>NC_083548.1:5467677-5786606 GCF_018135715.1 Danaus plexippus | reverse complement strand
ATAGTAAATAAAATAATATTAAAAAATTTTTATACTACAAAAATACTTTTAAAAAATTAATCAAAAATATCAAATATATTTTATTGCAATTATTCTATACTATACTATAATGGAAATTTAAACAACCTAAATCTGAACATTAGTGATACTGATAATAGAACAACATTATATTTAAATCATAAACGCAGGTTGATTAATCCATGAAAAAATAAAGCAGAAATCAGTAAGAATACTATAAACGCCGGCTAAAATTATTGAGTTGTACAAACGTAGCTACCAGCACAATGCAACGACGCATTGCGGGTATTATGACATGAACTTAAATTATATATATATATATATATATATAATCTTTAATTCGTATGACTATAACTCACTGAACTTTAAAATTATATTATTGAAGTTATTGATTTACAAAGAAATGTAATAAAAAAATATATTTTCTATTACAATATAATTAATATATTTACAACTTGAATAAGAAGATACTTGCAAGATTTTTTTCATTTCGTATTCACAAGTTTCTAAGAGACGTTTTAGATATTTAAAAACTAAAATTCTCACTTTAAGTATGAGTTAAATTAATTTTAAATCTGAATCATTCGGATGAAACTAGCTCCAGGATAAATAAGACTAATGAAGACATATTTCTCTCTTAAATTATGAATGTTATAGTTTATTTTATCGAATTCGTAAATTAATTATACTGAACGCCAATAAAAAAGTAAAATAAAGCAGTGTAATATAAATATAATCGTAATCAACTCTCTGCAATCCTTGTAGTTCCAGTGATTTTTATATTCTATTGTATCACTTTTAATTTAAATTGTAATACCTCTATAAACAAAAATTACTCAACGTTCAGTAGGTAATGGTTATCGCGTCTATAAAAAACATAATTATATTTACTTGGTATAAACAAAAAATACGTTTAAAGAGAATTTAACCAGAATTTATGGATAAGGAAGAACTTAGGCGATAAAATTATATTAGTTTGTGAATAGTACATCAAAAATCCTGTGTTTGTATGTCTGTAGCATCCTATCTCTCAAATGGATGGACCGATTTTGATGAGATTTTTTTCATTCAATAACCAGTTTGTGAGGTGTTTTGTTAATATCGATAACTGTGTGAGAGTGTCATGTCTTTGCCAAAATAATGTTAACATTTTCAGCACATTATAAATCCATTAACGGCTTCGTGTCTGTATAATCTTTTAATGTAAATTAATGAGCATGTCTTTTTCTGCAAATGTTGAAAAGAATTTTGGTTTTAACACAATAATTTATTGAAGGTGCTCGTTTTGGATAAATAAAATAGGAAATGACGTATTTTTCAGCAGCTTTATGAAGAAAATTTATTTTAAAACAGATTCAATAACTAAATGTATATATAGATATTTCTGAAGTAATTTAGCTATCCAATAAATATCAAACTAGTAACATCTGCTCCGCGTCTTCAAAACTTTGTTGTAAAACTAAACTTTAAGCAACAATTAATGGTTTTGACGCAAAACCCAAAGCGATTCAAAACAGCCTTCAGCTCCTACCGGATGTTGAGAAGGAAACAAACAAAATGTTATGGTAATTTTGATTTATTTACTTCTTTACTTTTCATATTTACTGATCAGTTGTACATTCAATCAATAAATAAATATTTTCACGTTTAATGTACGATTTCAATGATTCACGTACTTTTCTCTCAAGCGCATATAGCATATACGAAATGTTTACGACTTATATTGTGTGAAGGCTTTTAAAATTGCCTATTTATCACTCTAGAATCCTTATACTATATAATAAATTTTCTTATAACTAGTTTGTGCGGAGACAGCAATATATTATCTGAATGTAATATGACAAATGTTCCAATACGAGGGAGGGTACTTTTCATATCTCAGCATCAATGGCATCTATAAGCGAGACGTTACATACGTAATACCCTTTTGTTTCTCTAGTGTATAAAATAAATAGTAAAATTCCCTACCATTCTTATTGGTATAATAAAATAGGAATATTTCATCTTTAACTTCCATTATCTAGGTCCCAATATATACTCTTATGATTTCAAATTCGTATTCTAATGATCAATTCACTTCATACCAGTGTGTCGACTTGTGTATGGCTTTGTAGATACAAAAATAGGCTTTATGTCTTTCACACAGTGTACACATTTGCTAGAATATATTTCGGGTTATATGTGTAATTTACATTTACGTGGTATCCAGGCTCTGTATAGTTTATATTAACATATAAAATGTGCTGTCGATGAAGTTCTGAATACAGAAACGAAGTCAGTTTATATTAAAACCATGATTCATATTCTTCATTTAGAATCATGCTCAAAAATATCATGAATCAGAACGAATAATTCGTTTACTTAAGTGTAATATATTGTGAATATGCTAGACATATCTTTGTTTATTTATCGTAAAAATAAAGCTACCGAACCCTTTTCAGTAAAACTGGTATCCATAAAATAAAAAAAACAAAAGTTATTTTGACGTCACTACAAACGAGGCTTTTTTATATTTCGTAGAGTACAATTTGCCATTCAATATGCCGTTTGAAATAGAATGATTGATTAACGCCACCATTAATAAGTAATTTTAATAAAACAAGATGCCTTCTAATGATCGATACTTGATGATAATTAATCGATTATTTCATATTCAATAGTATAATATAAATGTCATTATGTTTGACGTTTAGTGACAACTGACAACACACACACACACATCGAGGAACCTCCACGGATTGGCGTATTATATGTGTGTGTCAATGTCATAGTAATGTGTGTAATGATAATTTTAATAATTTAAAGTGTTCCCAACATATTATATATACTTAAAGAAGTAAATTCTAGTTCATTTAGAAAAAATAACGTCGAAATCGGTCGATCCGTTTGAGAGCTATGATGCCGCAAACAGATACACACACGGACATAGCCGTCAAACATAATATACCTCTTTTTAAGTCGGGGATAAAAAGATAAGCCTTATGCACTTCTTCATACAAACTTTAACAACGTTCAATTCCACAGTAATCAGTTTGATCAATTCTCTTAAAAAGAGGTACAAATGTATGGTTTATAATTCTCTCCTCTCCTTATTCTTACTTATCGGTATATTTAAACGAAGATATCATGTAATATAACCGAGAAAGACACACAGTAACAAACCAAGTACTCAAATAACAAAATTATAGTACAACAAAAATCAATAGAAAGAAATTAAAAACATATTATCGTCTTCGATACATTTAAACCAACATTGTGATAAACGAAAATAATAACTTTTTATTGAAATTATTAATTTATCTAAATATTCAGTCCACTTTTATGATATCGGTAATTAAAGTAACAAAAGACCGCTCTTAAATGTAATATTTTTTGATACGTTTAATTAATAGCGAAATTGTATATCAATATCGACTTATAATTAAGCCATTGATTGTTTTTGTGTGAGTGCGCGTGTTTTCCAGAATAATAATTCTAATAACAATACCGTAAAAATTATGTAAAATTTTCTAAACACGTATAAAGGATTTAAAGTTGGAACTGAACATACGTTATCACCCGTATATTATGGATATCCCGCTTATATTATAAATGTGAACATGTATACAGTATGTCCGTACATATGTATGTATGGACGTTTGTTGCTCTTTCAAGAAGAAACTGCTATACGGATTTTGATTAAACTTTGCAATAATGTAGCTGAAACATCAGAATACGATATGGGCTATAATTTATCACGAAATTACATGTAGTTCCCGTCGAATCACGGCATAGGAGATGTATTACGTATGAATTCCAGTAGCACAGATGCCAGTATATAAATATATTAATTATTTTAACTCACTTTATACAATTCTCTGTGAGCCAAATTCCGAACTGTTCGCAGACAAAGTTGGGAAAAAGTCTAGTACGCTATATGCAATATGGTAGTTGGCTTCAATACTAGTTTGTCACGTGGTATGAAATGAAAAAATCTATAGCAATAATATTTTTAATTAAAACAATTTTTCATATACTTATATATATTTGTTATGAAACTAATTGAAGTTAATAAACATTAAAACTGTAATTTTAGCAGTATTTTAAACTAACATTTCTCATTTAATATACCCTGAACTAATTTCAAATTCATTCAACATGCACCGATTCAACGGAGTGATAAAAATAATAATATTTAAAATATATATATGAAAAAAAAAAACAAATTCAACGAGTAAGATTTTTATTTGTAATTTTGCTCATTAAACACACTGGTTTGTAACCAGTCGACCGTTAGCAACGTGTGAGCGGTTATAGTTACAGGGGCGTGGAAAATTTTCCCCAACCGTTTAATTCTGCCGGTTTTAGGGAAGGTTAATGTAATTTTTTATATCTGCTCCCATAACTTTTGGCGTTAAAAGGTGTTAAGTTTAATGAGGTTGTTTGAAAAAGCTATCAAGAGGAAATAATGGAGGTGCTGTGATTATTAAATAAGAAATTATTATATTCTTTTAGATTTTAATATCTAATTATATGTATTTTGTTCCAGATGAGAATTGAAGTTACCATGCAGTTCATTCAAGAGACTCTTCAATGATGATAATGGGACCCTTCCATAGAGCTCCCTCCTTAAACAAACTTAAGTCACAGGTATAACACAAAATTAATTCTACCAAACAATACGTGATAATAATTACGCTAGATTATTTTATCTCATCGTCTTGTTTTGCCTTTATAAATATTATGTTATCCGAACTATAAAGTGTTACATAAAAGAGACTCAATATATTGGACCTCTGTGATAATATCTCAATCGATTTTTCACCGAGTATCATGACAGAATCGTTGAGGAGAAATTTAATAACAGACAGACAAACACTTCTTTAACAATGTCATGAAATGCAAATTGTTTTTCACTCACCAGAATATTGTAAATATACATTGTGCAGTGATCAATTCTTGTCTTAAAATTGTAATACTACATTTTTTTATGCTGTGGCTCAATTTACACTGAAACTGGAATATTTTAATCAAATTATAGTTTTTAATACGTGTGGACAAAACACGAAGGAGTTTGTCGAATGTAATAAAGGCGTGATTTTTTTAATAACACTTTAGTTATATTTTTACCAGTACCAAGAAAAAATACATAAATAATAATCTATACAATATAGTTAGTGTATAGTAAATAGTTAAAGCTAAGTTTTTTTAAAAAATTTACACACAAAACAGACTTAAGGATTATAAAAAAGACTCAAAAAATATTCAGCGCTAATTGATCGAAGAATATTACTAGGAAGAATATGCTACATATATATTTTTTAAACTGACTTTACTTTATGCTATGTGATATGAATGTCTCCTATAGACATTCAAATAATACACCTCTGAAATAATACTACAACCATTGTATACGTTTAAAAATATAATAGCAAGTATCTCTTAATAATTAAAATGAGTAGTGAAGGAAATTATAGCGTCATTACAACACACCCAAAGGTATACGAAATATTAACGATATAAGTTAAAATATTAAAATGGAATTTTAATACATAATTTATTGTTTTCTTAATCGATTTTCTTGGACATTCTTGAATCGTAAACAATAATAGCATATTTCGCATTTCCCACTCGTTTTGCTATGAGTTTTTTTTTTCTTTTCATTACCTCCGTGTAACGTGTTTACTGCATCGTAATTAACGCTATTAATGAATCTCGGATATCGCTTCAAAACGAATTTTTTTTAATCATTTTTCCCGCTCAATGTACATGTGTTGTTTTAATTTATCTATACAATTTCCTGTTGTTCGTATCGTGAGTGTTCTTGAAAGTTATCTAATATAAACATCACTTTAATTTTTATATAGATAAATGCACGCTTAGTAATCGATTATTCTTAGGTAACATCGGTAGTGCGATCTTTTTGTTATAAAAGAAAAAAAGATAGGTACATGTGGTCACATTTCAGTGGGGCGGTTGAAGTGCCTGCTTTAATAGGGTTGTGATATTACAAAAAAAATGCGAAAAACTTACCTACGGGTTTATTGGTATATTAAGATATATTACATTCAGAATTGTATCTACAGAATAACTATTCTAAGTGAAGATTTCAAACACAATGATTCTGAAATTAACTATTTACAATTTTTCTGTGCCTCATGTCCAGGAGGGTTTGGTAGATATAAAACTTGTTAAATAACTGCAACTTGTAATTGGACCTAACTTGACTACTGGATAATTGGGTAGGTAACATACTCTCGTACAAATTATGTTTATAGCACAGTACTGTAGGTGGCTGAAAATACAGTCGGCCAAAGGCTTCCTGTGTTATCACATCCATTAATAATTTCCATAAAACCCTAAAGTCAAATGAGGTTTCTAATGGTTATGGGCACTTAGTGTTTTAAGATCCTGTCTGCTAGAAGTAGAAAAAATGTCTCATAAGATTGTATAGCTACGTAGGTTTTATTTGTGTCAATCATCCAAACGTTTTCATAAGATATGTCTCGTCAGGAGTCAAGTGCCAGGCTGCGCCATATGCGTTGATGGGCACCGCGGGCGGAGGGCGGGCGGCGCGGGCGCTCCGGCTTCTGCTTCTGCTAGTGCTGGCGCTGGCCGCTGTCGAGTACCTGTTCGGTTCCATCCTGGACGCATCACCTCTCAGGACCTATCTGTATGCACCGATGCACAACGTCACGCCGTCTATCAAGTAAGTGTAAATAAATATAACAAGAAACACTGATTGAAAGCAAAGTAAATAATATTTTTTTCATATAAAAATACTTCAACAATTAATCAATATATTTTTGATTAAAACAAAAAATAATAATAATAAAATCACCATATGAAATCTTGGTTAATCACCTAAATAGTACTGTCAAAACTGATGATATTTACTGACCAGGTCCAAACATTTGTTACAGAAACGATAAACAGATTGTGGCTAAAAAACTACTCACACAAGGAACAGAATCAGTTACAAACTACACACACACAACAAACAGTTCAAATAAAAATCCAGCCAAGGAAACATTTAACATGACTAAACCCAATCTATCTGACGACACGAGCACGCCGCTTTTAATCACCAAGATTATGGAGAGCATAAAGAATTTGGTAACCACAGAAGAAGACTTCAGAGATGAACCATCCTTACCGCTCTGTGATGAAATGCCGCCAGATCTAGGTAAGCTTTAGCCTGCTACATAAACTTTCACTGATAAAGGAGGTCGAATTTTTTTTTTGCTCTAAACTATGATTCAATTGATCGTTCAAAAACGTCCTCTACTAATATGTTTATTTAGTTCATACAGTTATATTTCGTGCATTAAAATAGTGACATTGAAAATCGAGGTGTAGAATGAAAAAATCAAGGACACGAACAGGTTTCTAACCAATTAAACCATCGTCCTTATATGAAGAATAAATTTAAAGAATTCACCTAATGAATTTTATTTACTTAATAAAGTAACCGGAACGCCAGGTCCCAACCCTGTAACTGTTTATGAATTTTCATTCTATACTTTCTGTTTTTATAATTTTATTTAATTTGAATTTTTATATTTTATTCTCCAAACATTGTATCTTCCTGATACAATTGATGGCATTTATTCTAATAAACTACAGTGTTTTAGTGATTTCTAGACTATTCGAATATTCTAGCAGGTAGGATATGACTCTTTAAATATTACTGTCTAGGTCCCATATCAGTGAACAAGACTGAGATTGAACTAGATTGGGTGGAGAAGAGGTACCCGGAGGTCCGGAGTGGAGGAATATACTCTTCGTCTAATTGCACAGCCAGACATAGAGTTGCTATCATAGTACCCTACAGGTTAGTTATTGGCTGTAGGCTTTATACGCGTTATTAATAACGGAAGTGAAAAATTCTCATTTGTTAAGAGAAATGCAGATCGGGTAATTTAGTGCAGTCCAAAATTTGTATGAGGCAGAAGTGCAAAACGCTATTTCCTTATTATATATTACAAGTAATTTAATTCATTACTTATTCGTAATTACGTACGACTTTGACACACGCATATAATACGCAAATCCGTGAAGGTTCCTCGATGTGTGTGTGTGTGTTGTCAGTTGTCACTAAACGTCAGACATAATGACATTTATATTGTACTATTGAATATGAAATAATCGATTTATTATATTCTAGTATGGACCGCTTGATAATATCAAGTATTTTATAATTTTCATAACATTGCGTAATATTAAATAAATTTAATATAAATACATATAAATTTAATGTGAAGAAAGTTAAAGAAAATCGTTGTGGAAACGGTTCAAAGGAAAGGAATATTTGTCAAATTCGTTTACAGGTCCTTTCCAGTCCCCACACGTGTGGACAAGGGCGTTATTTATGTTATCAGCTAAGCAAGCAATCCTTGTTTACGCCCAAAATACCTTCGACCTGCGACTTTTTCCCTTCGCAAACAGATTTAACGGATTGCGGATGTCGTAAATTAGCCCTCTGTCATAATTTTTCACGATAAAACATAATATATGACGTAAAGGTTTCATTTTTAGGTCTGCACTCGATTATATTTCTTTGGTTACAGAGATCGTCAACAACACCTAGCGATATTCCTGAACCACATGCATCCATTCCTTATGAAACAGCAGATAGAATACGGAATATATATAATTGAACAAGAAGGTTAGTTATTTTATTAAACTTCGG
Organism: Danaus plexippus; assembly: GCF_018135715.1. Taxonomy (NCBI): domain Eukaryota; kingdom Metazoa; phylum Arthropoda; class Insecta; order Lepidoptera; family Nymphalidae; genus Danaus; species Danaus plexippus. The sequence goes on along the minus strand of NC_083548.1, from coordinate 5,777,917 downwards.
TGTTAAAAATACATAAACCTCTGTCAAGAGGTTAAATTCAATGTGCCAAAAAAAAAAAAAAAACTTCAATACTCCATTAATATATGCGTCTTTTAGCAATCGCTTAGTTGTCAAAAGCAATACGATTGTACTGGAATTTATTCCTCAGAAGGGATTTATATGCCACTTGAGATTGATAAAGTACGGTCTTGAGACGATTTCTCCTTATCTAATAAATATCGATGTGCCAATAAATTCAGGCGCATAAACATGTGCTCCTTTTGCTGCCACCCGGCGCCAGTTACTTGAGCGAACTGTTCTTTGTTCTGGATTTTATTCATATTCGGTCGCTTGATATTTTTAGTCCGACGGATTTTATTAAATTATAAAAACTTATGAAAAATATTATTGTCATAAACCTAGACAGAAACCTTATATACTTATTAAGAGAATAAGTTCGAAATTATTTTGTTTTTTATTCCCTTAGCGTTTCTATAAACTGTTGTTATTAGAAAGTTTTTGTTATTACATAGAATAGACGGTAAATAAGGAACTTGGTTCCAAAAATTCTATGAAATTCGAATGGTTCGTCGTTTTAAGTAACTAACTGTGACTATTCTGTTTACTATTATCTTTCTCTCTTCTTATATATACAGCGATCACAAACCGTACACGAACTAAAACCATAGTTTCTAAAATATGATTTACTATTTCTGCGACGGAAACACAACATTCGCTCATAGCAATGAATTTTTTATAGGTACCAGCGAATTTAATCGCGCGAAGCTGATGAACGTAGGCTTCGTGGAGAGTCAGAGACAGAGGTCGTGGCAGTGCTTCATCTTCCACGACATAGACCTCCTGCCTCTAGACTCACGGAACATGTACTCGTGTCCGAAACAACCGCGTCACATGTCCGCATCTATAGACAAACTCAACTTTAGGTGAGACAAAACAGACAACTTCTACTCTACCAATCTCTTGTTACTTCTCTTTCTTTCCAAAATATTAATGACTCTTTTTGAAACCCTAACGACTCTTTTAGATTAGAGTTGATTTCGATTAGAGTCCATAGTTAATTGTATCTGTATCTTTCTATGGCCTTAATGTTATATGCTTTAATAAATTTTTCCCTTCGATATAACGTTTGAGACGGTCTTTTACGTTACTGTATTTGTATGACTGAAATCTTAAAATTCTTAGAAGAAAATGTATAATTACAAAACAGAGTCTCTTAAGAGGGGGAACTGATAGAAGTCTTGGCAAGTAATTTAGCAAAAAAAAACAACTAAGTAGTTAAATATTAATTAAAAACGACAACAGAGTATCAACAAAAAAAAAACTCACCCATCTTTTATATTTACATATACCATATTAACAAAAAAATAATAATTATGTGTATCTCATACATTTTGTAAGTATACATTTAAATGGAACTTGGTATTCGGATATATTACACTTATTTATTTGTTTTTTTGCGAATTTTAAAGCGCGTTGTGTTAATACAGCTTACGGTTTCTTGAGAATCTGCTAAGCATGCATTGGTCTATGATTGATTGTAGATTATAGATTGGATTTAGATGATTATAGATATAGATGATTATAGATTGCATGCGGGCTGCATCCCGCGTGCAATCTTTCTCTTAACAAAGCAATTAGTGTGCAACTGACTTGCGTATTTGAATGACGTACCTGTCGCTGCGCACGACACTCAACAGAAACCACATCCCCAAAAACCATGGTTGCTGTAGAGGTAACGTAGGTTCGGAACGTCGGGTAGAATGTAAAAAATGTAATATAGTTAGTACATCCGAAAACCACAGATTCATAACAATAAATAAACTTGGTTTAAGGCTATGCTACTCGAAATAATTTGTCATGAAAAATATTTAAAAACACTGCTCTAGCCATCCACTCAATGTTCCGTCCCGAGTCATATAAAGGCGTCTTCTATATATACTATGTTAATTTTTCTCAGGTTACCATACGAAGATATATTCGGAGGCGTCTCAGCTATGACACTGGAACAGTTCACGAAGGTGAACGGGTTCTCCAACAAGTACTGGGGCTGGGGTGGAGAAGACGACGATATGTTTTATAGGTGATTATATAAGAATATATATGTAACATTATTATTTAGATGTTTCAAAACATAATCACTATATAAACAGTTTATCATTGTATTCTAAAACAAAATTAATTGTTTTAATGTTTAGGTATTGAGGACGTAACATATTTTGCAGGTGGAATCAGATTTAATTTTAAAAAAATTCAAGAAAATTTTATTTTATTTCAGATTGAAAAAAATGAATTACCACATAGCGAGGTATAAAATGTCAATTGCAAGATACGCCATGTTAGATCATAAGAAGTCAGCGCCTAATCCTAAGAGGTATGTGAGAAAGATTTTATTAGATTACAAGAAAAACATAATAAATAAAAAATTAATTAAGTGTGCGTGGAGTCTCTCCGCGCGGAAGAAGTGAAACTTCGTAATGTTGGAATGAAAACAGGAAGGGGTGGAAATTTATTTTTAAGGAATTTTTAGTCTTTCTTTAAGACAAACTTTATTATCATTATTTTCAAGTCACAATTGATTGCCCGCTTGCGTCCGAGCGCCACTCGTTCCCTCTCGCTCTGTCTCCTTTATCCCCTCCCCCAGAAGCGTTAAACGTTTAACGCAACCTCGTTAGAAGTGGCATAGGAAGTTTCACTTCATTAATATACATGTTAACCTATTCTGTAATATTCCAGATATCAGTTGTTATCACAGACGAGCAAAACGTTTCAGAAAGACGGTCTATCGACGCTGGAATACGAAGTAATAAAGGTGACGGCCAACCATCTCTACACGCACATACTAGTGAACATAGACGAGCGCAGCTGACGGACATACCTCGCCAAACTCCTGTTTGGCGACCGGTAACACCTAACGACATATTTGACATAACTGCGGATTTAACGTTTATTATCTGTGGTAATTATAGTCTGTGGTCAGCAAAAATTGTCCTATAATAAAAGCATAGTCTGTGGCTATAAATATTAGCCTCTTTATCAAATTATAATCTGTGGTCACTAAGCGTCTTTTTATTAAGATACCTAGAAATTTTGTTAATTCGACCACATATGAGAAACTAACGAACGATATTACTATCATTTATTATTTAAAAACTTTTTGTTTTGTGATTTAGTTTAACTAATGCTAAGGACGCTCACTGACATCTGACAGATACATAATTTTAATGACAAAGCGGGAAATATGACAAGTGAAAATTAAAAACGGGGATATAGGACAAATCATAATTTCCGCAGATTATACATACGGGATTATCTGTAATCACAAGAAAGTAACGTGTTATAAATTACTTGATAAAAAAAAATATGTTAGGAAATTACTTGGTAAGGAATACAACCTAGACTATGTGCTAACGAGTAATCAAGTGTAAGCATACATTTAACGTTGTTAGATAGAATATCAAAAACTATAATAATACTGAAGACTTCAATTATTAAGCATAACTTTGATCTTTACGACAAATAGCTCTTATTTATTAAAAAAAAAAAAACTCTCAATGCTGTATAGTTTAAACCTTAGTCTGCTTATATCTAATATAAGAACAGATTAAAAAAATATCTCACGGTATTTTTGTGAGTTGATAATTTGCAAAGGTTTCATTATCCGCAGTTAAGTCAATGTTGTGAATTGTGGTTACTTAGTACTAAGACCTCTGCAGTAACATATGGTGTTGCCATCTTTAAAATCATTTTGTTTGAATTATTTTTTTATTGCTTTTATATTGATATATGTTTAGTGTAAGCGAAATGTTACCTTTTATATCATAGATAGGAATCATGTAAACGTAGTGTAATCATTAAGTAAAAACTATTATTATTTTTTAATTATTTTTCTAATATGTATTTCGTTGCTAGAAAAACTAGTCTTGTCCGTGTATTTTTTTTTTGATATAGATTTAATTCGTATGTAAATATTAATATAACAAAATAATAGGAAGACAATAAATTATAAATTAAAAACAACCTTTTTATATAACCCTCTCAGAGATGCCGAAAAATATTATAATTTGAATAAAAATAAAAATCTGAAAAAAAAATAAATAATAATAATATGTAAAAATATGACAATATGAATGAACAATTAGCTAGCCACGGATCAGAATTGAAATTAATTTTTAGATTATAATATGAAGCATTGAAAATGTATTGAAGCTAGTATATGTTATATCCGGCCTAAAGTATGTACCTTCGCAAAATTCGTATATTCGAAAACCTACAATACATAAGTATACATTAATAACTAAATGTAGACAATCACATAGTTTTTCTTCATTTGTAATATTATACATTTAATTTTCTATTAACATATAGTTAATACATTTAATAAAGAAGTGGAGTTGAATACTGTTTAATGTACTTACTTATGAGATGTACATAGCTTGTAGTTTTAGACTTGTCAGATATACTTAATAGACCTGTATAATATTTTTGATCCTGTAACGCTTATATGTGAATTACATTATTATGTATGGTGCAAGATATATAGAATTTTATTTTTGAGGTAATCTTTTTTGTGTAATATATTTTATTTTTTTTGCTAATTAAATAATCACAATCCACATTGTCAGAATGAAGATTTTTTTTCTTTTATTTAATACTCTAATGTTTATTTTTTCATTATAACTTTATTATATTAATTTGATATCAAAGCGGTTGGCCTAGACTCTAGAGCGTTTTATATTTAAAAACTTTTATACATGTATGTAAATGTATTTGAATGAAGAGAAATCCTTAAAAAATCTAACTTCTTGTTAAGAGAGAATTCAAAATACTGAGATTATTAACAAAATAATTGTAATCCAGTCTACATTATTTGCTTAAAATATTTTTTTTAATAGCAAAAAAATATCATATTATTTTGGTGTGTAAGATTGTTTTATGTGATACATTTTCAATATTATTAAGTGTACAGAATTCGCTGAGCCATCCAAATGTAACGTAGTGAGCTTTAGACATTTTATTTAACAGCGCATTGTTTTCAGAGCCAAGTATTGTTTTTATATATAAATAAATTCGTTTGTTTCAAAGAAATTATGTGACGCCTTTTATTATACCATCCTTGTATTCCTAAATAGTTATGAATATAGAATTTTACGGCAAAAAAAGTGGATTTCTGAAACTGATTTGAATAGAAATTAAATTTGCTTTAAAGCTGTGAAAATCACAAACGTAATTTAAAAAAAAAATCTATTTTTCTTTCCTTTGCTTTTAGTGGAATTTGCATTAATATTTGATACTACAAATGAGATTAATAATATTTTAATGTCCGTTAACTGCTGATGACAGCCCCATTCGAGCGGTAAAATGGCGGGTGAACTAATGTCACTTGTCAGTCTAACTCAATTTGCCCTCGCTGTCCCAACGTTTAAATGATGCATTTTAGCCTGATTTGGTTCTAACGCTCGTATTATCCTTTGATAGGTTCACAGATATGAATGCAAATTATTTTTTATTAACAATGTTCACAGTTTTTATCTCAATAGATACCAGAACAGTATTAAACACTTAAATATAATAAAAAAAATAAACAGATAATAAAATTGAGATGCAGGTTTGATAACAAAAAAAAATTACAGCATACTGTTGTGTAAAGCTGAACTTTTCCTATTGCATCTTAGGCTGAAAAGGTAAACCATTGACGAAATGCTATAAAATATAGGTTGTATCATTCTATGAAGCACAAATTATACTGATCTTAACCCTAAGGAGCTTGTGTGGGCCGAAATAAAACTATTTAGCTGCAAATCATATAACTTCTCCAATTGACGACCAAATTCTGACCAAAACGAGTGTCTAAAAGATAGATGACATTATAATAAGCCTATGAAATGATTCACATTCTGAGAAGAATATGGAATTTGAAGACAAGTTTATTTAAGAAGATACGGATTAATTTCTCAGTATAATATTGGTGAAATAAAAGTTTTATTAAATATATTTTTTTATATTTTTTAATGTATATTTATTTTAGATAACCAGATTATTTAAAAAAAAAAACACAGATTACCTGTAACATTATTAAAGATAGATGCTGGTTTAATTATCCGGAGACGTATTTATCAAATATCTCGTATGTGTCAAGTCACGAACAGACAAGAAACTTCTCAGCGTTCCATGGATTCACCGTGCGGTTGCCGTTGGGGTCCATCCCGTTGCAAAGAGAGGAGCTTCAACAGTGCCTGGTACTTGCAACCCAGGTGTAAATTTAAGGGGCCCCTATCTAATGCGCGTTAAACGCTCACATGCACCGTCCCAGCGCCTCTCTCTACCTAACCAAATTTGTACATGTATTGCCCTAGTAGCACGCGTACGTGAACAAAAACACTATCGAAAAAATTATGAAAATAAATAAATACATCACCAGGAAAAAGACAGTCAAGTGATAAGTCGGCAGTTGTCATAACATAAGGAAAATCAGTTCAACTTTGATACAATAAATATAATCGACATTTTAAGTGCATTAATTTTTCAAAATATATTTTGTAACTTCGTTAATAGCGATCATATTCTTAAGGAACTTTTATAAGTAAGAGCATCCAATTAAATACATTATAAGAAATAAAAAATGCTATATTTTTATGTTTGTATTTGTAAAGACGAAATTGTTGGACATTCTGAAGCATTTGAGGACATCAAAAAACTAAATCCTTTAAGATCACAATTCACATTACATTTGGATTGATTAAAAAAAAGTAGAAACCAAATAATTGATAACAAATTACAATTTGAAGATGTATCGTTGATTAATTTGCGATAAGGAGTATTGGTCTATGGCAACACTTAAGGACGTGCGTAAGCCCACTGCTAGCTGCCGTGGTAAACCCATCAGTGGAGGTGTTTCTCGCCACGAGATACGTCGCAGATACCACGGGGGCGCTGGGGAGCAGCTTAATGTCAGGTCGAGCCAATTGCAGTCAGGTTCTTTGACCCTGAAAAGGAAATAATGAAAGAGAATCTTGGACGTCTTCCGTGTGGCGTTGCCTTCTCAAATTTCTTTCCAAAGTGACACAAATTATCCACATATTTAATGAATAGAAGTTATTTAAAACGAAATGTACGAAATAATATTGTGATTGTTGGAACACCAATCAATATTATAACTTTTTTTATCAAGACAGGCTTTTGGGGGTAAATATACCAATAGGTAATTTGATCTTGATTTTATCTATTCAGTTTGATGTACAGTATAAAATATAAGACTAACTCAAAAATTGTCTTGAAAAATGATAACGCAAATCTGTTTGTTAAATTTAAAACGATTAAATGAATCGCGATTGGTGCAAACGCAATAATCAAAAGCAAAGGTTTATAGTATTATTCCCATATCCATACATCAAATATAAATTTATACCTACACACATATTTTTACTTCTACATTTAGTGACTACACAACTACCTTTCCACTTCCTTCTCTTTGTCTTTAGGTTTCCTTGATTTCCGAGTCGGTGATGTCGCTCTATATCTGTAATATTTCGGCATTTTCCTGATAAAATTTTGTCAAAAAAAAGTTGTTATATTGCTTCCTAAAATGTCATTTCAATTGACGCCAAAGGGACGCGAAAATCTTTGTACGTAATGTTTTTTTTTTCGGGTTACTTTTATTCTTTGCTAGCTGCCAGGTTTTCTCGCCCATGCTCATTAAAATCTCAATATATGATATACAGAACTACACATTGAACAGAAAATAAATACTTAGCGTTGAGAACCATTTTTATAGTGTACTGAATAGCCGTAGTGAAAAAACATTAATATTTAATTCAAAAGCTCCTTTTCACCTTAAGCTCTCACGAAGGATGATGTTATATTTTGGGAAGCCCGAACTAAATATTGAAGGAAAGATACACCGTATTTAAGTGACTATTTGAATGGCTTTAATTATAAAATTACAATCTTATTATCTTCGTCCGAACGAAATATTGTTGTTTTATTGTCAATACTAATAAATAATACGTAATTTCAACATTTAAACCTAGCTTAAGTTATTTCGTTTTACATCAATTATCTACAAGTGAAGGATCCAAGCATTGTAGAAATTGGGCCGCATAATGAGACAAACATTTAAAATAATTTTGGTATAAATGAAGTGTATAAAAACACATTAATTCTTTTAATATTTCAAACGTACATCTGTGTGTGTGTGTGTGTGTGTGTGTGTGTGTGTGAGTGTGTGTGTGTGTGTTTTTTCAATTGTGTTAACTATATTAGTTAGTTTTAATTATATACTTAGTTTTTATTTTTCAATTATTCCGTTAAGTTTTAAACCGCGATTTACCCTACATCAAACAATTACATCGCGATATCTTTAAACCAAACTAACCATTTTTACTAGTATAAATAATATAAATCTACTTATTATATACATATCTTTTTTATTTTAAACTATGGCTTAATTCGCACTAGGATCGTGGAATATTGTGCCAATGTCAACGTTTTTATTTGTTGGACGACTTATAAGCTTGAGTACTTTGTGGAGGGTCCACCAAGGAGTTTGTGTTATTGAATAATAGTACTCGAATTTATTATAAGGCAATGTAAATATTCTTCAAGTCAATATGTTATTAAAAAAATAACATACATCCCTCATAACTGTCACAGTTGATAAAGTCTAAATCATTAAATAATGCTTACAACTTTTCGGAAATTGTGGATTATATTATTTGCAGTAGTTTTGATCAATATTGTTTTACACGTTATATTTCCATTTTATCAAATATTTCATACACAAAAGCAGAAATCACCGAGGTAAGAAAAAAAATTGGATCTTAACATTGGATCTTAACATTCTAAATGTTTCATATTAATGATTAAATATTACCTATTCTAAAAATTACAGCAAATATAAATATGGCCCTCCAGTGACTGTTGATATCCCAGAAAATGTAAAAACTCTTTACAACTTAATAATTTGCTGTGGAACGGAAAAGCAGCAGGTAGATGAAGTGGAATTTAAAAAAGAAGATAATGTAATCAATTTGAAAGCATTGGATTTTAAGTATGATTCTTATTTTGAGACAAACGTCGACCAATACTTTGATAGGCCATGTCCGTTTATATCACCTGGCCTTGGTAAGTTCATAGACAAATCCGAAGTTTTATAGTATCTTTTCGAGTTCTTTGTTATTATCTACAATTAGTATACCCTTGCATTGTGTTATAGGCCCCGTGGCCGAAGACAGATCGTTTAAGAGTCTCTTGCTCATGGAAGACGTTCACTTGCGGATACAACCCGGTGGAATCCACATACCCATTGAATGTATTGCGATACAAAAAGTAGCAATTGTCGTGCCGATTGACGAAACACTGCCGTTAGTAATTATGTTATATAATTTTATAAACTACCGTATCAAAAGTTATGTAATTTTATTGTTTACTTTTTGTACCAAACAGATATTTTGGATTGCTATTATTATTTGCTATTTTCCGTTACATACATACATACATACCGGAAATGGAAGATAAATTGTTAATAGCATTTATACTGCGCTAGTCAAACCACGAGTGAATTTAATTTACTAACCGAAGAACATGGCAGGCCTCTGCTTAGATTTGTTCAAAAACTTAAGAAGCACAAAAGTGTTGTAAACGCTGTATTTATTTTAGATTTAATGAATATTTTATCAAAAATTAAAATATACTTTCTTATTTAAATACATTTATAGTAGGTAAATATATATATAAAACTATTTTAGAATTTTCAACGTTGTTATAATTTATAAAAAAAAAATATTTGCAAGATACAGCCCAATGCTAGAGCCGTTCTCGTATAGAAATGTCAGCGCAGCCTAATAGTTTTTCTGATAAGGGTCCTGACAATTCTGCTATAAATAAATCAACTCAATCGATTTACTTGAAAACCATTCTTGATTTCAGGAATTCAAAGCAAAATACCTACAGCTTTTTATATTACATTCACCCTTTTCTAATGAAACAACAACTGGAATATCAAATCTTTCTAATAATTAAACGTTAGTAAATTTTCACTCCTATACATTTTATATGTCAAAATCATCTTCATAGAACAGTAATTTTAAATGATTAATTATATTAAGAACTTTTAATTTCATCAGCAAACGCTTCTGTGCCGTATAGGCGGGGAGAACTATTTAACATCGGTTTTAAACAAGCTCAAGCATACCGCAACGAGGGCTGGGACTGTGTTATATTCCACGAAATTCATCTCATACCTCTCGACACTCGTAACTTGTACCGATGCAGTCACCGGCCAAGGATGCTCATAGCTGATTTCCAAAAACCGATCAAGAAAGTTTCTTAATACATTTGAACATAAAACCAGTAGAATTTATTAAACGTATTTAATATAAATGTATTTAAAGTTGAATATTTATGAATGATTTGTGACATTTTTTCTTAAATTCATTGGTTGCATTGAGAATTAACAGTAAAATGAGATACAGATTATATTCTATCTATTCTAAAGTGTAAAAAATGTTAACTTACTTCATGTGTCCAAGCACGCTAATATATACATATATATATATATATACAGTAACTTATTGCATAATCTCAAAATGTAAGGTCACAGAGACGAAACTTTTTAGCATTCAATGGATTCACCGTCCGGGTGCCGGGTCCAACGCGTTGCAGGGAGAGGAGCTTCAACAGCGCCTGGGACTTGCGACCCAGGTGTAGGTTTTAGGAGCCCCCATCTAACGCTCGTTAAACACTCACCTCCACCGTCCAAGCTCCTCTCTCTGACTAAACAAATTTGAAAAGAGCAATTTAGTGAAATAATTAAAATTTTAAATATACCCTTAGAAAATCAAGCTTCAATTACTTATTAAAAGCTGTTTTCTATTTATTTAAACAAGCAGTGAATAAAATATATAAGTTTTATTAAAATACAGATTTGGAGGAGCCGTTGCCATGAGACCCAAACATTTTATAAAAGTCAACGGATTTTCTAACAAAGCCTGGTCAAACGACGGTGACTTCATCGACATGTACAAAAGGTATATATGTTCCTATGAGTTTATTAAAATCATTTTTTGAGAGTTCTATTAATTACAGTCCACACATATAATTCAACATCCTAAACAGTTCATAGTAGTCAAAAATCTAAATAAAGTTACACATTACGAAATATTGTTTAAAATTCCACCTATTTCAATTATTTTAAAAAGATAAAATTCTTGTTAATAAAAAAAATAGATTGGTAGCAGCCAACTTTAGCATCGAAGGAAACACACCTACAATTGGAAGTTATTACTTTTTCAAAAATCTACGTCAAGAAAATCATGAGTAAGTTAATCTAAATTTTTTCTTCGTGACCATTTGAATTTCGTAATAATCATTAGTTTTATTTTCAGACCCGTAAAGAACCTAACGATTCCCACGAATTATTCAAAAGATGGTCTCTCTAATGTTGTATATGAAATTAAAGATTGCATGCAATTAAAACAGCTTTATACGCTCATTAAAGTTGAAGTTAGATATAAAAAGTAACTAGTATTCCAAGTAGGTCTTGGTTTCGATTATATTTATTAATTAAATATATTTTTGTGAATTGATTTTTAATAAATGTTATTTAACAATGTCTTATTTTAGAAATTACGAATGTGTTACAAAAAAAAACATTAACAAGTCTATCGCTTCAACAGTTGTTCAGAGACATTAAATGTCAATGTCATATTTTAAGATGATAAAAAATTTGTCATGTTATGTTTACAATTAATTCGTTTTGTACGTTTATCGGAAAGGACAATTATTCTAAAAAAAACTATTGGTTGATAATGATATTAAATTCCAAACATTGTTAAAATGGCGTTTTTAGAGGTAAGCTGCCATGTTCACTACAATACAATTTTCACCTTTAAAGTGATTCACATTGATTGCACTGTGTTGTTATCAATATTTTTTTCTAACGCTGATTTATGTACATTCCAGTGGCGTCGTTTCACTTTTTTTGATGTTCACAACAACCTGGACAATGGAAAGATTGCTGAGTGCTTGCAGGTAACACAATATTAGAGTATAAATTCATCTATACATAATCATAAATTACACTTTTAATCCTGTCGTTTTCTCGTCTGTAGAAATTATTTGCCAATAATCCTACCATTATTTTTTTCAAATTAGATGAACTTTGAAAATTTTGTCTAAAATAAAATATTTACGACAACGTACGTATAATCTGTAGAGTGTTATGTTGTGGTATTTAATAATAACTCAATTGAAATATTTCAGGATACCAATGTAACAGTGGCTACAAGTGGTCACAACCACGTAATACTCTGTGATGTGACAGGGTGGGCTCATCTGATATCCCGCTCCTGGGAGATAATGTCATTCAAAGCTTACGAGATGACCGTCCTATTAGCGCAACAGCTACCACATGATCCATTCTTAGTAACTATTGGAGTGAGTAACACATAGCAATTTCTAAGAATTTTTGTCTTCCAAATTACAAACAAGAGTTATATATAGTAAAAATCAATTTACACACTTGTAATACTGTTTAAGAACATATTTCTTTTATTACATGAATAAAATTTGACATTTAATTAAAAATTTCTCATTCATTAGAAAGCAATAATGGCATAAATTTGTTTAATATAGTTCTAAAGATATAATATTGTTATAAAGATTGGAAAAAAATGACAAAGGTTTGGTAAATTTGGATGCTAATCTGCAAAGCTGAACATATCGCTAAACATAATTAAACCAAGATATCTTCAGGATGATAGTAATTCCATTCCTTTCAATGAAATATATACGTTGATTGATTTTTTTCTACATGGATAGATATTGAAGTGAAAATTGCTCATCAGCAAAAAGCAGTTGTTTTATGCCATTAATACCGTCACTTGTAAATCATGTTGTTAGGTAAAATTTTTATTCAAATATATTATAATAATATTAAATATTTAAAATGACATATCTTTATACATTCAATGACATATGAATAATTTTAAGTCAACTTTTTTTATTGGTTGTTGTCATAGAATAACATTACAGATTTATTTTTGCTATCCATCAAGACGAAAACAGTGTGACATATTGCTTTTTTTTGTATTTGTTGTAGCCGATAAAACTATATTAAAATCGTAATATATGTATTGTGCTGAGTAATGAGTAGCAACACTGAATGACAGAACCTAATATAATACAGCCTACCTACATTATTGACGTCACATTATTACTTTACAATAACTTACACAAAAGTACATATCTTTAATGTGATAATTTTTTATACTTATACAGGAAGATGAGTCCGGTGTCACACCTTTGATTAAAGTGTGGGACTGGTCGAGGGTGGACCGACATGGGAACCCTCAATGTGTTCGAACTGCCCGTGCTATGCCATCTCATGGGCACAATGTACAAACTACCGCTCTAGCTGTGCATGACAATAAGGTGATTAGTATAGAAATAATGCTTGTTGTTGCATAATAAATTATTAAAAAATAAAATTAATATAGTACTTATAAGTTAAGGATGTAGCGTATGCTTCTTAACTGATTTTATATTTTTTTATTTAACCTTTGTCAACGATCACCGTCCCATACATTACAATATTTATTTTCTCACTAATGAGTTGATTAATGTTATTCATCTTACAAAGAAAAGAAAAGAAAATATGTCTACATTTTTAAACTTAGGACATGAGAAAGACATTTTAAGAACAAGTGTCCGTATTTCAATAGTTTTATTCAGTTAGTATAGTTATATCAAATTAGAGCTTATTTTTTTTTAATAGAAAATATTAATTGTTTGTAGATTTTGATAAAAATTACAGACTATACAATAAATGAAGCCATTAATTTATAATTGTCATAATTTTATTAGAATCTCCTAGCCGTTGGTTTCCAAGATGGTTCAGTGACCTTATATCGTGGCGAGATATCAAGACAGCGTGGAATCAAAATGAAAACATTACCAGACACTGGATCCAGTCCTATAACTGGACTGGCTTTCAAGTAGGTTTTTACTATATATATTTAGTGTTTATCAATAGAATATTTCTGACCTTGGTAAAAATAGTTTTAAACAAAATTAATATCAATATAAATGAAAATGCCTTTGTAAATCTTAGCTTGTTTGCTGTAATAGGAATACATTATTTTTTTGTGGGTAGTTGCAACTTAACTTTTCTGTTCCTATATGCCAGTACTTTGTTTCATTCTAATCACGTAAAATAGTAAATCATATAAAGATTTAAATTTTAACCTATTTGTATTCGGTGTATGCTCTCTTCTGACGACACAAGTCGCCAAAAATTGTTCCAATCTTCATGATAGGTTAAATGTTGTTTCCTCGACATAAAGAACATATGCTTTACAAATCGACATACAAAAATAATGATGAGTGAATAAATTGCTTGTCAGAGGTGCTGATAAGTTGTTCGTGGTGTCTCGTTCCTGTGTAATGGTGTGCTGGTTGACCAGCGACCGTAGTGTGGTTCTGGACGCCATGGGAGCAGCACCAGGGTGCTCAGTGCTAGCAAACTCACATAGACTGACGGTTGCCGCACCGGATGTGAGTAAACCGGGCGGAAACGGCAGCAATTTCCATGCCGCTTACATACTGCAATTACGCTGCTGATTCATTCAAATCATACCCAAAACGATTTTTCCTGTTTTTGCGAACGTCTCAATGTTATTAATTTTCTTATCATATTTGAAAAGCATCCAAAAAATCATTTAAAATGCTTCAAATTTACGAGCAGTGTAAAGAAGTATTTTATCGGGGCTAAAAATTCAAAAGATATCAATGACTATAACCTTACCTTCTTGTTGATTTTAAAACAGAAGATGCCCTATGATTATATATATTATTATTTCCCAAACAAAGCCGCAGTAACAGATAAATATAAATCTTTAGGCTATTTACTGCTATACTACCGAGGGTCGTGGTCCATGCTATGCTTTGGAGGGGGAGAAAGTCAGGTTGAACTGGTTCCGCAGCTACCTGGTGATAGTCACCAACGCCACCGGTTCAGCAAACACACCGAAATCCCATCACATCACGATATTGGACATTCAGAACAAATTCATTGTATTCTCTAAGACGTTCGAAGAAATCGATGCCGTCCTGACAGAATGGGGATCCTTTTACATTCTCCAGAAGAATAAGGAGATGATATTTTTGGAGGAGAAGGATCTTCAATCGAAGTTACTGTTGCTCTTCAAGAAGAACCTGTACGATGTAGCCATTAGGATAGCGAGCAGCCAACACTACGACGTAGAGGGGTTGACTGAAATATACAAGAATTACGGAGACCATTTGTATAGTAAGGTATTTCAAAAGCTTACATGATTTTTTTAAATTATTAGTATGTTTATTACATAGTTGAAATAATATATAAGTATTATGTCTCCACTGAATTAAAATGTTTCCCTTACATAAGTAAAAGGATTTTGGTTAATATTAGTATTGCAAAAGTTTTTGGTGCCCATCACATTTTAAAATAAATGAAACTAGTATTATTCGGATTTACTACGCGGATTTTATTATTTATAAACTACATAATCCCGACGTTTCGGTTACTTTGCAGCAACCGTGATCACGGGCAGACGAGGTGTGACACACACGTAAAATCCGCGTAGTAAATCCGAATAATACTAGTTTCATTTAAATGAATACTCGCGAAAATATTAGATCTCATAACATTTTAAAATGTTTTTTTTTTGGCAATATTTGTTCGCAGTATAAATAGATTTTCGATTTCTAAACCTCTAAATGTATAACTATCAGGGTGACCTTAAAGGGGCGATAGATCAATATGTGAAGACGATAGGCTGGTTGGAAACGTCATACGTTATACGCAAATACCTCGAATCCCGCCACCTGGAGCCCTTGGTGCTGTATTTGGAGGAACTGCATAAGAAGGGTTACGCCACCGAAGACCACACCACGTTGTTGCTGACGTGTTACGTGAAAATCGACCAACACGACCAACAGGGGAAATTGAAGGAATTCATCAACTCCAAGGATAAGGCCATCGACTTCGACGTAGATGTTGCTATCAAGGTAAGGAATATTGATAGTATATGTGACCAGAGTATGAACTATTGAGACTTTTTTTTTCTAACCCCTCTAACTTGTTCAGAGACTTGTTTGCTATTTTTACTCATGCATACCAGTTCTCGCTTGTTCTAGGGCCTTCCATTCTACATACTTTTTCCTTCTATCATCCTTCACTTTCTTACCACGGATATAACCTTTTTAACTAATTTTGTGTACTAACTCTTGGTTCTATATAGTATTTGGGTCGAGGAGAGTGCAGGATTTTATTACTATTTACAAAAGTAAAAGCTCTCAGTATTTGTTTGGTCATTTTAATACATTACATTTTAATACATTACATTACTTTAATACATCATTGATTACCTGATTACTATCAACATTATTATAATTTTGATTTCTATTACATTAATTTGTCTATATATTTTCTAATTTAACATTTTATATCGTGGTAGATTTATTTATTTTCTAAATTTTCTTTTTACAAGAGTTCTTCCGACTTGGTCTTCTCTTTTTTGTCTGACTCTTACTGTGCTCGGTGTTATGTGTGATGGGATGTAGACCAATGAGTATTTTAGTCATTCTTACTAGTTTAAAGCCCAACCTTACATTTACAACTCGAGGTCAGCTTCTGAATGGGCTTAGTTCTACTTACACTGGTAGTCATGGCGCTGGGTGAATCAAAGATTAATCAAATCAAATGAAGAGTGCATTGTTTTGATTCAATTTATATTATTTTACGTGCGATCAAAATTTATGGCAAAATATTATCAGTGTAATTTATAATTTTGATATAAATAAATTTAGCGTCTTTTAGCGGAAGTTTAATAAAAAAAAATCAGAATATGTGCATCTGCGGGTTTATGTCCGAATCACTATTTAGCTGATGCAAGTAGTTTTATTTAACTTTGCCTAAAAAAACTGTTTTATACCAGAAAGCTAGGAAAGGTAGGAGATATATGAAATTTGTTAAAAAAAATTCAGGTCGTCCGTCAAGTGAGTGCCACAGACGCGTTGTCACTAGCTTACAACTACAAGCGTCACGACTGGTACCTGAAAATAGTGACAGAGGATAAGAAAGATTACAAACAGGCTCTGGACTATATATCGGAACTAGAGTTTGAAGACGCCGAGATGTACATGAAGAAGTACGGACACAAACTGATACAACACGTCCCCGGAGATAGCACCGAGCTGTTGAAATGTAAGTAGAGTCATTTTGGGAAAGACAAAGAGCAAAAATCACTAGGATTACTTTTAATTCTGAAGCCGAAAAACTGTCAAACAAAGTAGACGATTTTATGTGCTGTTTATAACTTTAGTGACTAATACAACTCGTACACGTGGTCCAAAAAGTACAAAATATTTTTTTTTTTCATTCGACCATAACTTCGTAAAGGGACAAGTTAATATAACCCGAGCAATTTAACTTCCAGTACTGTGTACAGACTACAAACCTCGCAGTAAACCGTTAGTAGATGAGAGCACTTTGTCTGGTAACCTGCGAGAACCCGACAGAGCTGTAGCCGATGATTTCATACACATGTTCCTGAGCAATTCTGAGCGTCTCATAGACTTCCTCGAGCATATGGTGACTAAGGACACTCAATGCTCGAGTCTCGTCTACAATGCTCTAATTGAGCATTATATACACGTTTGGTGAGCTTACTTTTGTACATAGATGGATATTTTACTTTTGTCTCTCTGAATAATAACTTTATTATAGTTAGTTTTTATATGAAGACCTAAATCGACATTACAAAGTACTTTTAGATGACAGGTTTTGTTGAACTGCAAAATTATATCCATTGAAAGTGAGAAGGGGTTGAAGTAGCTCCGACAAGCGGAGTCCTATAAGTATATCTGTATTCGTCACCTTGTTTAGAAAACTGTACGTTTTAGTGGCATCACGGTTTAAAAAAATGCGGAACAAAAAGAATTAATCAATTTTGTATGTTAACGAATTCTTTATCTAGCGAGCATGAAATAATTAATAAGTTTTTTTTTGCAATACGGTCAGAATCAATTTGTACTCCTATATGGCTGTTATTGTTTTTTTTTTTGACGAATTTTATCCCGTATCGTACCATCACTGAAATTTTTTTCTTTTTTAATTCCAACGTATAATACTCTCAATATTTTCATATTAACCAGGGCCAAGTCGTCTGAAGCGGACAAGAGGATTTACGAGCAGAAAGTACTCGATATCATCAAAGACCCCGAAGCCAAATACGACAAAGATCAGACGCTCATTATTTGCCAAATGCTGGGATTCAAGAGTGGCATCCTCCAACTATACGAGGAGAAAAGACTGTAAGCTACGCCACAGGAGCACTTTAAGACTTAGTTCATTGAAATTTTAATATTATATCATATTAGCCCAAACTACTTGTCTATTTTTTGGACATTACAAAATATGTCGCTGATTTTTTGACGAAAAACATCTCAATATTACATTTTAATAGTACTCATTTCTAATAAAAATTTAGATAACTGTTTTGTTTTTCGTAATATACTTTTACGACATTATATATAAATTTTAAATAAAATACGTTTTGTAAAAGAAAAACCGATGTTTCATGTATGTGCTATAGTAATATTTCATACAGGTATGGATAAAATATATAAGTTCATGTTCTCTTCTTACTTCATCTGTTCTATCAATAGATGGCGTGCTCAGATATCTCTCCACCTCCGTACACCGGGCGGCACAGAGCGCGCGCTCGGAGTGTGTCGTCGTCGCGGAGGGAGTGCGCCGCGTTTGTGGCTGGACGTACTATGGGCACCTCCACCACCAGATTACCTTCCAGAGCTGCTCAGAGTCGTGGGTGTGTACACACAAACCTACCATTAGTATATTTTTACGCCATGCTTACAAAAATTCACCCACGACAGACAAGAACGTAGAACGTAAGAAACTCTGTGTAACACTAACCTACAACCTTAATAATCATTTTACTGTATTAAATACGAGTACGTTTCAGCTGCTGAAAAACTGTTATCACCCATCCTGGTCATCGATTGCCTGGCGAGTACACCGACCTACACACTCGGAGATGTCCGCAAGTAGGCAATGGAATTATTATACCCTGGGCATGTCGCTACAACTCCGGTCGCCTCAATTCCATACAATTCCAGGTACCTGACGGACGTTTTGAAGTCTGAGGACGAAGTGATCACTAGAGAACAGGAACTGGCAGCGAAATACAAGAAGGAGATAGAAGAGATGAAGACTCAGATACACAACATTCAGAACGAACCTATCACGTTCCAGAGGAGCCTGTGTGCAGCCTGCAGCAGGCCGCTCGAGTTGCCCACCGTACACTTCATGTGTCAGCACTCCTTCCACAAGGAGTATGTATATATTTTACACACAATGCTTTAATAATCTTGGCAGCTAAAGTCCGGAGATTGCAAGGAAAGTGCTACATGGAATAAACGTGATGAACTCATTCCAGATGTTTTCCCTGACTTAGCGGTCCAGTTGTATGGAATGCGAGTATCACATATAAAGTTATCTCGGGTGTACAAACGTTTGTCGGGCTTCTCACAAAAACTATTGAACAGGTTATGATCAAACTCTCCTGTGATGCGACGCAAAATCAGAATTCCGGGTAGTTGTTTATCGAGCTCGGCGTGGTAGCTGTGTCTCCTGTGACGTCACGGGTCACAGACCGCGGACGGCGCTGTCGCTTGCTAATTTAATCTGCTATACATCACACTAACGATGTCCTCGCACAGCTGTTTCGAGACGTATTCGGAGTCGGAGCGCCAGTGCGTGGCGTGTTCCCCGACGCTTCGCCCCGCGCCCGCGCCGCCCGCCGACCAGCTGCACTCACGACTACACGCAGACACCGACCCGTGAGTACAGAGAGGGGGGATGGGGGAATGGAGGGGGCGCAAGGGGACGAGAAGGATAGGGAGGGGATGGGGTGATGAGAAGGTTTCGGTGTCCGTATTACCTAACGCGGATAGTTTATTGTTAATTATGAAACATTGTAACTACTACACCTGTTTAAACAATTCAATATATAATGACCTTTTTGTTAAATTAAAGAAAACAGAACATTACTGAGAAGGTTACAAAGAAGGAAACGACTGTTACTGTTAGGAAAGTTGAACCGAATTCGCTTTCAAAGAAAATAATTATAATGAGCTTTAGAGCATGATTCACTGGCAATGGAAATGAAGGTAGTCGGCTCCCAAACGCCTGTCATGAGTTTGCTTACAGACGGAGCGTTTTTTCAAACGCAAATTTTCGCATATTAACGAGGAACGCAAAACGCTCCGTTTGTATTACGACGCCGCGAACTCGTGTTAAGGGTACAGATGTGTTTAATGTCAGTTCACGCAGTCGCTTATGTGATAGCATTATCTTTGTTTCAATTATTTTATTGATAGGTTGATTATTCTTATGACTTATCAAAGCGAGGTTAGCGTGTGTAGTGAGTGCTGTGAGCATGTCCCCGCCTGTCTGCGGCTGTCTCCGTCTCCTGGCTGACGGTCGTTACGACGAGTACAGATGATATATTACTAATGATTTTATTCCTTTGTACTTTGTATTGTTCTCGTTTTGTGCCGTCATATTGAAATTATTATAGTATAGTATAGTTTGGATTTTTATCTAAATTTTTTTGCCGACTCTCCGTATAACGTGATATTATTAAATTCTTTTTATTTATATTACGATTATTCTATTTAACTAAATACGTCATTTTTAATTATAAAATTATATAATTTGATTTTCAACGACGCTGGAAATTTTAAAAATATAAAAAAAGCTAAAAAATATATTAAATCACTTTTTTGTCAATAAAACGTATCATATAATATCCTACGTTATATATATATATATATATATATATATATATATATATGTAATTATTATAAACAATATATATATATATTTTGTTTATAATAATTACATATAAACTTGCAATAAATAACTCCTTAAATTTTCCCCTTCACCAGTTTCTCTGTGGTATCTGAGTACTTCGGCCGAGGTTTGTTCAATAAGCTGACTGTGGTGACTGAGGCGCCGGAGCCCGTACCCTTCAATGTACCCTCAACTGTACCTTACGTACCATCCGTTGTGACTGTACCCTCCGCACCTGTCCCAACTTACGGACCGGGCGCTGAAGCGAAGCTCAGGCTGCAGGAGGGACAAAGTAAACAAGGTTCAAATAAAAACATGTTTAAAAATTTTTTTGTTCACACTTTGTAGAAATAATTTAATATAATATATAAAGCTATTAAAATAATATTTACAAGATCCATTTGTGGTAAATAACAATGTATGTAAATTGATTGTCTCGTTATAAATGTCTTTAGTCAGATAGATTGCGATAATTTTTTTCAGATTCCGCTCCGCTCTCCCCTACAGAACTGTTATTATATAGGTTTCATTGCATATGAAAATTTATTTTTGTTTGTGTATGCGCAGTCTATGTCCAGAACGCTTTGAAGCAAATACCTCCGAAGGGCACGGCGGTGATTCCTGTACCGGAAGGCAGGATGCGCCTCCTGGAACAGCATCAGTACAGTTCCAGCCTGGAAGCCAATATGAGCAAACTGGAACCCTTAGTCCACAGATCCCCTCAACAGTCCCCAAACACCTCCCGGACGAAACCTCCACAGAAAATATCCTCAGCGATCATCGATGGCAAAAATCCCTTCGACACATACGACGAGTCGAAGAATCCTTTCGCAGACGAAGACAACGATCCCACGAACCCCTTAGCCGAAGACGACTATGATAAGAATTTAAACCCATTCGCCTGACTTACTCTCATATATAACGTAATAGACCCCTCGCCGCTGTACCCGAGGTGTCCCGATTAGTGATTAAGTTGAAATGTTTGATTGTGAGTCTTATTTGCCAGCTTCCTAAGAGCTATATCTCAATGCTCAACACGTTACGTCTTACTCCCTACATGCATATGAGGTGCACATCCGACCGCTTTATTTATCCATATTGTATATACATTCCTTGTATTCATATTAGTACATTATTATGCTTTGTGATAAAAAACACACTTAAAAAGAAACTTTGGTTTTATTTAGTGTAATAAATATAAATGCTGTCTCGAAAGTTATTCGTCTACCCTCGAATTTGGATTCACATACCTTTGGACAGAAGTGTATTTGAGTCGGTTAAAAGAAGCACGCTTCATTCTAATTTTACGTAATATAGAAACAAAATAATACTACTGTTAAATAAAATTTAATATAATGGCACAGCAAGAAATAAGTGTAGAAAAATATAAAACAACCAATCACGTACCATAGGAGTTTTTACTGAGATTACGAAAAACCCATTTTCACTATCTAATATCTTGGAGAAACTCAGAAAATTATTCTACTAGTCTGCCAAGCGACAGTTATGATGTGTTCCCGAGATAAAACGAATGAAAGTATAAATTGT
The DNA here is from genome assembly GCF_018135715.1 of Danaus plexippus. Lineage (NCBI taxonomy): Eukaryota > Metazoa > Arthropoda > Insecta > Lepidoptera > Nymphalidae > Danaus > Danaus plexippus. Next base: position 5,755,455 of record NC_083548.1, on the reverse strand, counting down.
CACCAACAAGTTATTCTGATTTGTAAGGTAGTTTTAAAGATCCGTTCAGAATACATAAAAGAGAATCCAACATACATCCTTACCAACATTCTCGTGAAATGTCAAGACTTTCGTCTAAAGAAGAAAGAATTGCACAATTTTTATGTCAATATTCTATAACTTTCTATTAAATATAATAAGGTACTATTGCCAAATAATACTAAAATGGAACCTCTCGACGCAAAAGGTAATTTACCTTAAAAAATGAGGATACAAAAATACATGCTAATAGGTAACTTAATGTCAGTGATGCATTCACTTTTGATAAGAGCTGGACTCATGAGTGGCTCAAGTTTTGTTTGCAGACAGTCTTCTTGTCTTCCAACAAAGTTGCGTTAAATGTTTTACGCTGAGGGAGAGACAAAGAAAGATACACTAATGTATAAAGTAGGAGCGATTTGTTCTATATTAATTAGTTGTTCTTTAATTTATTTATAATATTCATTTTTTTTAGTTGGATTTGATACACATTAGGGAAGAATTTTATTTTCAAATATAGGAGATAAGATTGTTTACAATTACGAAGTTTCACTTCTTCCGGAGGCACTCCACTCAATATTTTTTTCATAGTATTCTAAATTCTAAATAAACACTGGTAAAAATCTCGTAAATATTATTTAAGGTTATAGAACTGATGTCCATAACCAATGAACTTCGAACTACCCATTTATGAAAATAATCTGATTTTAAAGTAACAATACTTCTTTAACTTCATATGAACTACGTAGTTTTTATATTATCCACAGTTCGTAAGTAGGTCTGATAATATTTAATGATCACGATGCATGTAATTGTTGATAAAAAATGCTGTAAAGTAATTTAAAGAAGTAGTTCTGTTTTATCATGGTCAACTTATTCAAAAATACCTCACTTTGAATACTTTAAGTAATACGAGATGGAATCTAAATAATCATATTTCAAAGTTTTATTTTTTGAATTTTTTTTATACCTATTTGAAAAATGAATAAACTAATCAATCATCAAGAATGTCAACAATTTCATAGAGACGCTAATAAATTAATGTCATTATTACCTAATAGTGATTCGTCTTTTTACTATCAGTTTAAAATACAGTAAATACGCAATACGAAGGAATACAACTTATACGTTACTTTACGAATCTGTCTGTTTCAACACAGAACGGGTTCGAAGAAAAATTTTACAAAGCTGTTATTTAAAGCTCAAATCATAACTAAAACGAAATAAAGCTTCAATGATATTGAGTTTATTTCGTTAATGTCAGGCATTAAAATATTTGTTTGAATTTTAATACAAACGCAGTTTTAAGTCAATGTTTGTAAAACAATCAAAATATTTTCAAGCACTTATTAACATAAGGGAAGGAATGTTAGGGATATTTAAAATAGAAACAACAATATGGAAATTTTCAAAGCATTTTATTTATGACCTTTAACACAGTGTATAATATATTTTGATAGTACATTTAGAGCAATGAGTAATATTACCAATTATTACATTGTTCTTATTCTCATAAATTGAATGAAATTCATAAATTATATAGAATATAATCCTCAAATATCATTCTCGCCTAACAAACAACAATCACTATCGAAATCACAAGGACCTCCCCGCGCCTGCGCCGGCGCAGCTCCCAACATTCCAACTAACTTATACTTAAAAATAAATTACAAGAACAAGTAAACATAATTTTAGAAAACAGCTATGTCTCTAAAAATAACAGTATAGCTTTTAGAGTACACTCTATAAAAATATATTTACTCCAGCTTAAGCTGATATATCTAATTTAAAAAGGTCTTCATTTTTGAACTACGAAAGTATAGCGAAACGAAGCTATGCAAACCAATCATTTTATATTGAAGTCAAACCATTACGTTCTAGACCATCCCCGTATTCATGTACCAGCTTCTATCCCACGAGATAAATATAATTTTGCTATGCAAAATACACCCTAGTGGAAAAAAAATACAGATTTGGAATGTTACAAACAAATGACTAGAAATAAAAAGTATTAATTTCATCAAACCCGAGATCCCTTCATACCTTAACATTATGGGAGGTACATCTATAGCGATACATTTGTAGTGAACGATGAACAAACAAACGATTAATTATTTTTTTTATTATTGAAAAGGACGAATAGGGCAGAAGCACAGCGTCAAACTCACTAAACACCAACAGAGATGACGTCGACGACTGACAAGTGACAAGTATGACATTTGACGTTGCGCCATAGACAATAACATCGGTCTCACTAACAGTTTAATAATTTTGACGACAGTTATTGTATTATTTAATATTAAGAAATATTATAACACACAGCATGTCTACATTTGGATAATACTTTTGATCCTAACTCTATTTTCTAATCTAAACTGTTTTATCTAGTGTTAGCCGAGTCTAAGATCCAAGGTGCAAGCCGGTGAATGGATTCAAAACGTACGAGAAAGCAACGATTATATTTCATATATTATTTTTTTTCTTCAAAAATTTCTGTAACTTAAACACGGATCAATCGATACATTTATTTACAATTACTAAAAATTTACTTAAGCTTACAAAATTATCTGGAAATAGAAATATTTTCGTATGTTTTATTCCGAAAAACCTCACCTAGAAGCTATAATTTAGTGAAGATTATTCCTTTCAACATCAAGCGGTAACAAGATTAAGAAACGATGACTAAATTATAAATCAGATGTCATAAAAGATACTATGGTCACAAAAATTATTCTAGCTACTGTGCGGGATGATGTCTGATAAAAATTACAATGATATAATGAGATATTGTGAAACGAATGTGTGTATAACACAATTCTGGGGACCTGAGACGAGGGTTGCCATCAGAGACATCACCTGACTCGAGATGGGAAAGGTTTGTGACTGTTCTATAGACGACACTCGCTCTAAACCCTACACCGTTAATACCGCATTAACCTACTTTATACAATCCATATCGACTGAGAAATGAGAATAAACTACAACACAAATCAAATCATTCCATCGATTACATTGAAACGACTCGTCTAAAACTACATTGCCATAATATATTATGTATTTACAACCAATACTAGATGAAGTCAAACCTTACGTATGACGTCACTCGAGTTCGCTGACGGACTGCGTGTATAGCACCAGTCTGACGTTAACTTAGAAACTGTTAGTAGCCTCGTTAACGTAGCAACTCGTACTGAGCACGCTGGACCACCAAGTTTTATCCTTACCGCTCGGGTCATACGTATATACAAGTTAAATTACATTATATTGTATATAACATTAAGAGAAAATCTATAAAGATATTTTCATTATTTCGTCATGTCATAGCAGGTTCGTTGACCTCGCAACACGCAATGGAGTCTAATAGAGATATCGCCGACAGTTTTTGTGCGCAACATTTGAGACCTAACAATAATATTACAATAACATAGGGAAACCTTTCACAAAATTGGCATATGTTTAAGTCCTTGCACCTTTAAACTTAAGACTACTGTTAAAAAAAAAATGGACAAGAAACTATTTGGACTTTGACAGTTTAATTTTTTAATATTTGGCAAGATATTCGACAGGCAATGGTGCAAAGACGTCATAATACAATGTAATTTGAAATATATTTGTAATAAAAAAACTGAATTATACAAAAAAAATGTGCGTCCAACATAAGATATTAAAACAGCCGCCGTAAAACTATTTCATTTCTAACATCATTTACCCCATCGTTCCGTATTTTGCACCGGTTTGGTCCCACGACCTCCACCGTCCATTTAAAAACTATAACGGACTTTATAAAAAAATATAACAACATATGTTTACGTATAGACCGTATCCAGCATTAAATGCCATATAATAATAAATTGGATATGCTAAATTAATTGATACATCATAAAATTCAGGACAAATATATAAATATAAAACTACCGTCCCCACCCCTCTCACAACAGATCACTGAGCTCACCAAACCAGTCGCAGAAATATAATCAGCGCTCGGTGTATCATCCACGTACGATCAACTTTAGATTATATATGAAATGTCGAATGGTGACGTCATTGAGAATCGATTATAAAGTTTGGCGATACGGGAGCTACATAGAGATATATACGAGCGATTACTGTGAGGCTGTTTTAGTATCTATATGAAGTCCGCGAGCGCAGCGGGCGGTGCGCGTACAAGCGGCCGTCGGCCACGCACTTAAAAAACGAGGATAGACTCCATGCTGAGGGCGTCTCATGCGAGAGGGGGCGCGGGGGGCCCGACCGGGAGCGCGGGGGGCCCTGCGGGCGCCGGGGGACCCCCGGGAGCCCGCGACCCGCGACGCGCTGACCGCGACCTGAGCGACACCTTCACGCGTGTATATACATTTGGACCAACATCGATGCCTCTTTGTTATCTTATACTACTTATTGATATTCCATCGACATATTAAGAAATAATTCAGAATAAAAAGTACACAACTGAAATTTTAATTTCATAGCTCGAAAAACATAAAATAGAAAGGAAGAGGTCATCAAGTGTTTTAAGCAAAAATATCAAAAAAAATAACAAGGTTTAATAAACGAAGAACAGGAGCAAAGTCACTACGATAATCAACTCGGTCAGTTATGTAAGGAACACGCACCTGATCTGTCCGGCTAGCAGGGGGTTGATGGCGTACAGCCAGTCGTGGACCTCCTTGTCTCCTAGAGTCTGCAGCAAGTAACCGCGCTCCTTGCTCACCACACTGTCGATTATTACTTTCTATTAATATTTTTTGTTACAGCTATCAAGTCAAGTGACGGTCGAACGGACAGAGTATCAAAAAACTGGAATCAATAAGTTAACTTTGTTGATTGTTGTTTGATGTTGGATTGGTATAATTTTTGAAGTCGAAAAGAATTCTTAGCGTTCCATGTATTTACGTTGCAGGGGCCGGTCCATCGTTTCGCAGGGAGAGGAGCTTCAACAGTGCCTGGGACTTGCGACCCAGGTCACAGGTGTAGGTTTAAGGGGTCCCTATCTAAAGCGCGTTAACCGCTCACCTCCACCGTCCAAGCTCCTCTCTGTACCAGTGAGGTATGCATGTATATGACGAGTGTTCTCACCTGAAGGTGTTGGGCATCCTGACCATCTGTTCCTGGTCTTCGGAGTACTCGACGTGGGCGTGCGCCAGGTTGATCACGGCTCTCTCCACGGGATCACGTTCACAGCGATGGATGAACACGTATGGACGACGGACAACCTGTTATCCGTGCAATTTTAGGTATACTTCGTAACAACATTTTAGAAGAGACATAAGAAGCGGAGAAGATAAAATCAAGAACGTAACTTATTATATAATTTTTGACAATTTCTTTTTGAAGTGAAACTTCTAATGCGACTCCCAACAAGGTCGCGTTAAACGTTCAACGTTCCTGGGGAGGGGGAATAGAAAGAGACGGAGCGAGAGTAAACGGTGCATCATTGTGACTTGTAAGCAATGTCTATAAAATTTGTCATAAGGAAACATTATGAGTTCACTAAATATCAATTTCTATCCCTTCTTATTTTCATTAGGCACATTTATTTTTAAACTTCTCTTCGGAACTAGATAGCAAAAATTTTATAATATAATTTTTGATTTCTATTATAACTGTTGTCTCACCAGCCATCGTTTCTTCCAGCCGTGTGTTCCATGTTGCAGTACATTGAGGTAGCCGCGCCTGGCGACCGCCGCGGACACCCGCACCTCCTCGCAGTCGGGCACGAACTGAGCCCCGCCGGTGCTCACGTTTCCCCCACCCCATCCACCACCAGCCTTCTCCAACAGTGCACGTTCCGGTGAGCACAGCCTGAGAGGGAGTTTAAGTTTTATATATTGATATTAAGGTAGCTGTTTTCTATAAATTAAAAGATGTCGATTAAATATACATAAGTGAAGAAGGAAACGAAAATAAGTTTAAAAAAAGGTGGTAAAAGTAATGTAATTTGAATTTAATGCATTTTTTATTTTACACAATAAGTAATATTTTTATTTAAAGTTGTAAAATCCTATACTTCCATCAATTATACTCACTCAAAGCTGCTGGCGCTATGTATGGAGGACAGCAGACTTGGTGTAGAGATATCAGCCGACACTCCCTCGTCAACTGGCGTGGCGGGTGATACGGCCGTCTCGACCTCTTTATTGTGGCCTATCCTTGCTGTTTATGGAATGCAATTTTGAATAATTAAAAAGTCTTTTCAATTTGGCCAAGCAAACGAGATAAAAAATCTAAACAAATCACAAATTGCTCTTTTACTGAGCTCACCAGTCGTAAAATATTTGATTTGTAGTCTTATTAGATAAAATGTTTATAATAATTTAATTACAAATAATGATCCCAGCGTACCCTGTATGAGCTTGATGTATTTGGTCGCTAATTCCCGTTCCCTGGGAGTCATTTCCCAAGGTTCGTACACCGCCTCATCTCGAAGGTGAGCACAATCTGACGCAGCCTTAGCCGCCATATTGGAAACCTCCTGTATGAGGAAGAATTTTATTAGATTAACTAAATAACTTTTAAATAAAAATATAGATAATTACTTATTCAGGTCGAGCCCTAGTATTATGTGGATTTTATGATTTAAAAACAACTTATAAATATAGAAAATCTGTTTAATACATGTTGTTTGATACTTGTCCAAAATAAAAATATTTTACGAAGACGTGTCTCATAACTATATCCATATAAAAATGATAGGAAAAGTATAGACATACCTTCTCAGTTTTTGTGAAGTCGTTGGGCGCGACCGTATTCTCGTGTCCGTGTCGTAGTCGTTCCCGTAAAGCCAAGAAGTGCCTCGTGCGGCTGACTTGCTCCAGACGAGTCATCTTCTCTAACTCCCACTGAAATGGTAAGAAATGCTTCAGTCGACTCTTAGACTATTACAATAAAACTTCTATGGATTGATGTTTTGCTTGCAATCAATTATTTTATATCATTATACATTTACATAATCCCAAATAAAGCCAACGTAATGATGAAGCGTGATGTGCTCTTGGAATGTGTGAGAATTGAAGCATTTTAAGGCGTATCTACACTGCATCACATCCAACATACAACTCGGACGTTATCGATAACAATAACAACTGATTTGATCAACAAAATTGCTGATTCAATATATTTAGAACCGACAGGCGTCATGGTGTTTGTATGACGTCACATGTCAATGTCATAATGCAGATGCGCCCTTACATTATCAAAGCGTACAAAAAACGACATGCGTGATGTGCACGGACACGTAACCAGTACACAAATTACTTTTCATTAGCTATTTAGTAATGAAAACATCGAATGGGTGATGCGCACATACTAAATAGCTATCGAAATAAATTTGTGGACCTGAAATTTATCGATAACGTCCAGCGGCCAATCATAGAACAGTTTGCGCCAGATACGTCTCTGTTGTCGGAAAAAGATATACATTAATGTTAGTGTTAGTACATATTCATTAGCGTAGCAACTAAATATCGATACTACCCACAAATAAAAACGACAGCACATCTCTCATTGAACATGCAGTCAGCTCGAGTCAAACGTGAGTTTACCATTTAATACATTAAGGGACGGGTGGTGGGGGATGGTGGGTGGTACCTGGTGGTCGAATATGAGGGAGTCACCCCTCGGTCGCCAACCGTGTAGATTTTCCTCTCCACGGACGTAGGTGCCGCTAGTGTCTAGCACACGGCGTTGACGACGCTGCACTCCTGCGATGAAAGTTAAATGTTGCTACAAATATTTCCATCGTAAACTTAACACACGTAAAAACAAAAATATAATAAACACGGGATACACGCATATAATTCACAAATACCCCATGTTGTGATAATGTTAATTCGCATCTAATAGTTATAAATTATTTAACTCCTCCATTTTTCTATTACATTTAGATGACACAGGTAAAATATATTATAGTGTTTTTAATGTTACGAATTAAATTATGGCTAAATATGCTCCATTCATATGGTATCACTAAAGGTGGCAGAGTCTAGATACCTTAATGGACTGAAGTCCTGTTAAGGAAATCCTTCTTTATACCTAAAGTTGAATATATTTTCTAATTTCAATAATGAATATAAATATTTACAGATGTCAAGTGCCTCCACTAAGTGGACCGTCTTATTGTCGTCCAATAAACAAAAAAAATTAACTCACCTGGTTCCAAAGCCCTGTGTAGACTGAGCTCGTAAAGTCCAGTGAGACGATCCGCACGAGCTGCCTTGGAGCCGAACAGAGCCCGCCGTAGCGAACGACCAGCGCCAGTACGAGCCTCTCGACCCACAACCACCACAGACAGGTCCTTGGTTATGATAGCTGGACGACCACAGTTCTCGACCTGATGAGAAATAGTTACAGATAATAAAAAAAGCATTACATTAGATTATTTGAAGGTCCCCAACAAATTCAATGTATTTTATCTGTGTCTGTTATCTATAATAATAAGCATATAGAGAAATGGCCTTTGAATTCCGGCAATTTCATTGAAGTCTGTTTTAGTAATTCGGTAAATATATTTGTATGGGTGTTTTACACGCAGTATAATAAAACGAACCTCCAGGTAAGCGCTGAGTGTGATGTAAACTACTTCGCCGTTAGCGCTGACTCTGTTGAGGAGTGGCGAACCATGCAGACTGCTGTCCCAAGCGGCTTCGAATCTAACGTAAAAATCGAATATCAGATAATATGTAAGAAAGACGATTATTAAAAAAATAGTTTAATATTCCAGCTACCTGAAAACAGCCCTGTCATCAAGAGTGGGTCTCTCTCCCGGGAACAGTCCGAGAGAGAGTGCTCCGTCTTCGTCTCCGTCCGTGTCTTCGCTGGCCTCTGGTGTGTTGCGGATACGACCTGTCAGAATACCACATTTAAAGTTTCATATTACATACGCTATAACTAGTACATATATCTTTCCGAGTCCTTTTACTCGTCCAGGTGAGTGTAGCCTTGCAGATAATATGTATATTTACTTTTCAAATACGATAATACAAAAAAATTACTCTATATAACGTTACTAAATTCAAAGTTATATCAAAACATCATCAAAATAAATAATTGACATATACAAACCAACAACGAGTTCCCTGACGTCGGTCCACTGCAGATCAGATGAGGGTTCGTGCAAGATGGTGATGCGAATTCTACGTTGGATACCCTGGTGCAAGAGGAACAGTCCCCGGCACGGCAATTCGTCGCTGTGCTCTACCACCTGTTACAATTGAGTATAGGACCTTGGTGAAACGCTCTAATAAAATCCATGAATTACCATAACTTTTTTATTCCTATTTCTAAACATTTTTTCATTTAGATTTTTTTTTTAAATATTTTAACTACCATCCGTTATTTATCCTAGCTAGAAATTCAACATCATTTGCAATTATGACTATGAATGTACAGGTATTTAAAATTTTAACATTAATACTCACAGCCGGTACATAGTCTCCACTTGGTGCTAGTTCACAAATCTCGAACCAAACAAGCAGATCATGTTTCGAGTGCAGGTGTGAAGAGCAACAGGGAGGCGCTACACTCGCCGCACCCCACTTAGGGCTCCGGACCGGGGCTGATATAGGCAGCGACGGTGGCAACATACGACGGGGCGGAGCCCTGCCCACGGGCCCGTCCTGTTTGGCGTCCTGTACCGTAATAAATTATAAGATCCACAGAAATACAACTTAATAATAATCTAATTAATTTTACTGCAATAGAAAAACAAGAGATTTCATAAGAAACATATAAAGTGTTTAAGTATGTATTCATTCTGATATAAGCACCTTGTGTAAAGGATGTTGCTGGTAGTGTCCGAATACCTCGAAGACGATCGGTTGGGATTTTATATAATCGACGAAAGATTTCGTTACAGGGACAGTAATCTGTAAAATCAAATTATATATTTAAAAAATATCGTTACTTTTATAAATATTCTATGTGAATATTGTTTTTATACGTACATTTTGAACGTGATAGAATCCTAATGGCGTGTTTTTACCAGTATTCTTGACTGGTTCAGTTGAAAAGGCGTCTTCGTTTCTATGCAGGAAGCTGAGAACGTAATACAAAAATTAACTATACAGTCAACATATTATTTAATAACTCAATTTAATGAGCAATTTGAAAATAAATTTAAATGCTACAAAATAAATTATTTCATTTCACGAATGGAAGGAAATAAGTACCTTTGGATAGTTTCATTAAAAAATCATTCATATACAAACAAATCCAACTAACTTGAACTGGCAGAACACGTCAGCGTAATCCGTGGCCACGCTGTGAGCTTGTAGCACTGTCACCCTAAATGTGAACTCGCGGCCGAGCGTCAAGTGATCAGGGAGATCTTCATCCTTCAGCTCTGAGGCCAGGGAACTGTCACCACGGCCGCTATCTGCATCACACTCACCTACTGCCAGCTCTATAGCAATATGGTACATATATGACAAAATAAGCGCCTAGTCTGAGAATTATACTATCAGTAATTATCAGTTATCTATTGATGATTACTTAAAATCTTTCTAGGTCTATTTGCATATTATATTTATAACAGCAAAGAGTTAGCTACAAAAAACTATCTTTAACTTGAAACTACCTTCTATCTTGATGTTAGAGTCTTGCTCTGGTCTGTCTTCAATATTTATAGCGTTGATGACGTTGTTCTTTTCAACACTGGATATAGCTTTGAGTCTGGACCGTACGGGTACGATGTCATCATCGAATGATATTTTTGCTGATTGTTTCACGCCAGCAACGAACTCAGCATTATCTGCACAGATGATTAATATTAATAGAACGTCAGTGGGCTATTATTTACAGACGATATTATTGTACAAACTTTTTTCGGCGTCGATAACAGCCTGTACGGCGACCCGCAGGTAGCCCTTCACGTCTCCTTTCTCATTCACTATAGCGACCTTGTGAATGAGCGGAACCGGATACAGGAGGTTCGACAAGTATACGAAGCTCCTACGAATTAAATAATCATAAACTTCAAGATTACAATCATAAACTACAAAATTAGAGAAGTACCTTCAATCAAAGCCACTTACCGTCCAACTAGACGGAACCAGGGGAACCTATCATAGAAGGGATCCCCACCGGTCACTGACTCAATGTTGTGATCGGGCGAGGTTGGTGACAACTCCGCCTCGTTGTGGTACATCTCACGCATCAGCTCTAAACGTTGCCTAAAATATTGATGACATCATAATACAAAAATTAAAGTGGAACTGTTTTGGACATAAATGTCATTTATATTACAATATTAACCGGCCTAAATTAAAAATTTTGATGCGGTTATTTAAATTTTCACTTTATCCTATGCATCTAAAGCATCAGCGCATGCAAGCAAATAACTTTAACTGAATATTTTAATAATTTTTACCAAAACCTATTTTGCAAGACCTATGATTTTTATCTAACCACATCTATATACATTTAAAAACAATACAGAAAACTTATTTTCTAAATTAAACAATGATTTCATATCATTTAAGCTTCATGGCGACAAAAATGAAATTAAAACAAAAAAAAACTGACAACGATACACTGATAGAGAATCCAACACCGTTACAAAATATAATCAAATAAAGATACATTAAATCAGAAAATGTTCAATGTTTCCATTGCCCGGGAACGGCGTCACGATAAATTCATAGCCACATCCGATAACGAATACTAAATGAAAACAGTAACACTTATTTGGAATTAGATTCTCTGAGCACATATAGCCGATGCACTATGCGTTGTGCTTTTACGTTTTGCTGTTTAACATATAACACGTATAAAATGTCCATCTGTCATCCAAATAAGGCTCTCCAGTACAGCGCGTAGTGAAGTAAGCGTGACTTAGCCGTTGTCTTTCTATATCTATCTTTTCCAGGCAGAAACAAAACAGTTCCCCTATCACAGCAACTATCAGGATGCATTTTCACTAAAGCCCCACAAGACAAATTAAGTAAGCCGTGCAGAAAAAATATTCTGCCAATAGATAACTTCAGTTATAAATTCAAAATGATATGTCACATTCAAAATGAGATGTTACAAGGACAATAACAGCGAGGATAATAAAATAATATATAAAAAAAATGGAGTAAGATAAAACAATCATAAATAATTCGAAAATGAAAAACAATAAATGTATCTTGTGAATGTTATAGGTATCACTAAAATATTCTCTGTATTGCTATAAAAAAAATATGACGTCTTAAAGGAATATACAATTTGTAACTGTTGTTCCCATCGCATCATCATTTCAAACTACAAAACTGGATTTATCCACTCGACATTTTTCTTGCACAGCGCGTAATCGACTCGCGTAACTCCAATGAAAACGCATCTCCCTAACCCCTTATATAAAATTTGTTTCCACCCTCACAAACCTCGATGGTAGAAGGTTGGCGAGTGAGAGTCTTGTGTTGGAGCAGGCCGCTATACATTGCAGTACGTCAGGGTCGGGCAAGTCCTCGGTGACAGCCCTGACGTCCTCGTTCATGTTGTAAATCTGACGCATCAGTTCCAGCCGATGTCTAAACACAATAACCCATTCATTCGAACACTTGTCCCCACCCCCCAACCCCTTAGACTTATGCACCCTCTTTCACTGGTTATGATATAAAATTATGCACCCTTTTCTCCTAACTGTAACTATAAACCCATTTGTCGACTTCTCTAAATAAGGCCTGTCTATATAGTCCTCTCAGTCAGCAATATATATATGCATAAATATTTATTTTATATAAAATATTTTAAAGGCTGGTTTAACAAAAAATAATAAGCAGCAAAATATAAAAGCGTTATCATATATATTATACACTTACAAACCGTAGACCTATCTAACACTAAGTAACTAGTATTTTTACATAATTTACATTCAATTATAAAATACTATTACACAATAATAATAAAATAAATGGCTACAGCGTTCTTTGAAAATAATAGGAAAAATAATAAGATAAAAAACTTAGACAAAAAAAGTAATTAGAAATAGAAAATAATTTTATAAAAATATAGTCAATACAACAGTAAAATCAGATATTTGTAAAGCATTTGTGTTACACCTTAATATAATTTATTGAATTTTTTTTTTTAATGTACTTGTGATTTCTTAATTTTTTTTTATCAAAATGAGTATTTCGAATGCTACAGTAATCTCTTTTTATAATTACAAAATTAAAAAATAATAAAATATATTAAAATTTCTATAATCAGAATTATTTACTTATTTATATAAAGTCTTAATAATTTAAAAAATCCTTACACAATTCCACTCCACAGTAAGGGGTAGATATTATTTTATAAGAATATCATAAATCTCTTGTGATTTTATAATTCAACAGAATGCAAAAAAAAATATACATATTAAAATTAAATATATTAAAATAAATATAAAAAATACGTTATAGCTATAAACATATGACCATATATTCTATTCTGAACCTACGAATGCACCTTCCAAACCTAGCTGGACTATCAGAACAACAAACGTATGTCAAAACAGAGTTCAGATATAAAAAAACTAAAGCATAAAGCCTTTTTTCGCATTACCTTACATGTCAAGTCTTTTTTCTAAACTGTAATCTGAACTCCTTTCACATATTTCAAAAACGTTCCAAATTCAAACCTACGTCAGGGCAGTATAGTGGGACTTACCGCAGCTTTTCCAATGTCCAGTAATGGGTGGCGCCATTCTTTGTGTCTGTCACTTCGACGGCTACCACCGTTGGTGCTGAAGGTCTGTACTCATCATCAGCTTCGTCCCTCGGAGCCAGTTCCGCGGGAAGTGGAGAATATGGAGTGTCCGTTAGCAAGGTGAACTGGAACTGCACCTTCTTCCGCAGTTCCACGGATATAGCATTCGCTTCCTACGTAATTTTTTGTCATTAATTTATTTATTGGACATAAATTTTGGGCTTATTAATGTGAATGATGCAATAGTATCAAAGTTATTTCACGTATTTTCCCAAGATATCTCACTACCTTCTTCACTTCTAAGTGTTCATATGACTTACCTTAAGGAAGATGGCGTTTCCCCAGAGGTCGTCCCTCAGCGACGTGAACTGGTGATACTTCCACTTGCGGAAGGCCCACGCCGCTAATCCCACCTCGCGGGCTGACCAACACTCTGTCTCAAACAGGGGATTCACTGTCGGACAACCAGATACTAGGATATTTATTATAGTTATATATTTCTTTCATATGTTCCAATACTAAATAAAAATACCGTGATTTTTTCACCAAATTGATCAAAATCTTTTCAAAGATATACGTTTAAGTTAATATTCTTACCAAAGATATCTTCATCGTTATGGAAGTCATCTGGTGTGTAGGAACTGTACATGGACATTGTGACGCTCTGTTCCTCGACCTGACGCTGCAGAGCGTCGATACGAGCCTCGTAGTTCTGAGTACATAAATAGATTGATTGATTACTCAATATATTCTTCACTGTATGTATATAATATGAGAACGGGCCAAGGTCTTTGTTTTTAACTTATACTGCAATTACAGCAAAATTTAAATGGATACATGTATTGTGTTTGGATGGTGTTAGGCATAGAGAAATTATTTTTTTTTTTACATATGGCACATTTTAGATTAATTTAGAGGATGACCGCTCAAAACATACATAAAAGATTATTGCTACGAAATTTCTTTGAGACAATAAAAAAGCTCTAGTTTTAACCATTGTCTATGATATAAATATGTAAATATATTTGCACAGAATTATCAAAACGTGGGTATCTGATAAGGTTTGGCATTTCATTTAAAATGAAATCTTCCAAGACATGAAATGAGAGGGGCAAAAAAAATCTATGATATTTTTTGTGTATTTCATATGGTATAACCTTTCTCTGTTCCTCAAACTGTTGGTCCGCATGCTCTTTCTCCTTCCTCCACTGTTCCTCGATGGCCATTAGCCTCTTCTGCATCTCAGCCTTCAGGTCGATACCCTGCTTTTCTAGCAGTTCACATTGAGCGAAGTCCCAGTCTACGTTGGGTTCCGTCTCGTTTGGTGCTGTGATATATATGTATTTCAATATTTAAACTATATTTGGCGCAATGCTACTAATGCCTAACATAGAGCTTAGTTAAACTTTATATCTCGCTCGTAAAATTCAATTACTAGAACTGCAAATGCTAAGAAAATGAGTAGAAGTTATAGATTCTAGTTATTCCAAAAACACTGTTCTCGCTACTAATAAAATACTTGGTTAACAACAGAAAATTCTTTAAGGCAGAATTATAAGGTGCGTCAGCAACTGACATTAATTAGGAGACAATTTAAGGCCTAGATAGAGACCGTCGTAGCAATTAAAATTAATTGAATCTTCTACTACCTTCTGCTTCTTATTTTAATCTGGGTGAATATGTACCCTTACCTTCTACGTCATTAGCTCCTGGCTTATCATCAACGGCCTTGTTGGAGATCATCTCCTCCCTCGGTTGTCCTGGGTGTGTGAAGCGGAACACGTGGTTCTTACCAAGGATCACACGCGAACCGGTCTTCAGGATTATCGGCTCCGTGACCTTGAGATAATGATGTGAAGATGTACAAACATACTTAATAATTTGTAATATCATTTATTTGATTTGCGAAAAGGTGATGGGTTAATGATAAGGGGATATACTTAAGAACTTAAAAGAAACAAATATCATAAAATATGACTCTATCAATATTAAAATTTATTTCCTATAAAGTATCCGTTAATTCAGTTTTAATTTTACTTGTAGGTAAAGTCGTAATATCTTTGGTAAACTACTCGTAGCCTAAAAAGTCTATTAATCTTTAACATTATAAAATATAAATGTCCTATAAATTGTTACAGATCGACTCACCTCCCTTCCATTGACATAAACCAAGGCTCCAGCATGCGGTATTAAACATATAACGCCATCTGTATTCTCAAAGATGCAGTGCTCACTGAGGATATGGGATCCCGACAGCTGGATGTCCTGGGGAACGTTCGCTTCAGCTGTCCCAAGACGAGTAACACCTGGAAATACACTAGCTATACGATCTGCACAGTAGAACCGTATATTGATGCGGATAATCCGCGTCCGTCTAAGACTCTACTGTGTGCAGTAAAACGTAACTCGAGATAGCTCAATCAAGCATTGAGACCGTAATTTAATATTGTAACTTGAACATGAGATACAAACGTCATATACTTATATGGAAATCAAACTAAGCCCGGCAAAGGTACTGGATCGATTTCAACAAAAATTATTAAAGAAAAATATAACGATGTCTTCTTAATATGTAGAGTTATGGAAGTTTTAAGAAACAACAATTTCTATAAGCACTTAATATTTACGTATGTGCTTTTTCTTACAAATATATCAAACAATATCTTCTAAGTCACAGTTAGAAGCTGGTTGTGACGTTTATTTAAAATGTAAAATATACTTAATATGCTATATTAGAAATCACGGTTTTTTTAAACTAAAACTTACCGTCTTTGATATAATACAGCAGACATTCTGACAAATTAGGGTCCTCGTTGAGATTGACCAAGTGGGGGGTCTTTTTGGGAGAGTAGACGCCCACAGTGACCCCTTCTTTGACAGCGAGACCCATCTCAGCGAACACAGCCTCCCGTTGAACGCGTATCTGCTCCGTGCGTTTCAGTTTCTCCTCCCAAGTTTCGTTCAGTTCTATTTAATATATTATAATTATTCATATAACCAGGGTCTTACACACACATGTAAAACATGACATTTTTGCACAACAATATGCCAATTATTTAATAATATTTCATACAAACTAACTACAATTCTGACCATTTTTACGCACTATCATTGATCTTTCCATACCCTGATATCAATTGAAGGTGATATGACTTGAAGAAGCCTAATTAACTATACACTTTCATTTGATCAATAATGTGCTCTATAAATTTTTGTCGTTTTGCTATTTTGATAGACCGGCTAAATTATAATTTAAAGAACCTATTCAATGGTTTTTTTTGCGCCAAAGAGTATCCCAAATAAGAGCTATCCCAAAAAACATCCAATCCCAGAAAATTTCGCATTAATTTCATTAATAGTGTTCGTACAAGAAATCTCCACCTACCCGCAATAAGTTTCTCTGAAGCCTGCAATTGGTCGACAGCCTCCTCAGCGATGGTCGCAGCACGAGATAATTTCGGGGACATCTCAGACTCACTCTTGCGAGGTTGAGTGTTCTCCTCTCCTGCTATATCACGTCCAATTTTGGTATGTTAGACAAAGATAGCTATATTTTTGGAAGTGTCGTCTTTCAATTGAATTTTACAAAATTTCTATTCAAACAGCCATATTATGTTTTGTGGTAAATGTGTATTGTGCTGCCAACACCAATACTTTACCGAAACGGTGTATATATATATATATTGCATATATTTTATATTGTATTCAAAAAACGGTATGAGCTAAATGCAATTGCATTTAAGGGAAGAATATTATTTTATTACATGGACATGCCGCTCGTTAGTCCATACGAAAGATACACACGGATTATGTTATTTGGAAGCCAAAAATGCAATTACAAGTAAATTTTATATGTAATATGTAATTGTGTAGACACAAATAGAATATAAAACATGCGAAGCCATTAAGCTTTACTGCAAAATATGGATGTAAGATATATTACGATAAATTTTACGTAGTTTCAAAGTATACTATTTCAATAGCTTTGAAGCCACTAAAATAATAAATTTCTATAATGTATAAATATTAAATAGATCCTAACATTTTATATAGAATAAAAATAATATTCGACCAACACCAATATATAAAAGCGCAGGTATATAGGTACATGTGACAATATTTTCTACTATGTACCTAAAACGCCACAAGCTTTGGATGGGGTGCAATGTCCTTTTTTTTTGGGTGTCGGGTTGCCATTATATGCAGATATTTTATATTTTATTCAGCACTGGCAACACCGAGGAGGCAAAGCGTACAGGTGGGGTGTACATTGCGTAAGCCTCTTTACATTACTTACTGGTAGGGGGTTCTTTCTTTTCATAAACGACTCTACCATCTGGTCCTTTGCAATTGAAACAAAATTTAACATTTAGTTATCATCATACTATAAGTTGTGGCGTTACTTGCTTCTTACATTGACAGAGAACGAACTAGGTCACGTGACGAACATCCTAAGAAACTAAGAGTATTTTGAGAGGCAGGACGTAGAGTTGAGTATGCGAACACATATTCGTATTGCATATATTTTTTTTAATTTCTTTTTGGTTGACGACAAAAAAACCCTGACTGTACATCCATCTCTCGAACGTGTTCTGATCTCCTGTTAGCCTACCTTCTTGCACGTCGATCCCTTCCGCCTTGAGCAGTTCTCGCAGCTTGAGTATCTCTTCTTTAAGCTCCCTGATGAGTTTAGCGTTGGCATCCTCATTGACAACAGCTTTGCATACGATCTGCTTGGCTCGATCAGCGTATCTAATAGCCAAAGTTTGTTTTTCGTTTTTTAACCAGTTCTTATTTTGCTACTTATCACGGTAGGGTATCGGAAAATATCAATTTATCAAACGTATTAATAACTAATATTTATTTATTGTTTACATTGTTTTATATATTTTTATTTAGTTTTAACATTTAATTATTCAATTGATTGATTGATTGATTGACTTGTCACAAGTTAATATCTCACCTGAGTGTACTGAGTGTTTCGTCGTAATTGATGTCAGCTGGTGAGATGGCAGCTATCATAGCGGTTTTGGAGTTACCGCCGAGGTTCTCCCTCAAGAGCCATGTGAGGACAGAGTCACGGTAGGGTATAAAGTCTGCCTTCTTTGACTTCTTGCTCTTTGACGCCTGTTTATCATAAAAAAAAAACTTCAGCATAGCATCTTAGAAAGCAATGGAGAGATTCCAAGCATATGAGAGTGAAAATTTTAATCGCTATGAATGACTTTTAAACACTATATGCATATACATTCTTGGATGACGAAAAATGTGCATCTGATGACTATGTAAGCACATATATACATTAACGGTACAGATCTTGACTTAATGTTAATAACTTTTGGAGTGCAAAAACATTGGTTATTCCATATAATGTAATCTTATTAATTTATTATTATTGAAATATATATAAATGTAACGAATAAAATCAAGATCTCGACCAACGAACATATAAACCAAACATCCGACTTACCGACTGCACACATCCAAGCAAATGAGATGCAAGGGAAAGTTAGAGAATGAGTAAAGTGTATTCATAGCATCGGATAGCATGTGATGTGTTAACAGACTGTTCGATATCACTGATATATGTACGTTACTTAGCGAGATATCAGAATGAAGTGATATATATATATATATATATATATATAGTATAGTATAATTATTATTGGTGGGTCTTTGTTACCAAGTACTAGCCACATCTGGCTTTAATTTCGTTTTATATGAAGAATAAAGTTGTAAAGGATATACCAATATCAAATATGATTTAAATTAATTCACACACACACACACACAGACTAACATGCTACCATACAACTGTTAAATATGCTATAAAAACAACAAACTTCAAAAAAAAAAAAAAACAACTCGACTGTAAGAAAAAAAACACACACAAGAAACATCTACAATCCATTTTTTCAAAATTCTGACGAACTAAAACCTCCACATGAACCCTCCGATGAAGGATTTACAAGAAATCTTATAATCACCAAAACCAAAAAGTAAATAAGAAGCAGAGTATTCCTATTAGTGGATGTTTATCTGTGTCGATTAATAGCCAATTACAGATGCAGATATATTAACAACCAATCACAGATCTCATAAGACGAGCGAAGATTTAAGAGAATCGAATTAAAGAGATCCTATTGGTGGAAATATTTAGCTCAGAGCTTCATAGACTAAGGCTGTAAAAAAAACTTACAATCTCAGCGAGCGCGGAGATGACCTTCCCGAGAGTGGTGAGTGACTTATTGATATTGGCGCCTTCCTTGAGACGGGTTCCCTTCGCCCCGGTGGAGTCGGCACGCTCAGATCCAGCGAGATCCACCAACGAAATCTTTGACACCTGTATTAAGTGTGATGATAACATTATGCTGTTCTATACAGAATATATAGCGGAGAAAAGTAATTCAGATATATTTTTTTACTCTTTATAATACTCCCAAAAAAATATTCTATGGATTATCATTTTATAAGTTTGTAACAACGATAGTCCTCTTGACATAAAAAGTTAAATCATAAAGCAAGGAGTATAGGCAAAGAATATCGAAAATATTTGTAAAATCATTAACAATTTTGGTATAACGAAAGGAAACAGGTGAATTGAATTGAAAATCTAAATAAGTATAACAAATTACCTTTTCAGAGACCAAATTGGTTGTTTTGTCGTGTCGCTGTTGAGTGAAAAATATCGTGAAGACGGCGTGCGAGCGAGAGGAAGTCTCGTTCATGTTGGTTGCAGCAACCGTTCTATACAACAAAGAGTTACAGGTTCAAATTTAACGTATACAGGCATTGCTCACGGATTTGCTTGCCAAAAATCACTTAGTTTTACTTTGGTTTTATTTTAAGATACAAAACCAACAGGATTAAGTATATGTTTAAACGCATAATAATAAAAAAAAAAAAATTCATCTTAGTTCTTTTTTTTTCATACAAAACGATTTAAAATCTTTTTCTTGATCCATATTTAAAAAAAAAACTATGGAAATAGCGTCATGTTTTGTTTTTGTTTATGAACACAATTTATAAAAATAGTGTAAAGTACGCGTAGTTACTATTAATCAGACATTTATGTGTGGGTGTGGCTGTGTTTGTGTGCGTTCATATTAAGGCAATGAAAAACCTGAAGGCTTATTGTGATATAATTAACAAAGGAGCTTACGATACCGCATCACGCGATAACATCTACATATATATATTGCTACCCATGTAATGAATAAAACAGGCGTTTTATTGGAAAAGAACAGCCGGAGTTATTGATGCATAGTATTAACCTGGCTTTATTCCCTTCGTCGATGAGGTCGTATATATCCTGGTAGGACATCACTGCCAGCTTGCTGAGGTCCTCCACGTAGGGTCCTAAAGCTGGGTGCTCACGAACACGCAGATTGCCTTTATTCTTCGGGTTCAAAAGGTCACGGACCCTCTCGCAGTATATCTCCATATAGGACACTTCCACCTGCGACAACAATCGACCTTAAAGTTGTCTATTACAGAATAAGACTGATATTCATGACGGCGTCGGAGAAATCTTGGAATTATTTTATTAATATCTGTAAGTTATTGTTGTACAAACACAATTTTTCAATAATTATCATCTGATACTAAAATTCAAATTTACTTTAATAAATACAAATAAGTTAGCAACAAAATACTTACCGAATAAGTAAGATCCTCTGAGGTCGTCTGTCGAATACGGCGGAACAGATCCTTACAAATCTGAGGTATGATGCCCTCCTGAGAGTCCTCTCCACGGCCCATCATAGTGTAGGACTTACCAGCACCAGTTTGGCCGTAAGCGAAAATGCATATATTGTAGCCTATAAAAGATATACTATTGTAACAAATCGCTAGTTTGATATTAGAAATGTAAATATTCGACAAATAAAATTACGAACATATTTATATGAGAAACTAATTGAAAATATTTTCAAAGTTTACACAATCTAAAAGCGTGGATGATAATGTTTATATGTATGTCTATATAGAATTAAAAAAATTAACACTAGTAATCATAATTATATTGAATAAATACTCGATTGATTGATATTCGATACAAAGATATAATAATGTTCGCACCGTCGAAGGCGTGTTGGAGCATTTCTTCACCGATGTCTTTGTACACCATAATTTGAGATGAGAATTCCGGATCACTTGGCTATAAACATTAAGACATTATGAATATAAGTATTGTGTTCATAACATACGGTTATGTATTTGATTTTCAATAGTATTTTCCTTTAAGGTAAAATCTAAATAAGAAAGTTTCTATATTTTATATGCCCCTTGAGAAAATTGTGTATTTAATTTTGAATATACGATTTAATATAAAATAAATTCGAGGAATTTAAAACAATTCATTTATAAAGAAAAATACCTTAATTATAATGATTATTTTAATTAGAAGATATCTTATTATCAGCTTTTAATGATTTTTATTCAGTTTAGTTTTCTTTGAAACATAATTTTACGCGATCAGTTGCTAGTTAGATCTGATTGCAAAAACTTTAAACCTTTCTAAACAGAAACCGGTAAAATCAAGGTTAGGAAGATGAAAATTATAACATTCTAAATAACTATTAAAGTTTTGTTAAAATAACAATATTGAGATATCAAAACTTAGTAAATTTATAATATGGATTCATTATTACAATCATTTTTACGATATAATTTAAGTCTAATGTCCCAAACCAAAGACAATCTCCGCAGATTACTATGACAGAACAACGTCAGCCGCAATCAATGTATTGTAATCTCGAAATGTCCATTCCTAAACCGAACCACAGAACAAACCATTACCAAACCTAATGGAAATCGTGACACGAAATTAATTGTCACTGAGATTGAAATTATGCGGTCAGAATGAATTTAATTTTATTGATAACAAAGATTATATTTATATTCTATTAAGCCAGGAAAATAATATTTCAACTATAGAGACTATAATTCAGTATCCTGTTAATAGATTACATAAAACAAATTAATGATTTCAACGTAATACATCATTATATAAAGTAAATAAAGATTAGGTATTAGAAACCTTACAGTTTTATACAACAGAGCCTTTAGCAAATATCTAATCCCTTAATCGCGTTGGCAATAGATCCAATATGGCTGCCAGAAACGAAACATTCTCAGTGGATAAAACCATTTAATTGTAACGAGAATTATGATATAATATTTGACAAACATCTAGAATTTTCTTCAACTGTAATAAACTCTTATGTAAGAATAAATTCTAGATAATTCTACTTTGACAAGACAAACAATGTGAATGTTTCCACCGTGAGTGCAATATAATAAAATCACTACATTTACTACTACAACCCAGGTATATTTAAATGTGAATCTAATCTTAGTAGTCCATATTTTATGTGTAATCCGAAACTTAACAACCAATCGTTGTACATTTCCGGACGCTATCTCCTCTGTTTGCAAAGGAAATGAAGCTTTAGGGGCAATCTCACGGTTTATTGCTCAGGGATTGTATACACACACAGCGAATGTACCTTCTGACAACTTTAAGGCTTCTCGGACAGACGCAATCAATTTCAGTAACCTAAGACGCTGTGAGATTGTTTTAACTAATTTTTTAAAAAATGAATTATATTTTGTGACAGGTATCTGCAACGAAAGCAGCTGATTTTTGCGGTAACTATTGCTTAGTTTCTAGCGACTCTTTCTATGCGAATATTAATTGTTTTAAAAAACAATTAATTTTATACACTTCTTTTTTTAAATTAAAAAATATTGTTATAAAAATAAATAAACATATAAGCTGAATTATATCATTTTAATACAATTACTACCGACTTACGAAAGATCTTATTTAATAATGAAGTTAGTGTATATTTAAACAAATAATATACTTACGTTATGTGACCAGTAGGAGAAGTCGAAGTTGAAGCTTTTAGCGCTTTCCTTGTTGTTAGGAGGCAGTTTTGGATTTATTATGACTGTAACAAAATTATATATATATATCAAATATTATCAATCAAACTTCAAGGATAAGATTATATAGCAAGGGACTTTAATAAACACACACACATATAAATATATATATATATGAATATTTTCTTAATTATAGTTTTAAAATAACTCAAGGCTGTAGCTTTACCATTTTTATTGAATGCTTAAACAAGTCCTTATACCTCATAAACTGTAATGTCGGAATTATGTATAAGTTAGTAAGTTTTCTTTGTTAAATGCACCGTTTACGAGCGTCGCCGTGTCGAGACGTATCGACCGATGGAAGTCTACGTTGTAAAATATTAAGAGATCCGCAAACTACATTTATGTGAAATATCTAATAGATTAAATATATGCAGACTTGATTTATTGAAGACGTAATAAATATTATATGGAGATATTTTGTTGATTAAAAATATTTAAACAACCAATAATTGATAAGTCAACAGTAAAGAATTAGCATATTAAATCTTTCTATATGTTATTTCGTTTTATATATCTATATATACGTATAAAATATCCTCGGATAACATCACTGAAGACATCTCAAAGAGAGACGAGTCAGATAGAAAATTTAAGAGCACATAAAAAATTTCTTAAAGCAGCCGGTGTTAGACTTTTACGACGCAGACTCCAAAGCTGCATCTCCTACCTGTGACGAGATAAATTAATTTCATCCACAGAGATGCACTTTTATGGACACTTAAATCAGTAATGCCATGTCGGTTTTAAACATTTTACAATCTCATCGTATTTTCCGGAATTATTAACGAGAATATCTCTCAAATGAGAAATATTTTTTTTATGACATTCACAAATATGTATGAGATAGGGAAGAAATATCTATGTGCCTTAGAATATTAATATCTCATAACATCTCGTGTGCCCGTGATCACGGTTGCTGAAAAGTAGCCGAAACGTCGGGAGTATTTATTTTTTATAAAAATAAATCACGCGTATTGTCGCGTATTTATCCGAAAAATACTAGTTTCATTTAAATGAATAAAACTCGCGAAAATCTTAGATCTCATTATGTGAATCTTAATATGTTGTTTTCTTCAAACGTACAATATTATTATTTCACAATATGTACGACTAACACCATTTGCTCGCTTTATATAAAGTAATATCCGGACACAGCCAACACAACGACTTCATAGGTCAAATCCTTTTTGATATATCAATTTAATATTGATATTAGAATTATATTTATTTATGTAAAATATATTTCTTTATATTCTCTTATATCTCGAAAAGATTTCAAATTAACTATCAATGTTGTAAAATATAATATTATTAAAAGAATAGCATAACTCAATCGCCACAATCAGTAGTTCCCTGAGTCTTTTCACGCTAAGATCACCTTTTCAGAAGCCGTCTGACCTAGATTTCCAGGTCTTTGTTCTGAGACACCTAACGTAGAATAACTCGTTAGTGGTATCATTTAAAACTGTTCCTTTTAAAGTTTTTCTTAATATTTTACATAAAATCCAACAATAAAGATAAATAAAGAGATATCATATAAATTAAAATAATTGAGAAAGTAAAGAGAAAAGTCAGAATTAACCCAAAAAGAGATGTAGCTGCTGGTTATTATTATTCATAGACGCAAAATATTTTAATAAGAGAGAGCCGTGAGATGGTGAATGCTGTACATTTCGGTGTAATTCAACAAAAAATTAATGTTCAGGTATTTTTGAACCGGCCATCTCATGGAGCTATACAAATAAATTTACTGTATACACTCAATATGTAACAGCCAATCTACAATATATAAATATCAGACGTTCTGGTACGGTTATAAAATGTGAGTGCTGTAAAATATCGTTTTATAATAGCCCCGCCCGTAATAGGACCACGTTCTGGGTGTTAGCGGACACTTACAAGCGTCACGAGTTTTATGTACGCGATATAACATACATTACACTGTATCGAATGTAAGTATATTTACTTTCGACCATAGACAACATATTCTTTTATAAAATATCTAGTTTTGTGTGTGTGTTTGTCTGTGTGTGTGTGTGTTTCCGTACATTTCTTGTCTATTTGTATCTATGAATTGACAACTTCCATAAAACTATATTAATATTCGTCTTTCATGTATTGGTATTCGAAAATAAAAGATAAGCACATCAACTACACGTGTGCTAAAGTTAAATTAATCAAAATTTTAAAGTATAATGTATCTCAACAAATGTTATTCTTGAACACAATTGGAGAGGCCTAAAAATATTTCAATACAATTTTACTTGTATATTTATATTAATAAATCCACTTAAGTTAAATTTAAGTACGATAAGACTCGTTTGTTGGTGAAATGTGATCGTACGCCACTTTAAGAGTCGTCTCGCCTTATCGATGCCGTTACTACAAGTTTCTATGGTTAAACTAAACAGTTTTCACGTTGTACTCATATATTTAGATGCTATCTAACCAAGTTATTGTAATCAAGAACTGAAAACAATGTGTTTACAGTTTAAAAATGCAAATTTGTGTTAGGGACACAGATCATAATGTTAAAGCTGAGGTTTAGATTCCTTCAACATCTCTAGCTTAAAATAAAGACGAGAAATTTATTAAAATCAACAAATCACTGTTGAAATAAATAATCTCGAAAAATGTATCTTTTACGTCAAACCAACGATAGAATAACGAATTTTAAGACTGAAACTATGTAAAGATTAAAAAAGCCAACTAATCCTCTGAGCCGTTTTGTTTCAACGGTAAATTATAATTAAAACTTGTTGCTTTCTAACCGTGATTTATGTTAATTAAATTAATTCACTTGCTTTCAGAGAACTTCTTTAAACGGTCGACGATTTGAATCACAGAGCAATGTACGTATTAAGAAAGACTGAACTAAATTAAAAAGAAATTAAACATCGTTTTAATCAATAAAAACTATTACTTTTAATCTTCCTATACTTTTATTTTATCCATATACTATTATATGAGTTTTGTGAATCGCAAAACATGAGATGGTTTTAAAAAATACCAAATCTATTTAGAGTATATTTGATAATTATTAAATATGCTTCTTCCTGTTATCCTCTTCGGTGCAAACTTAGCAATTTCGATTTATGAATGTTACATAATAACGAAATATATTGACTACATTCTTGTAGTATTTAAAATTGAAGCCATTTTTATTCATTAAGTTTGGAAATTAAAATATATAAAACAGAACAGAATAAAACAGAAAATATTAATTTTTGATCTCAATTGGACATCGAAAGAATTTACCATTTATATTTTTGACACAGTTAACATCAGTGTACAAAAAAAAAAAAAAAAAAAAAAACTCGAGTCATTGTGATGGAAAAAAAACATAATTTTTTTTTTTGTACATTATGAAAACGAAGTAAATTTTCCATGTAATTGAATTGAACTGCTCATAAAAATTAACCCTACATGCTTGTGCTCAACAAAAACATTCGCGTGTATTTTACAAGATAATATAATGTTGCCCGTACAAGGGTACTCCATGATAATGAGGACAATTTTGAATACGTATACGAGTATAGATATAAAATTTTGAAGGCCGATTTAAATATAGTTAAATGTTGTACAGACGGGATCAAAGATATACTATTTAAAAAAAATTACGTATACTACTTTTAAACAGACTAACATTTTTTTTTTTGTTAATATTGCTCATTTTGTTTGTATTCGACTAATATATAAATTTTGATATAAAAAAATGGGTTCTCGGTCAAAAAACTCATTGACAACATCGGTCTGAAACTAAAATTTTGAAAGTCTTAACCGACCTTCAACACTGACTGGCAATAGCAATAAGTTAACTCGTTTAACATTTTATAACCGTATTCAAAAGGTTTGGAACTGCAACCATGTAAATTAAATATAATAATTATACCTGGTGGAACATCTCGATACTGTCAAACTTAAGAAAATTTAATACTGACATATCGTAATTTAAAAACACAAAAATATTTCTATCGTAGTCAATAAAACATTTCAGACCAAACAAAAGCATAAATACAAACCCCCCCCCCCCCATCTTTAATATTGGCATATTTCCAAAATGTCAAAATTAATTTTATTATACTTTAAAGGAGCCAAGAAAATACAATCTCAAAACGAATTTAATATTAATGTAATTGAATTGTCTTAAAACAACATTATTAAAGAATATAATTCTTATATATTACATTATATAACGTTGAATAAAAACCCCATAAGACTATAAAGATCTCAAATAACCCATTATTATTCATTACCGTTCCACTCATCATGAAAAGCTTCCGTAATGAGGAAAAACGCTCCGGCGGATGTAAACGTCACTCCTTATTACTTACACAGAGCGAAGTAAGTATAAAATAACTTAGCTCGTTATATATGTGCGTGCTTATAAGACTCTACTAAGAGATTTTTCTTCATTATAATTTCTAAATTATCCAAAACCTACGTTTATATAGATTCATCTAATGAACCAATTATACTTATTACATTTTTTCACTATCTCAGATGCTGGATGCAAAGTGTGCGATGCTTCAACCAAGACGGTGAGCTGAGTGTCCTTACAAACGTGAAGACAAAGCATCCTTATAGTCGTATCTCACCTGTAGTGTTGCCAGACATTTCAATGATGCACTTGCATTCTCTGGCGATCTCGCGAGAGTTGAAGGGTCGAACCCTCACTGCCACCTTCACTGACGACATGACTGAAGCTTTGGTCGTCGCTGCTTAAATCATGGATGTACCCAAGATGCCCCTGATAACAAAATTAACAACAGTCAGACATTTATTCATAAATTATTAACAGTAGTTAAAGGTTCTGCTTCGATTTCAGATAACATTTTAGTTCTGCATTTCTCAATCAAGATAGATTTAAAATGCCTTCAAGAATTACATTTTAATTGATAATGTTGCACAATTTAAGATATAAAAATTGTACATAATAGTACTTTAATAAAAACCACTCATTACTTCGAGGTCTTTTAATCAAGTAATCGATTGAAACAGTAAGAAGAAAAATACAAGAAGAATTACGATTTGAACAATGTTAAAATCCAGTGAAACTAACGGCAGGGTGCAGTTACGTCACTGATAGTGAAACTAGGAAATAATTCACAGATACTTAAACAATTTTAATATGACAGCAGAAAACATACATTGTAGACTGAGTGTGGATTAAGGTTTTAGTAACACGAACATTGTACTGTTATTTTTGCAACAGATTGGTATAATACATATATATATATATATATTTGTTTTTGTTACAAAGCCACATTTAAAAACAAGTCAAGGATTTATTAACTTTGATTTATTGTTATTATTAATTAGAATAGTACATTGTAAATGTCTAAACTCTATTGCTAAATTATAATGTATAAAATTTTTGTGAAAAGAAACTTTATTGGACCCAAAAACAACAATACAATTGTATTTAAATAATTTTATACAACATATTCCTGTTTCACTTCAGTACAGATTGTATATCCTTTATTTAGTTTTTTCTCGGTAAACTAGATTAATAATATGAAGAGGTATTCAATTGACGTTCGAATTTTAAATAGATGAAATAACGAGATCCGTTAGCTGATTCAGTCACGGTCCGAGTGGCAAGTGGCGCACGCGCCGGCTGCTCTACCATTTAGGTGCTAAGGTCATCGATCATTGATTTTTTTTATTATAAATAAATCTCGACTTTTTCTATTAATATGATAATGTACCTAATACATTCGGAACCAAAAGTAGGTTGTCCTCAAAACTATTCATTTTGCTGTAGATTTAATAAATTCTTGTAATGTATCGATTAATTCTAAATTTGTGTCACTGTCACATACTGAAAATCTATATGCGCAGTAGATTTTTAATATTGATTAAACGATCAGTTTCACGATTGCTAATACAGTATAGGAAAGACGTATCCCACTACCCACCGCTCAGACGGCCACGAGAAAATTTAAAAAACACTAGAATGAATAACTTGGACACTAAACTATCCGGATTCAGGAACACTTTCACAACTGAAGAAAAGGAATCCACGGGACGACTTCTAATTGCGTAATATTCGAAATAAACACAATAAACCGAAAAGATAACATTTCTTCGTGCAGCTAGAATCACAGTCGCTGGCACAAATTTCGCTAACAAAATGGTGATTGTTCCCTGAAAGCGATCCTCGCGTGCCGTAATTGCCAACGGTTGGCTGACCACCGTCTCGAAAGTGGCGACCTCGGAGCCGCTGCACTCCTCACGCACTTACGTAACATCCACTGCAACCTACATCTTTCATATCGAAAATGCCTTCAGATCGAAACGGCGGCCATGAAAACGTGTCGCAGAAATGACTCACCGCGCCCACTGGCGCCATCTGCACGTCACACGCCATAGGGAGCCCTTACAAACGAAATCAATCCGACTTACCCTGATGGACGAGGATATGAATACAGTGCAGTTTTGTTTTCTGAAATGTTATTGGGCGCTCCGGTCAAGTAGCAACGTGGGTCGACATGGCGTCGCCGACGGGTCCGCGGTGCGACTGCGGGCTGACGGCGAAGGCACCGGCGGAAAGGATTCCACGCATGCGCTCTGGGAACCTGCCGCCTTCGATCTAGAACCGTGCTGCGCGAGCCGCACCACGCGCATCTCGCACCGCAAATAACGTTAACAAATCGACTATCCGACCATTTTAACTGTAACTCCCAGAGCGCAGCTGAATTGAACCTAATTACTGTTTATGATTATTTTTTTCCACCTCTTCTGGCATATTGATGGCAATATCTAAGGATTAACGCCAACTTCGACGCTTTATCATTAGATAAAATTTCCTTATAGTACCTGAATTATTAATTGTTTATTTAAGCATACAGGTAGGTGTGGACAATGCTACGTCCCATAATACGTTGATTGATTAACATAATAAGGGTGCATTGATGTCAAAAAATATACATCCAAGATATATATTTCCATAAAACTTAAACGATAATAAATAAATAGGGTATTTATTGACTATAGTACTTAGGTTGAAATTTTTAACATAATTGTTATGAAATATTTCATGGCTTAATTGCCATGAATTGAATAAAGCAATTACTTTTGATACACGAGTATTTCACTCATGTAAACTAACGGTCGGACATCACGCGCTGTGTAAGGCTATTTCGTAATGTAAATGACTCCAACCATCTTCACAGTACCCTGTACGCGGATCACGTCCGCTTTGATTTCAACCAACCCGTCCACTTGACGGCTGATGGAACTTATTTCAGATTCGGACAGACCGAAAACATTTGAACGGGTAATTCTTAAAATAGATTAGGAGATCTATATTATAAATAAAATCGGACTGTCTGTTTGTCGTTATGAAATAGCTGCTTTTTAATAAATGCATATTGATTTTAACGAGATTTTCACTGGCAGTTAGCTGATGTTAGAAGGGGTAACGTAAGTAATTTTTAAGAATATAATTTAAAAAATATATTCCGCTTTCCATTAAGTCGCGAGCACGGACAGTTAACAATCAGTAAAAAAATCTACTTTAGGAAATCCGCACTAATTTATGACAATATAACATCCTGCTATTACTAAATAATACTCAAATTTACTGCTGTCATTCTCAAATGAATTAGTTATTTATTGTTTAATTGATCGTCTTATTTTATTTTCATTATGAAAGTGTTATTCTTAAGTAACGGTAGCTAAATTAGGGTATTGAGGTTTCTTCAAATGCGAATATTATGTTCAATTAAATCAAATGGAAAGCTTTACACGCATAAATGTCCGCAAACTTAACGAGTAATGGTAGAGACATAATTAAAGTTTACTATAAGGATTATAAGATAAATTACAAAAAAGTTACATTAAATCCACAAATAAATCTCTGTAAGGGTTGGTAAACAACAAACTCAGTTCCATGGCCCATTATACTTTAATAAATTGATATTCACGCTCTTAAAGCTGTCTAACTTCCAAACAAAAGAACTATTGTAACATAAAATTGTTGTTTACAATTACCTGAAAAACATACCTAAATATTTCAAGTACACCTTAATAACGTCAATGAAGTTTGCCCAAAATAAGACACGAGGGTCGAGGGTCGAGGGTCAAGGAACGCATGTACGCACCAAATAATACGAAAGCAATGACGCAATTTAGTATCGATTGATTCCTGACTGCTCATCCCACACTTAAAATATACAGATGAAATATTCTGCTTAGAATGTTCTAGATGTGTAACTAAAACTAATCTCTATAAGTCCTATATCAAATCAAGAAAACAGTGTTGGCGTTTGACTCTGGGTCAAAGAATTTAGATTACAGAAAGTATATTATTATCCTTAAAGCATTTGTAAAATAATAAAAAATGACATATACTAAGAAAGAAGCATGATTTATGGAATCATTTAAATCAAATCAAAAATATAAAGCTACAGAACGATAGAATTTAATCCCATGGGATTAACTTTGAAGCTATCACAATGTGTATGAAACAAACGAATATATTTTTTATTTCTAACAGTCTGTTTTCCTTTTGCTAAATATTTTTACAAACATCGCCTTAATTTTCACCAAGCTGACGTCACCGTTTCAAGCAAGTGATTCAGAAACTTCCAGGTTTTATAGTATCGATCGTGAGTCAGACGGCTTCGAAGCCTTTCAGCCAACAATACTTGTCAGCTGTGTTAAATGTAGTGATTAATGGATTTTGGGACGTCAAAAAGTAAAACTGTTACTTTTAACATACAATGGATTTATTTTTTGAATGAATAAAGTTTTAAGTCACGACAAAAATATGATTATAACATAGGTGTACACTAAATTGTTTTAGTTTATTATATGACATATATATTATGATATTATGATGTGACACATATACAGTTTAGTGTATTTATGCTACTGCATACTTCTACTAGTGGCCTGAAACTAATTTTTCCTACATCGCCAATGAAAATACACTCTTAGAAGAAGTCTTAGTAAAGAACTAAATGTTCAAGCTGATAGTATTTCAAACTAAATCCCAATCATCGAGTTAATATCAGAGCTTCTTTCTTTAATCCAATAGTCCTTAAGGAGACAAAAAAATCTAAAGAAAAATACAGACCATTAGCAATACTACCCACTAAAAGCCATCTTGAAGTCATTGTCATTTTACAATAACCGCTGCCATCATTGATCAAATCGCTTGCCTTTTATTTTCATTTTTTCCACCTAAACCAAACAATACTTTCAATAATATTCAAATAGAAAATTTAATTAGAAAAACCTAAATGCCACTAGGGTTTGCGTTTGCAATTATCTTTTATATAATTTTACCAAAAGAAAGAAAACGATAAAACTATCATAATTAATTACTTCAAAACAGTTATTGATTGTAAACAACGGAGTTTTATTTATTTATCAAACACGTAATTCGAAACAAACAGACTGTTTTCAATGTATGTATCATGACTTTATTCATTGTAAAATAAACAATAACACTGAAGTCATGCGAGTCCCGGCGGCTTCAACAGCAAATATTGGTTTGAAATTGAAGTTCCGATGAAGTTCCCCCTCCCCTCCCCCGCCCCCCTCCCTATTCCCAAGGGAAGGTGAGCAAGCATTGTTTGATGAAATTTCTAGAATGCTGACCCAGTTATAAGATAACTATTTATTATAAAACTAATCCTATAGTAGTAGTCAAATCGTATTTTAATCAATAAACTATCCGCCTGCGTTTAATTTTCACGATAAACTAAAAAAAAGTTTTATCACGATAAAATTTTTCCGTAGTTAAAAGAGGAATAAAATTTAACTACTCCTTTGTGTCTTTTAATTATTGTAGTCAGTACATAAAAAAATGACTGTAGTGTGGATTCGTAAAAAATAATTTAATTAGTACAGGACTTGTTAACAACTTGTATAAAAGAAACAAAAGTAATGTACGTTTCTTCGTTTACATAATATCATAAAAAAACGGTATCCTTATACCAGCTATATTGCTTCCCTGTATTGGTAAAAAACTTAGGGCTGGCTTGTACTTCCGCCAGGGGTCAGAAAAGGTCTTATTGGCTGACACGACCCTCAAACGAAGGCTTCGTATGGATGCAAACGAATAATTTGTAAACTAATGAAAGTAATACATATTAATCTTTTATCCCAATAAATTTCAAAGCTATTTTTAAACGCTAATGACAACATTCTCTTATCTCGCTGGAAGGATCAAATGCGTTCTAGTTTTAATAACATTTGCAAAAAAACTCCCATTCCTTTTAAATTTAAAATTATTAATCAATTTTGTTTTTATACTAGTTTCATTGGTACAGGAAAATTAAATTAAATCACATTATATTTACAGCATTTCTATATAAAAAAATATAATACCATCGTGTCCTGGTTTCAAAGTAATGAATATGGATTAAAGACATTTTAATGATGACACATATCATATTTATTTTATGATATGACATACATCTACGATATGTGTATATTATTGGTAACTATTTCAGAGAGGGAAAGCACAGACATGCAACTTTATAAGACTTTAAAATAAAGACGAAATTTAGGCATATAGATAAAATAATCTATCTCCTTGTCGAGCTCATCTCTAGCTACCGATCTCTTGAATAACCATTGTTATACTAAACAAATACACCGTCACAATGCTCTTAAGATGAATCTCAACTCAATAGGGATTACCGGTCGC
The DNA here is from genome assembly GCF_018135715.1 of Danaus plexippus. Classification (NCBI taxonomy): domain Eukaryota; kingdom Metazoa; phylum Arthropoda; class Insecta; order Lepidoptera; family Nymphalidae; genus Danaus; species Danaus plexippus. The sequence continues at coordinate 5,721,146 of NC_083548.1, read as the reverse complement.
TTTTATAAAGATTACACTCGATCTCCTTCACACTTTCATCCGACTAGAAATTATAAGCATGCTGAAGTGGAACTAATTCTAACACATTCAGGTAAATATTAAATCTGGTTTCTAACACAGATTATAGTTTTTTCAGAGACGTGATAAACTCTGTTGAAAATTTTTTTAGCTTTGGAATTAGGCACAACATTTGTAATTAGATTTTGTACCTATTACACAATGTGAATCAGCGAGCTACATTATCTGTCATATATGAAACGAATCGCAAACTAACGCAGAATCCTTGGATCTCGCGAACTGTTAGCGCGCAAGGTCGCTGGTATACTGGGGGCGTATTGGAGTGACCTAAATATCGCAATCCTTGCCAGTATTGCATCGTAAAGGGTAAATTATGTTCCCCACAATAACTCTTTACATGCTTGCACTATATTTTATTTTGTTTTTAGTACCAATCCTACTACCCTACTAATATTATAGGTACGAAAGTTTGTATAGATGTTTGGATGTCTGTTGTTCGTCTTAGCAAAAATTACTAAAAGGATTTTGATGAAGTTTTACAAGTAATCTAACTCAGATATGAGTGTGGGCTAAAATTTATCTTTGAATTCCATTTAGTTCCCGTTGAATCACAGCATAACAATTATTTTATGTATGAAGTACCAACATACACACACATATGTATGTGTACATACATAAACATATATACTTTATGTATTATACCGTATCAACTGTTTTAACTTTTAAATTACGCCTTTCTCTGAATCCAATACCGATTTCGCGTGGAAGCGAAAAGACGCGGCCAAAAATTAGTAATTTTATAAAATATAGGAATAGGAATACTAATCCAATAGTTAACTTCAACTTTTTAATCAAATCTTAAAAGTGATTTTATTTGAAGGGCATGATATTTAAACCATATATGTACCTTTTACTTTCTTACCCTGCAATGTAATAAATATATTAAACTAATTAATTAAAATGACTAAGTTTTACTTAAAATTAATTAATAAGCAAAAAAAAAAATCAACACAAATAAAAGATTTTTTTTATTAGTGTTGATATTTTTTTAACAATTACTATGTACACGCTTCTTCCTGAGTAAATATTGAATTTACTCACAGTAAATATTTCTGTATCTAGCGTCACAAAATTTAGTCATAACCCGACAGCTCACATATTTTCACGTTTACATTTGTTATTTTATTCAGTACTATCCTTTTCCAACAATAAATTAATATATCAAGAGAGTACTATACGACACAGCAAGTATAGCATGATCCCGAGTCTGTACGGTGAAAAGATGATAAAATATTCATGAAGTGAAGATGCCACTACTTCCACAGCATCGACACAACGGCTCCATAGAGCGACCAATGTATATATGTATATATATTATATTCTATCGACACAGCTTCCTTCTAGCTGTAGACCGTATTACAAGCCATTCATATCTTTCCATATCTTTAATTTATAGTACATCTAAGTAACAGAGAAATTATCTTTTGAACAGGAAGTACCCTCCATATGTGAATAAAATGTACTTCAACAAACTGCAACATACGGTTCACTACTCGCGCTTCTTGCACAAAGGCCAAAGGTCAGTCACGGGACAATCAATACTCTCGAACACATCCAATAATGTTCAAACATGATGAATTTACCCAACAGCGACTCTTAAATGCTAATTCAACATATAAGGATACTTTAGCCATTATTTGTATCTCATTTTATTTATATATACTTAAAAACGATTCGTTCCTAATTAATAAAAGTATACAACAGTTATGATTGTTTATAGTTTAAACATAAACAATAAGTTTGGTGTTTACTAAATATTATTTGAAATAATGTATTAAAATAAACACATTGTACAATTTGATTGCAATATGAAGTGAAAAATATAGGCATTCGAGATCATCTTTTGTTTAATTTATATGAAGGTAATTAATATATTTTTAACGTATTTAAATAAATTTATATCAAAAAATTTGAAGTAAATAGCCTTTCGAATATTCATTACAAAGAGAAGTGCATTAGAGGAGATAGAAAAGTTCTTAATAATGCCAAAATCATATTGAACAAAGTTTAATTGCAACATAAAAAAATCCACATATTAAAATTGCAACCATTAAAAATCTGCGAATATTAAAACGGTCTCAATATGTAAGAGGCAATTGTAGCGGGTGTCTTAATTAAGGCTCTGAATATGCAACGACGTGACGAAGGATTTTACAACGATAGAGACGAGAATTTTATAACTGTGTTAGTTTATAACGTTTTTGTTCTTCATTTACAACAGCAGTTAGTGGGTAAAAATATATATATATATAGTATTTTAAAACAAGTGGCGGGACGATAATACTATATTACACCTCTAAGACTATATAACTTAATTAAAAGTAATATTTTCGAATTTACTATCGCGTTTTTTAGTATGTTAAAACTACACACTCCCAACGTTTCGGTTACTCTGAAGCAGCCGTGATCACGTCGGGAGTATGTATTTAAAAATAATAAAATACACGTATTATTATTCGAAAAATATTAGTTTTATTTAATGAATACTCGCGAAAGTCTTATATCTCATTACTCCATAACTCATTCTGTCATATCTAAAAATGTTAACTTCAAAATGATATTGCAAGTTTTAAAGCGTTCGCGTTTATATTACCGAAGTGGCACACAGCTAAGTGTGCCACGAGGCTTTCATCTCGTATCTTTCTTGTTTTATACATTTAATAATGTAACATTGTAAATTTTTAAACGCATACTAACAAAAACAATTATACTTATAATAGTTTTTTTTAATTAAAATACTAATTGGAAAGTATAGAGTGAAATAATATACTGACAGGAGCTTAAAATAAATATAATGAAAACATAACAAATATAAGCAGTATCTCAACATAGCTTTAATTTTAAAGATATTGATATACATATTTAATATAGTTGGCCGTGTTGCACATTGTTCTTGTATACCGTGAAGTTTGATTTGAGTAAGAAAAATGATTAGATGTCACCTTTATCCCGATTAACGATTATATAAAAATGCTTTACCTCTCCCAGTCAGGACGCGATAGCTTAGTTGGAAAAGTAGCTGGAACGGTTATTACGAAGGTCGCAGTTTCGAATTCTTCTCGTACCGATAATTTTTTAAGTCTATATACTTTTATTTGAATTGAAATAATAACAATATCTTATTATAAAAACAGTCTCCAAATTCGTGGAGCAAAACTATGTATATAAGAAAGACTTAAGCGGAAGAGACGTAAAATCTTAAAAATATATCATTTTTTTTACAGACATGTATGTGAAATCAAAGATTATTTGAAAAATAAGTTGTTTTCGTGTTTTTTTTGTGTTATTAATAATATACATTATCTTTTATCATTAATGGTATAGATTACTTGTCAGGAACAAATATATACATAAAGATTTATGATAATATATCAGTCACTGTCAAACATAACTAACCAAAATGACATCAAAGTGGGAAATTAAAGGAAAGACATTTCTGATTACAGGAGGAGCTTCTTGACTTGGTGCAGCATACGCCGAAGGTTTTCTTGAACATGGAGCCAAGGTACTTACTTAAAAGCTAATAGCAGTAAAACCACAATATATATTTATATAACTGTTATTAAATCCTTGTTCTACTTCACAGAAGGTGGCTATACTGGACATAGATGACAAAACCGGTGAGCAATTGAGTGAAAATTTGAACCGATGTTATACTAACAAAGTTGTGTTCATAAAATGTGATGTTAGTAAAGAGAATGACGTGCAGACTGCCTATGAACAGTCACTGAAAACTCTAGGATTAATAGATGTGATTATTAACAATGCGGGAGGTATGGACGATTCGCCTAATGTTTGGAGAACAGCGTCAGATGTTAATTGGGTAGGTATAGATTTATGAGCATTAGTTAAAAATTATCTGAACAAACGATTTCCAGTGACGTCACAGACATCACAGCGACCAGACAGGCTTAAGGTTACAAGCTTTTTTTTACCAAACACCGATTTATATTAAGTTTACTCCGACCAATAAAAATACTAAACCTAACTATAAAAATGGTAATATTTTAGTTTTCCCAAGTATATAATATATATTTTTAATAATTTAAATCCAATACCCTTCACGAGTCATAGGAAAGCAATAACTAAAAGATGGTTGAAATCGGTACAAGCATTCCTAAGTTATAGCGTTACCCGGAAGAATGGGATTTATTCTTATATATACCTATATATAAAGTATAATGACAAAACATAGTAAAGTAATAATGATAACAATATTGGGAATGACCAAACCATTACATGCTATAATCTTATCTGTCTCTAGCAGTTAATCCTAATATATAATAATAAACGTTTTGATAGTTGTACTTAGATAAGCAAAAATAATATCCAGGTCACAAAAAACAGGTCGCATTAAATGATCTAGAAATAGAATAGAATGTTTGAAACAACGCCACAAATCAGCAGGTAGAAGATAAGATCTTAGATTTTGTTGTTTCACCATCAAAACTATTTTGTTTCGTGACATTTAGATATTTCGAGATCAATAAGTTAATTTTTTTAATAAATTTTTAATTCTAACCAGATTTGGTCTCTTTCACCATGAAAGGAGTTTGCCACATGAGAAAAGACGAAGGTGGAGCTGGTGGCACAATCATTAACGTATCTTCTGTAGTTGCATTAATTTCCATGCCAATATTGCCGATATACTCAGGGTCTGAAGCTGCTGTGATTCAGTTTGGCAGATCTATGGCGGTGAGTTAGAAAGAAAAAAAACTACATAAGAAGGTTCCATAGGAACTGACCATAAAGATGTTGCTAAATTAATCCCGGTTCGATTTTTCAATTAGGAAGATCAAAGGAATATTTAATTATTAGTTGATAAATCTAATGTCTTAACAATTTTATCAACCATTTTATATCTTTAGAACATAAATAATTTATAGAATATATGAAAAAAGTTACAGCTAAGGTAATAACAACAAGCTAAATATTACTATGTACCCTAAAAAGACCTAATATTAATAAGTATAATCATAAAAATATACGACTGAAGCATTTTTTGTGAGTTTACTCCTATTATGAAAACTATAATATTAGCAATTGTATAAAATGTCTTAGCCCCTGATTTCAATGAAGACACGGGCATCCGCGTACTGACTATGTGTCCGGGAGCCACTGAAACATCGCTTCTAAGCAATCTTCAAGATAAATTCCTCGATACCGAGATCTCAGATAAGGCCTATGCTAAAGCCCCTCCACCGCAAACACAGAGGTATTCAACATTTTATTGCTCACTAGAAATCAACAATCAAAAGGGCTGTCTCCTTGAAATAATCAAAATTTCAGCGTTGGTTCCGTGGTAGACGCTGTGCTGAAAATGTATCGCGAACGTTCTGTGGGGTCGATATGGCTTTCCCTTTACGATAAATCAGGAAGGGATGTGACTGGCTTGCTGGATGCTATCTACAAACAGATGGAACAGCTGATTTTGACAGATGAAATGTCAGATGAAAATAAATAATGAATTAAAATTATATTAAACACATTTTTTTATATAAATTCTAAATTTCATCAGACGATATGAAGACTAGACAGCAATTTCCACATAACTTTAAAAAATGTAAATGACAGCGCCATCTAACGTCTCTCACACATGACTTACTACAAAATACAAGTGGTATGCCGTATTTGAAATTTGAAAGAATTTCTAGCTCAACTATAGTATAACCATAGACTATTTGGATGTAGTAACTATGTATTATATAAAATTTTCCAAAATAAAATAAATAAAAAAATAGAAAATCATTCTTATTTGAAAATTAGCAAACTTCTATGTGTAAATCATCACACAAATACTAGTTTTGTAATATAAATGTGTATGCATTACTTTAAAATGTTAATGTTTACTTTAAAAACACACAAAAAATATGAATTAGTTTAGTATACACTATGAAAAGACGGTTGGACTAAGAAAAGAAAACATTGACTCTGAATGAAAATCAATCAGAAAGAATTTATGAAAAGAAAAAATTTAACTTTCTCATCGTGAAAAAATTAACATTCCCGTTCTTAGCTTAATTACTAAGGTTTTAATAAATGAAAGAAGCAAATTAAAGAAAATGGTACCCATTTACCTAATATACTTAAGTATGGCTTCAATATTGGATCAAAGGAGTCTCTATAGAAAATTTTATATTACTGTCTAGATACATATTTCTATACATATTAGTTATCATTACTCTAAAATAATTTATACTTTTCCTTAACCGTAGAATTTTTTTAAATAAAACACCCTATTAACAAATGAAATATTCTTAAGTAAACTATTACCAAACTAAGCTATACTCATACTAGTTTATTAATTATCAGCTAAACAAAGGAGATTTTATATGGTTTTTGTTTAGGTATATTCTAATAAAAGTATTAATAAAGATTAAGAATTATTAAAAAAGTTTGAAATTAATTGATTCAAATGTTCTTTAATCTTAATAAATACTATAAAGCACCAAGCTTAAAGTCACATCAAAAGGCTATATGGATATCAATGATTAGACTAAGTCTTCTTTAAGAAACTGTGTTTTTTATAAATTAATATTTTAAGCTCAAATTAATAATTCAATTTAGTCCTTAATATATTATATAAGTGCTTTTTTATGAAATATTATTAATATTTTTCTAAATCTTTATTTCCTACCCAAACAAACGCGGTAAACTACCTATAATACAAAAAAGGATTTCGCACTAATAATAAAACAACTATTTACATGTAAATATAAGTAGCAATTAGTTGTGCAAGTGATTTTCTAACTATTAGTTACTAGCCAGAGCTTTTGTAAACTATTATCATCTCATATCTTATAAATTAAATATCTTATTTTGCATCCATTTAATTCAAAATCAATAATATATAACTCGTACAACAAAATAATCAGCTGTTCCTGACGTTTCACTGACAGTTGTCAGTGCGTTCAAATGTCATTTTTATATATAATATAAAAAGTCCGTACTTTTAATTATATCATATCTAATAATAATAGAATTGTTAGTACATACTTTGATACGTCTAGAATTACCGAGGATTGGTTGTATATGAAACAATCAGTATTTCGTATGACTATTTTAATATCCTGGTAGGACTTGCTTTGTTGTTTCGTAATATAAGAGTTAGTCTTGACGTATCATTGACTTGACACATACAATTTCAGATAATCATTTTGATGTATAGTTTCCTTACCTCTCAATACTACATACTCTCATTTTATTTCTACCTTCCTAAAAACTAAACGCCTTAGAATTTAAAAATTATCTATAGACTCCCCATAAAACACAATCTTTATCTGTTTACAATTTTCTGAACATGTCTCAAGCAGAACAAAACTACATGAATATTTAGTTCAGAAACCTTTTGAACATTTATTGCAATATATACATTGAGGTAAATGTTTAAGGTTTAAATCAGGTTGCATGTAACATTCTGTACAAGCATTTAAGACAATGGCGAATCATTATAGTATGTATGGAAACGTTAGCATCGATTGTTGGTCGGACGGGCGCCATTGGCGGCGGCAGTGACGTCACGAATATCGACCGGAGACGCCCACGTGCGCGCATGCGTCGTGAGCGCCTCGAAACTAATGGTTTCGAGTTTATTTTGAAGCGAGAATCAGAAAAACAAAGGGCTGTAAGGTTTCTACGAAGGCTTTGACGAGCTTACATACAGCCTGAACTTAAGAAGTTCGGTTACCAAAGAAATTAAATACAGTTTTGTTTTGAATGTAGATAAATTTATTTTTAGTTGACAATTATTTGTGTGTTATAAGGTTAAAATGTTAATTTATATTTTATTTTCGTTTGACATTTATAAATATGTTCTAATATTTATACAAATAAATCTAGCTATGAATATCTAGATTTACATTTCTTATACATAATCCACTAAAATTACAAATTGATGACAAATCTGCCTACAATTTTCTTATTTTTCAACTCAACGTCACTGCCGATGTCATCTTGTGTATTAAGTCCAGAGTATGAACTTCATTAAAATATTTTTATAACAAAGAATATCTCACTCTTCATCGTTTAGAGAATTGTGAAACATTAGTTTATTAGTTAGCTAAAAGCTTTATGTAAATATGTTTATATGTATGTATATTCATTTAAATTTTAACATAATAATTTGATAGCCAAACAGTAATGTTTTAAAAAAAAACATTTCTCAAATGAAGCCAATCTATATAAATTACGCAGCGTGTAGTAAATTTCGTTTTCATTATTAGATTTGAAACAATTTGTAATTGCCAAACATTACTGGATGTTTATAGAACCTTACTTATATCTTGTGAACTATTTCAAACCGGCGGACAAATTCACTCTAAGCTCCTAAGTATAAATTATTTATATACCATTCCCTCTATTGAAAGTTAAGTAAAACAACAGTATTTTATTATCCTTTGTAAGATTTTATAGTACATTAAATTCACGAGTATTATTGTTACTAAGGTGTGCGAGTAAAAAGCTGTTTTACGATACGGTCGCCAAACGTTAAAAATTTATGACTATTATGTTTTACATTAGCGGGAAACTAATGAATGGTTACTTCTAACGAAATGAAAATAAGGAAAAACCTTCAGGAATCGATGGATTAAGATCCAAGGTCATTAGAATGGCATTCCATGACTTAGATTCCATCGAGAAGGTTCAGCGTCGACGCGATGCGGGTTTTTATTCGGATACCAATGGACCCTGAAAATGTCTGAACGATTTGATCAGATGAGAGATAACGTTTAAAGCCGTTAACACTTATAAAAACGCTTTATAATAAAACTCAAAACGAAAATCATCGAATAGCTTTATGCAAATTACAAAATGCAAATTGCAGAGACCCAAATCAATCTGTCACTATCCAGCAATAATCTTTATTAACGACTATCTATATATCAATTACACATTTATACACCCAATTGATTACAAATAATTGTACATGTCAAACGTGTACATAAAATTTGTCCTTTCAGATTTCATGAATTATTTGAATTATATATGTATAAAATATAATATATAATATTTGTACTTAAAATTATTCATTATATTTATACCAATAAGTAAATAATTTGTTAGTAATTGAATGTTTATAAACAAGTCAGTACAGGTTGAGAGTATTATCCTTCTGACGGTCTTAATTAACAATTCTCAGACGGATATTGAAAATTCATGGGTGTCGAGGGAACTGTACAGTACAATTTATAGATACGAAATGTTTGTTTACGGCATCACAGCTCTGAAACTGTTTTGTGGTAAAAAATAACAGATGAGACCAAACAATTGTGCTAAGAAGAACATTATTTCAATATTATTAATTTATAGTTAAAACTTTTTTTTATTTTTTATTATGTTTGTCTTTAAGCCCGCAAAAACTACTGAATTAAATTTTTAGTAGGTACCACAGTATTCAAAATTAAATGACCCTTTGATGCTATATAATTACTAATTATTCTTCACTATTATGATTTATAATGTTTTAAAAAAATCTATTAAAATTTATATCTATGAATAAAATATAAAGTGTATAAATTACTTGTAAAGATATTATTAATACTATTAGTAAAATCAGCGTCGTAGCACCTGTCGTAGCACTGGTCGTAACGCTGCGTAGCGTGACGTCATGCGTAGTTCTAAAGCTCGTTCAATGTTAAATGTAGGCGTACAGATGTTCGAGAGTAGGAATAGTAGTAAACAATATTTTCATGTTGTTGTCTGAGATTAATTTATTTAAATAGATTAAATAGGATGTTCGATTAAAATTGTCAAAATCGATCTAAAAGACATATATTTTAGACGTAGAATTAGTGTGATGTGACGACATCAAAGCAGTAGTTGAAAGTCATTTTCACTTCATGTATTAACAAATTCAGTTATTTTACTCTCTTTAAAATTCAATAATATGAAACAATTTCATAGAATGTATAACGATCTACATATTTGAATCGTAATAAAAATATATCGTAAACTGATAATAATTTTCCTATTTCTGGATCACAATAATCTATCAAAATTGTGGTTATTTTCATTGCGTGGCTGTAACCTTTCAACCTGACTGTAAAGACGCCTTCACACAGACCTTGGACAACCATTAAGAATGCATAGCGTGTTATGGTGTAATATGAACGCGTTATCAGTGGCCTCGAGCCAACGATAAAAGGGATACCTACTTATAACACACAGATATTAAAAGACTATTCCCTATTTTCATACCGCGACTGCGCTCGAGTTTTTCAAGAAAAACAATGATCTACCCACATAGTATGTCTAACATGTTATAACTACATAAAATCAATATACTGTAAATTTGTTCAGTTTCTTTTCCTCATTCAGTTCTCCTTTTTATATAACTTCTTCTGACTCGATAACAGGCTCAAGTCCACAACGTTTCTCATATATGTTTCGCAGATAAGTTAGATTTTTATTTATTTGTCATAACTGTAATTTCGTTAAGGAAATCGTTAAGTATATATGTCAGGTTAGCTTAATTCTGATTGACACTTCACACTAACAGTTTCCACGTAACACGATCATTATCAACATACTTGTCGAAACGAAATTCTTCGGAAATTTTTAAACTTAAACTCTTTGTTTCTTGTTTGACGATATAAACTCGTAGTGGTATTTTATTAACATCTATATTTCTATCGATTAATTTCCAAATTGTATTGAAATAAAGTTACGCACACGACGAATACAAACAATTTAATATTATTATGTCGCATTAAGGATTTCGTGTCACGTAAACATATTGAATCGTTTACATATTATATGTGATACAAAAGAGAGCGCCTTAATTATGTTACAATAACGTATTTAAAGCAAATAATTTCCATGATGGAAATAATACGAAAAAAAAACTCAGTTTAGGTTAGGAGAATATCAAAAAGAGACGAAACCTCTCAGCATTCCAAAAATCACATTTATTTGACCACTACATTTGAAAACCTCCATTCCTTTTATACAGATTTCTACCTTTCCGCAGCTGGACTGAACACCGCTACAATATTAAGCTAACTTTATTATTCTGTGTGATGATAGTACTTTCCCGAGAGAAATAATTTTTATATTAGCCTATCCACATTATATATGTAAGACATGATATATGCTCGATTAATTTGGCTAAAGACAGGACGATATATATAATAAAGGATTAACATATTTATGAACAGAAAGACTTGGCACTTTGAATGAATTTACATCCTGCAAATAAAAAGGACGTCCAGATATTAATTTTTCATTTTGACGTTAATTGTAACATAAGCATTGCGAGGAGAGTATAGATAGCCTAGTACTATTTGAGGTACACAGAAAAATCTAAACAAACCTACAAAAAAAAGAATCTACCAAATGTACCTAATAAGGTAATTCTCTAGAGACGAATAAATATAAATAAGGTACAAATGAAACAAAACACATACATTCGGTATAAAGACGAACAGTACCTGTCCCTAGAGCAGTCACTTTACAACCCTCACCTTAAAATACTGAGGAAACTTAGCAGACTCACATACAATGTAATTCTGTGACAGACGACACACGTTTAAACATGTCACATATAAATGAATTGGAAAAGTTACTCAGGGTTCAATAGAATGTTCGTTTTGAATTGTCATAGTAAATGTTTTATATTTTATGAATTCAAGATATGTAAAGATAAGATTAAATTGAATTGACAGTGAGAGGCGGAATATTTTTTTAAATCTAAGTCTAAGGAGTAGAATGTGATTATAACTCGATTTTTTATTTCATGGTAAATAAGACCCTCCACAAACATCCCATTCAGAGTACCTCCAAAGTACGCGAGAATATTAAGGAATCGTTGCGAATGGACGACGAAAAACAAGATTGACTAACAGACACATTCAACTCGTCTCAGCATGAACACGCTTGTCCTAAATTACCGAAACGACAGATAATACGTATTCTCGTTAAAATATCAAAAACAAATATCGTTATATTAATTTTTAAATACAATGAAGTATAAATCTCATCAGACATCTCGTTTACTGTCTTTTGTGTGTGCCGTATCGTTGATCTGGCTACATTTAATATCAACATAGTATACACGTAATTGTTAAAGGAAATGCTTATATATGCATGTTTATATAATATATTGTTTAGGATATATGACTTAATATTTAACACTTCTAAACACTATTTATACTGGATAGGTAATAATCATAAATATATATGATCCGACTCTGTATAAGAATAAGGCTTTGAGAAATCCTAACCAGCTATACAAGATTGGTCGGCGAGGTTTTAAATGGTTGAATTTTTAAATGAACACAAATACTAAAATAAACATAAAAATGGCATACAATACTTAGTGTTTAGACTCACAGTACTAGCTTTTTTTTCAGTTTATTTTCCAGAACTTCACACAAAATAGAAAGTATAGCATACGTATGTGTTATATAATTATGTTTTAAAGTCGTCTGCGTGCTATAAATTGACGTCTCGTTATATTAAACATAAATAATACTCTAATTTAAAAGTGTAGGCGTCGCCGCTAGACTCTGACTATATTCTCAATTTTCCTTCAAGAATGTCATTTTTACACCCTCATTTGCTTTATAAGATTTCACTTAATAAATTTATGACTTATTTAAAAGAATGTTACGCAGTTATATTATAATTTTATTATTATTTATACATATTATTCTGTATCTCGAGGCTATAAAGTTTTCAACAAATCAAAATCTAGGATGTAGATGTAGTGAGATCCAATAAAACCGCATAAGAATGATGACGTAGACATCAAAAGGAGTTCAATATGCAGGCAAAGCTGGCAACATCTCGTATTGATAAAAATAAAAAAAATTTTAGAACATAAATCAAAACCAAATCAATTAATTAAATATATGTATATGTTACTAATATTTTTGGGATCATACTACGCGTATATTATTATTTTAAAAAACTACATACTCCCGACGATTCGGTTACTTTGCAGCATCCGTGGTGACGGGCAGACGAGATGTGAATGTCTCATTCTCAAATACGCGTGTAGTATAATCCGAAATAATATTAGTTTTATTAAATGAATACTCGCGAGAGCCTCATCTCGCGAGATACACATAATGAGATATATATATATATATATATATATGTGTGTGTGTGTTACTTTTAAAATAAGATATACAAGTTAAATATCATTAAAAAACGTAACTAAAATACTAAACTACTAACTGAATATAATTAAAGCATACATTTAGTTAATCACAATTATAGCTACATGTAAATAATTTACAAGTGCAGTGTAAACGAAAAATTTCATAATTTTCTAATGGTAATGGACGAAAAATGGAAATTCCAAATGCATCGCACAATGACGCGATAAGCTTCAATGAGAACAATCAAGCTATAACAGCCACGAAAGCCATTAGCGTTGTGCATGTAGGTCGACAACTGAAACGTATACCTTAAAATACATAACATTTTTTAATTATAGTAATCACTTATCCAACACAAACATGTACGTTTCGTATGTAAATAACAGGGATAAATCTATTCTAATTGAAACCTCAGTTTATATTATATGACATCTGAGATTATCGCGACTACGCATTTAAACGAAATAATGGTGTCTTGATATACTAAACGTATTTGTTTTGAGGTTTAATAGGATATAAAAGTTCACCACACCCTGTGTTCACGGTTGTTATATAATGGTAACTTCATGTAAAATGTACCTTAAAGAAAAATATTCTCAATATGATTTTATTTTAACATAATGGTCGTAATTAATTTCAGTGTCTTTCTGAAAAAAAATATATATGTAAAGGATGATGAATGTTTTTTTATACTAAATAATAATAAAATATTCTTATAAATAAACCATAAATTTATAAAGTAAAATCTTATAAAGCAAATGAAGCTGTAAAAATATATTTTTTTGAAGGAAAATTGAGAATATAGTCAAGTCTAGCGGCGACGCCTACGCTTTTAAAGTTGATTATTATTTATGTTCAACATAACAAGACATAAATTTATAGCACACATACGAGCTCAATACATAATGCAATAAAGCATTAGTTTACTATACAATCAATTTAATATTATCTACAGAATACAATACTTTTTATTCTACTGATGTTATAAATGCGAATGTTTGTGAGGGTACATTGAATATTTGTTGCACGTCACGTTGAAAATAATGAATTGAATTTTATGGAACTTAACAATAGTATAGCTTGCATATTATAATACCACATAGGCTATAAATTAATACCGAATCCTGGGTAATTCCTGCGGGATTAAGGCATTTTGTATGATGTCAAGTGACACTATAAATGTCGCTGACAATCCGTTACCAAATATGTTGTTTTAACACACTTCACACATCTCTGAACGCAACTCCGACGAAACCGGGAGCAAAAACTAGTTTGAAATATATTCAAAATTTCGCCATCATCAGAATACAGCGGAAGTGTCGGGCAATTATTAAATATATTTTCATAATATCGATGTATTAACATTCAGTAGAACAAAATAGATTTAATTTCAAATCCATTTTGTTCGGCAATTCGGCCTAGATTTAATTAGATAATATGGGATAAAAAATACATCGAAACTAGCAGGATTCGAATATTCTATTTTAAATAATAATTTAAGTATTATCTCAACATTGTTTTAATGTAACAAAAAAACATAAATACTCGAATACTACATATTCTGTGCACTTGACCTTTCTAAGACTTAGGTTACGTTTTATGGATAGTGACCACATGGGCGTATATTGAGTGTTAATGTACGAGTGGGCGGCTGAGGTTATTTGAACATGGAGACAATACTTTGTAAACTTATGGATGTATTTAGATAAATTGAATTACCACGTCCCCACACGAGCCATACTTTATTCATTGAAACTATACAAGTTTTACGTCTATATTTTAAGTGTATATCAAGTGGGATTTGGTTGAAATGTTTATTTATGTCCAATTTAAGTTGCTTATATACTTTACCATTGAAACAAAACTCTCAAACTGTCAAGGAGATATATGGTTTTTCTTAACAGAATTTAGTCTCACTGGTTTGAGAATTATTTTGAGATACTTTCAGAAAAAATATTGTTAAAGAAACACCAGTAGAAAAAAAAAAAGTATGTTAGATACAAAGACTGAATATTTTTCAATCTATATACGTATATGTATATGAAAATGAGGTTTTTGTTGCACAATTAGGTAAATAAGAATATGGAATAACAAAAAAAAACTTTAAAATTATAAAACGTTATAGCTACTGACAGTGGACAGAAAAAATAAATCAAAGGTATAAATTTTACATCCAACATCCATTAAAAAGGTTTTATGCTGAATAAAATTTTTACCGTCAGATGTTACAGCGGTCCTCAATAACTGTTTGAATTTTCATTTAATAGCCCACAGCCTATCAATTAAGCTATAACAACGCCGATACTTTTCAAAGGGATAAGTGAAATAAAGATTTTTTTTTCTGACATAAAAATTGTATGAAAATCCTTTATACCTTTTATTAAAGAAAGATGAGTGCGGACAGACAATATAGAAATAAATTTAAATCTTTTCTTTTTTTTCTCTATTCTATGTCATTTTTTTATTACAAACTAGATAGTTCTTGACTGTCATTTCACCTGATGCTGGATGCAAGTGAAACCGAAGGTGGAAAATGACATATGCCAGTAAGAGCGTGTACACTCTTTCCATGAAGTGACTAAAATTGTAAGTGAAAGGAAACACACACGCGGGGAAACCGTTCTAATCATTTGCTGTGGACTTAATGAAGGAGGAAACATATCGATCGTCTACAACTAAAAAATAGGGACTGGAGAAGTTTTATGGTTGTCCAAAAAATAAGGGGACAGAGGAATCAATGAAATTCCAGTGCACACCCTGTATAATGTATCCTATAAAATACTTTATGTATATTCAAGGCTCAATAGATTGATTTAAACAAAACCTGGCAGCAAATAAATCTTTTTGCATGATTTAAACAGCCTCTAATGCCGTAAATCGACATTTTAAAGAACCTGCCCAAATATGACAGCAATATTCCACATAGAACTTCATGTGTTCTTTCAGAGACAAAGAAGCTGTCCCAGTGTGAAGTGCTGTCTTACTTTGAAAGGCGGGAAAGGTTCTATACAGTGGTTTTGCCCCTGGATTCAATAAACACGCCAATGTTATGCTCATTGATAACAATAAAAAAAAAATGCACAGTTGAAACCATATTCGTCTTATTTATTTAAAATACTACAACCAGTTATTGACCGCCTGCTCTGTAGTAATCATTAATTCATAGAGGCCGAGCATAACTGTGTTTATTCAGATCGCTTTTATTGAAACTATTGACGTAAAAACTATTATTTTCAAAATCGATTGTCTATTTTTATATGTGTGTTGTATATATTTGTGTGTGGGTGTGTGTGAGCGTGTGTTTGTTATGTTAAAAGGTTAAAATAATGAAAACAACATAGTGCATTAAAAAATCAAATTCGGTAAGACGTTATTAATAGTAATGAAAATATTAAGAAAGAGAAATAAATAAACAAAAAGAAACAGAAAAAAAACACAGATTAAAAAATTATAAAACAATAAACTTTAAATTATAAAAAAAATGTTAAATGTGAAATGAAGAATCTAAAGTATTTTACTATGTTACTTTACAACCATAAATAATATTGAGATTTTAACATTTTAATGATAAATAAGAATATAATTAATACAGATCATAGTTTCAAAGGAACTTTCCATTACGTCACCAAAAAGGGAACCATTATTAAATACCTTTGAAGGTTTGCAGGAGGTCGGGCGGGTCGCGACCCTGTCGTGGGAGATTAATACCTCCATAAAATAAATACTCCACACGCTTCAGACACTGAGTACGTCTACAATTACTATATTTTGTTACAAAACCCTACAAATACGATCTTTCAAATAATGCCTATACCTATATTTTATTCCACATATGTATATACATATGTATGTTAAATTTTATTTCTATGTTTCTCAGTCTACGAAATACATTATATGTATATATAAAAATATAAACCTTCTGGTGAATCTGTCAAAAGAATTATTTTGTATATATATATAAAAAAATACACAAGTCTGTGTTAAAATCTAACAATTTTTTTTAAACTATTCTAGAACTTTCATACGTTATCTGTATTCGTATTCTTAATTTTTTTTATCCTATATTAGGACAAATTCGGTAACGTAGTCTTATTTAAATTTATATGAAAATTTTATATAAAAGCTTTTCATTTCATGGTTAAATTGTTTTATTCGTAATTTATACTGAACAGCTTACAATGTTCAAAGCGGTTACAAACAATGCTGTTATAAATATGCAGAATTGTGAGCTATTTAATAAACACGTGCACATTTTTTTATTTCCGAGGGTCAAGGTTATTTAACCGTAGATACGCTATTATTTTTATTTTTCGTGAATATTTGTTTTCTCTAATTAGCCTATAAATTCTTTACTCACCTCAAAGTGTCGAACCAACGGGGATTACATCTGGAAAAAAAATAAATCTATGAGGAAAATCATAACAAGGCTATAATTATCCCAGCAGCGTTAACCGTTCCTTGTCTTGTCTTAAGTAAAAAAATATTCAGCCGTAAATAAAAAAGTATTTGTTAACAACATAAGGTAATCATGTCAAATAATCTATTATTTTTCATGTTCCCGCCTTTTTCGCTTTCAGCATAATCAAAATTGACAAATGAAAATCAATTTATTCGTAATTATAAAGCACTTAGCGGTGAAATTAAAAACCTTACTACCTATTTTACTGATGTTTTTATGGTTAATACTGTGTTACTCTTTCATACAATATACAACTCGTCGCTAGAAATATTGTGAATAACAATTGCTATATACATTAAATAATTTAAAACTATATCTTTGTCTTTTAAAATTTTATATATTATATATATGTTATTAAAAATATAGCAAAACAAAAAGATTTAAGTCTTGTTAACAAATAAAGACTGAAATCTAAAATATGTATTATCTGTTCTATTGTTTAGAAAAACATACAGACACAGAAGATTTTTACTCTATAATTTTCTATAGTCTGTTGCTGGACTATAACAATGAATGAAGTCACCCGAAATCGTAAATGGCCAAATATGATTAATTGAAATGAAACTCACAATGAAGTTGAAGGAAGAAATATTACCTAGAACTGAAAAGTGTATAGAGAAGTCAGCTTTAGCCATTAGCCAATTTCTGTGTTGGAAGTAGTTTATATAGGTGTTTTGTTCATACGGCTGAATGCAATTTAAATATGGCTACTATATTTTTAACTGTTTTTTATAATCAATACGGCCCTTTAACGACCAAATTATATAATAAATCTGCCAAAAAGGTATTTTTATTGAATCATTCGATAACAAACTATAGTATAATATTAAATGCCTGCCCTTGCTCGAGTGGAATAAAGAAAATCATTCATAATAGTTAATAATTGAGAATAAAATATAAAAAAATATATTTAATTTATTACGTATCATTCAAAAAAAAATATGAAAAATCGTTTGTCCATCAACTTATATATTATTTCTACATTGGGACGTTTTAAACAAAAGTTCGATACGTAGTATACGTTCAAGTATTTTACCAAACTTGTTTCGACAATCACAAAGAGGTAAAAGAAAAAATGTCAAACATGTATGTACTTTGAAGCTTTGAGAGGCACAATTATTTTTTTTTTGTTATTTATAAACGACATATTAATGTTATTTTAAATAAAAAACCGACTTCAAAAATGCAGAAGGTTCCCAATTATTGGTCTTTATTTTTTTATGTTACCTCATAACTCTATTCACGCTATATATATAATTGTAAACGAATCCACGGCCCACTGTTTCAACCTCAATGCGTCTAAAATCTGAATTAAACACATTTTTGTAGTAGCAAGAATGTCAAATCAGATTACAAAGTACGTTCACCCTAACTTACATTGCCCTCTGCACAAACAACATCATTTGCTAGTTTACTTACGACTCAATGGATGCGATAAAGTTGAATTTATGCGAGAAAATGTCGTTTTCTTATGGAGTTAATATAGTAAAAGAAAAAAACGCATGTCGTAGCAAAATTATTGAGTAGATTAACAATTGGTTCGTTCCATACTTTTCCTATATATAGGTATAACTAAAATGTATCTTATCAAGTCAACAAACAATTTTAAACAAAAATAAAATTAAATCTCAGTTTAAGAAGACTTTATCAGCACTTTCGAATTAATTTTCTCAGAACTATATAAAATATTGCATAAACACGGGTGTATATACGAAAATCGCATGAGTTTAAGGAAATACCAAAAATAGTGAAAATTGTTGGGAAGTCCACTATATAGTTTGGAGACATAATAATTAACTAAGAAATTATATATAAAAAATACTATTATTTTTTAATTAAACCTACTCTAAAAATTTATAAAATATGATGGGTGGCGACTAGACGTGGACTGACCTCGACGAGAACTATTGGAACACTTTGGGGGAGGTCTTCGTTCAGCAGTGGAAAGCAATAGGATGACTTGACTTGACTCTTAAGAGTAAACACTTTTTTTTTTTACTTGTAAACCTAACACGTCTTTCCAAAACATCCTACCAAAATTTTATAATAATCTGACAAAATATTTTGAAACACGTATTGATTAATATGTATATATATCTCAATCATTAATTTGAGCATATCACGTATTATAACTTCTATAGCAACACATATGAGGAAAATCATTAAAGATCCATTAACAGGGAAATATAACTAGAACATAGAACAGACTTAACATATATTGATTTGGAGCCCTAATTTTATTATGGATGAAGTGGAGTGCATTCACCGTCGGCTGGGTAGCGTGCGGCGCCGACTTGATAACACATCACACGGTGTGGCCATGGCTTTACAATACTAACGGACACACGGTAATTACAAACACTAAGTAATTGTTATATCAAAATATAGGTTACTGAAATAAAAAAACTCAAATGTTTATTACATATAAATAAATTTGTATAAGTATTTTCAAAGATATTTTCAGTTATAACTTCAGTTTTATTGTGCCTTGGATTAACTGGTTAATATTTTTATAGTTAAAAAAACATTGCACTTTTTATTTCATTTGAGTTTATATATATACAAAAGTTACTAATATTTACAAATAATAATTATTTGAAGTACATATTACAGAATTAAACCACATAATATTTTTGAAATGGCACAACCTAAAATTAATAATTAATACTTTGGCAACACATGCCTATTTTGCATATTGGTCATGGCAACCCTAAAGCACAACCTGACCTGCCACAACATCTGACACAGTGCTGTCTATTCATTGAAATAATCCAAATTACATAATTTTGAATTTATTTTTTCTTACATTTTATTTGATTGTGACTTCATATCATTTATCAAACATTTTTTGTTAATTTTGTTATAAGAAACGATAATTAAGTAGACATAAATTACATCAGTTGTTTTAATTTTAATTTCATTTATATTCATTTTTATTCCAAGAACTATATATAATTTATTGTAATCCTATTACATTATGTATTCCTAGCTAACTTATAGGAACTCCTTAATTATTGTATCCATGGCCTATTGTGTGTTTTTTTTTTTTTGACAATAAATTGTCTCCTTATATGCAGCCTCAAGAATTATTACCTTTTATTTTCCTGTATCAAGCATTATTTATAGATGTTATGCTGTTTTTTGGAAAGTAAACAAAATTATTACCATATTCGAAGTTTACTTTATAAAAGATGATTGTAGCAGTGCTGAGTCATTTTGTTTAACTATTTAAATTGAACTGGCAACAGTCCAATAACAATTTCTATATCCCTTCATTACAATGAACCACCCCTCACATAAATTGCATTTGCTTGATGACATTTTACATGAGGTAGGTCAAGTATTACTGTTTTTGAAAGTACTTTAAGAAATTAATACTCTAGCTAATTTTCTTTTATTTTCTTTTTTTTCATTTATATGTAAAGAATACTAAATAATATTATACATAAATGTATAATTTCTAAAAATTTTAGTCTTTCATTAAAAAAAACATTTTTGTACTATTTTTCTAAAGTCATAATATATATTTAATGTAATTTTATATGTATCAATAACTCATAATCTTGTTACAAATAAATAGCAAAAATAAACAGCTTCTTTGTTTAAAAATATCAAAATGGAATATTTCTTAATTAATTTTTTTTTTCGTTACGTGTTTAGTATTGACTAACACGCGAAGGTAATTATTTACGCACTGTTCAGTAACATATTGTTATTTGATGAAACATTTAACACTTTACTAACTTAAAACAATATTAATTTCTTTGTGAGAACATGTAAAAGTATAAGTTTTAGATTTAGTCGAATAATATTCTTCAATTACATTGCTTTATATCCTCAATACGACTTTCTTCCGAAAAATCAATAACACTAACACTGACGAATAGTTATATTCAGTTTTTTAAAGTTATTCTTATAAAATAAATACATACCAGATTACACGCAGTGAAAGTGCACTTTCGAAAACTGAACGCCCAAACCTTTGGCGAAAAATATCAAAAGATGCTTTTTATATTTATTTATATTTCACAAACTAGTAGCCCAGAACAACCATCAATATCAAACTGTTTTGACATTGACACATCTCTTAACATGTTCATGCCCGTTTAGGAATATGCAAGGAGTATTGCAATTTTGCTTATAACGGTATAGAATATAATTTACGTCATTTGTGCTTTATGATATTTATAAAATCTTTGTGTTCTGATTTAATGTTATAATATTTGCGGCAAATAAATAATATCCTTTAATAACATATCTATATTAACGAACATCCACAAAATAACCTTTGTATTAGAATTTGTAGCATTTTAATTAGTTGGTAGTAATTAAGAAAAAATTATTTATACTGGAAGTTATTTAACCTTTTTAGGTATTTTCATTTGAAATTATTAGTGCTTTATTATTTTTACTAGTCAGTTTTTAATGTAGCATGCATTATTCAGCATTGCACTGCATTTAAAACAATGCTTCATGACAAAGATAATTTAATTTTAATATGATTGACAAGGAAGCGGAACATAACAAAATCATAAAGTGCTTTATTTTTAAAATGGACTCCTAGGTTTTCCTTGTAATTATTATAATAATTAACGTTTGCAAACATTTATGTTTTAACTTTAATTAAACTAGTATGGAATACAGAGAGACTTGCTTATACTTAGATTTCGAATGTAAAAATATTTTTGTTTAGTTGAAACTAAGGTTTTCAAATAATAAGAAACGCTTAGTTCTTTATGTACGGATATACGAGATGAAAGTTTCTCGTCTGCCCGTGATCACGGTTGCTGCAATGGAACTGTAACGTCGGGATCATGTAAATATAAAATAATAAACACATAGTATTCAAATCCTTATTTTCATTTAAGTGAGTACTTGCGGAAATCTTAGATATCATTTTTATGCTAAGGTTTGTTTTTATTTTAAGATAAAGTTCAACATACAGCAAAATGAGACAAGTTTATAATGTATTATTGATATATTTAACTTAAGGCATCTCCATCACTCGGCCAACTACACCTAAAGGTAGTGCAACTAGTTTCAATAGCTTTTGCGGTTACATAAACAAAAAAAAAACAATATTTAATTAGAGGCATTCTTGTATCTGAATGAGATGTCCTCCCAATTGGCAATGTCGAAGATAGCTTTGACATAATCAGCTCTTACATTCTTATATTGTAAGTAGTAGGCGTGTTCCCACACATCGATACCGAATAGCGGAACGATACCTGCAAGAAATATTACTATATGTATTATCTGTAATGTATTGGTCAATTAATGTATTGATTGTTGTTATACAAAAACTTTTAAGAAAGATTCTCTATGTCATGAGTATCTTGCAAAGCGTAATACAATAATATATGTTGCCTACCTATTTTGCAACAATGATTTACAACAGATTTAAACAAGAAGAAAGCTGGCATTAAATATATATTTGCAAACATAGCTTCCATACCTGACATCAAATGTCTGATATCAAAAACTTGTTCTGACAAAAGCAAGGTACATTATATAGTTACCAGTTGTGGGTTCCAAAGGATCTTGATTCTGGCATGTAGCAATCTGTAACTTCTTCATGAGTTTATTGTAACCAAGCCAACCCCAGCCTGAACCTTGCACAGCCACAGATGCTGCTGCGAGCTGGTTCTTCATATTCTCCATTGAACCAAAATCACTGAAATTTTCAAGGTTAAATTGATTTATATAATATATAAAAATTATAAACAACACTTGAAAAATATGTGAGGATATATATATAAATGTAACTTCATTACTTTTTATAAATATATAATAAAAAGGTATGGTGCAAGCTACTTAGACTTAATGGTTCATACAAAAATCTAAAGAATAAATCTATATAGCCATTTGGAAGGGTAGCGAGATGTGAAGTAGGATTGGGCGGTGAGTAGGGAAGAAAAATGGACTTTAGATCCAATAATTACTTTTCAATGGCTTTGGTGAGATCGGCAGATGGTTTACCCCCTTTCGGGGAAAGGTTCTGCCAGAAAATAGTGTGATTGATGTGACCACCTCCATTGAATTTCAAGGCAGGTGCCAGGTTGATCACGGTCTGTATGTCTCCTGAAGACAGATCTCATGTTACACAACAATTTTATTATTGCATTAACAATTGGATAATTCAACGGCGCAGCATTCATATCAATTAACTTTTATTTAACATTGTCAAGAAAGAGACTGACTTTGCTTTGGCTCGATTGACAAATAGACATTAATACATAACATTACATATATTTATATACCTAATTAATATACCTATGATGACAACTACTATGTCTCTAATATATGAGAACTATTTGTGGAAACCATAGTCAAAATAATTTAGAAAAAAAAATTACTGCTCTATGGCTTCACGCAGTTCATCGGATGGTTCAGAACGCGTAGGTGAGAGGTTCTGCCATAGTATAGAATGATTTATATGACCACCGCCATTATACTTAACGGCAGTCAGTAAAGACAATATAGTGTTTGTATCCGCAGCTGTTAAGGGGAGGCTGATTTTAATGTCATTTCTTATGTTAATAAAAGCAATAAAATTTTACAACAGTAATGTAGACTACACTGTTTTATTTAAATGAAACTACTATTATTCGGATTTACTACGCGGATTTTATTATTTAAAACTACATAATCCCGACGTTTCGGTTACTTTGCAGCAACCGTGATCACGGGTAGACGAGGTCACGTGACGTGAGGTTGCTGCAAAGTAACCGAAACGTCGGGATTATGTAGTTTTTAAATAATAAAATCCGCGTAGTAAATCCGAATAATACTAGTTTCATTTAAATGAATACTCGCGAAAATCTTAGATCTCATTACACTGTTTTATGTAAGAAATTAGACAACAACTGATAGTTTTCATCTACTACTGATCATTTTTATTCTGATCTTCCTGGGTGTAGAAATATTGGTATTAAGATAGAAGAACATTTATAGAAGAGAAGATTTTAGACTACAAATAATTTTATATTATTGAATGAAATACAGAATCCCAGGAGTACACCCATCATAATTGCCAATAAGGAAATCTGTCTATTGACTAACATGTAATCTCTTATATTGTTTAACATTTTTAACTTCAATTGTTAGGGAAGTCATATATTTAAGGAATATTTTTATCAACCTTTCGACTGGGCAGCAGCAAGTTTTTCTTCAGCTGCATTCAAATTGTTTACATAAGTTGCATGATGCTTGGAGTGATGCAAACTCATAATCTCTCGACTGATCACAGGCTCCAACGCGCTGTACTCATACGGTAAATCCGGAAGAGTATGCTTCAGACGAGATGCGCCGACATTCCGACTGTAACAGTAAACAATTTAGGAAGATTAATTTTAGAATCCTAACATATTATAATTAATGATCTTAGAATAAGTTAATTTCATATTTTATTTAATCCGGGGAATCACTTAACAATTTATTTATGAAGTAAAATCCTATTGTATAATTACATCAGAGAGCCGATTCTGCGAGTCGCGAACATTTTCCTCGCTAATATGATTTCTAAATATTATTAAAGATAATACAATTTAGAGAAAATGATAATAAGTTCAATTCTTGTTAAATAATAACTTAATAACAATTATGCAATCTCAATAAGGTCACCGGTTACTGGAATCTGGATAGATTTGTTCAGCTCTGAAGTCTAGTAAGCTGTCATTGTCATATTTAAATCAATATGTACTAACCTACTGTTTTACAGATATCACAATGATAAATTTTAAATAATTTAGTAAATACTAATCAATTTAAGTCTATAAATATTTAACAGTATAAAATTTAGAGGCTTTATATATATTGTATATATTAAGATGGTATATTTTATATACTTTTGCTCTGAAATGAAGATAGCATTTTAAAAATTTACTTGAATTCTGAAAGTTATTGAATTATAAAATCTTTTTTATTGCTTATTTATGTACTTTAAATCCAAAATTTAACAATTGTCTAAAATTTAAAAAGATATTATTATTGTATTAAATTTGTAGACAATAACAATAGTGAATATTCAGTGTTCTGTACACTTTTCGAAGCCTATATCTTTTTATTGAATATGTAGAAAAACAATTCCGACTATATGTAAATATATATTTTTTCATATATGACAACACTTTTAAATTTTATAACTTAGGATACTGAAACCATTACACTGTATGTTTACGATGTATATAAGATTTAGTTTTCTCTATACAATTTTTCGACTTTGCTCTTTTTTTGAACATAATACGATTTAGTTTCCTCTGCAATTTTTATCTCGTTCAGTCTTAAGATGTGAACGTGTGATTGTTCACGTGAGTCGCTAGACGGGAACTCTTTTCAGTTGATTTCGTATCGTGTTTGAAGAATGTGCGGTGAGACCGTCGGCGGACGTCTGTTTATAAAGCTTGTATAAGTTGTGATTAATGTATATGAGTATTTAATAGTAATTGAATATAATTTCATGGATTGATAGATATTATAGATCGAAATTTTGGTTTATAATTTTATATGATTTAAATGTTCAAGTGCAGACTCATAATAAATAAGAGTGTAGACATTGGTTGCTATATGTGGTGCTAGTGCATTTGTTTATTTTTAGACTTCACATTTTGCAGTCATGTAATTATTCTGAATCTATAATGTCGCAAAGGGATACCGCTATACATCTTGTTGCTGGCGGGTAAGTATTTATTTATCACTACTACTGATAATGAAATGCGCAGTTATCGTATTTGCATAGTTTTGTAAAGCGACATGTGCTGTTGTTTACGCCACCTCACGTTTCTTATTTATAAATAGCCGGTTATCAATTGTAAAAACGCATATAGGTAACAAGTTTCTGGTTACACGTAGTACTTATGTTTTTTTTACATTGTTATTACGAAAATTTAAGCAACAGTAAACAATATTTCTGAACAAGAATGTGATAGTATTATCGGTCTATATATGTGTATATGAATCAGAGAAACACACATTGAAATTCATATTGTGTGCTATTATGATATTGCACTTATTGAATTTTATTTATTTTCGGATATGAACCTCCAATTATATGAGTCGTTAAATTCTTATTTGAAACTGTTTATTTACATGCATGATTTTATCCTCACTTTATTCCAACAAACATTCTCAAGGTCTTTTAAATTGTAAACTAATCTCATCCTTGGAGGTTTTATATTGTCAAATGTAAATTAAAATCTTATAAGACATTATGAATAAGAATTTTATACACTTAGATTTTGGATATATTAAGAGGGAGTAAGGATAAAGCTGACAATGTTTGATTCTAGAATTGCTGGCACCGCAGGGGCTGTAGTTACATGTCCTCTAGAAGTAGTGAAGACGAGACTGCAATCTTCGAAGGGAGTAGGCATTCCTCCGACACCACCATCTGGAGCCTCTAACTCCAAAAGAGTTTGTTCTAAGATTCCCAAACATCAGGTAAATTATTTCTCAACTATGGCCCATTATTAAAGAGATGAATAATGTACGATAATATAAGAGAATTCTATATTGTGCACTAAAGTGGGAATAGCAAAATAACTTTTGTATCTTTTTGATGGTTTTTTGCTACATGTATCATTTCTATTTTCACAAATTATTTGCTATTTATGAACCAATTGCCAAAGAATAAAGAAAATTAAATACTCTCAACAAATTATAATCTCATTACAGTAAGTCTAGTTATTATTCATTAGAACAATGACAATTGACTTGCCCATTAAGCCTGTTGCTAGGGAATAAATATAAAAAAATATATACATTTTACTAATCATACCAATTTTTTTTAAACTTTCACACCAATTTTACTACAATACTGAATAAATTCATGAAGTCCATGAATTATACATGCGATTTCATCACAAGAATCTGATAAAATTATAATGATATACAAAAAATTACCTATTGTAAGGTAATTGTAATTTTTTAGAATAAAATAGCATCTGTAAGTAAAAAATTGTAAACTGACATTGCTGTTAAATGTTAATATCAACAATTACCTTACTAGTGTCAAAGTGTGTAGATTTTTTTTTAACAAAATATATCGCAAAGATCATAAATCATAAAAAAAGCAGAGATCAACTAAAGTCGGTTAATAATATTTTGTATAGTGAATGAATTAAACTGGCCATTTAGATGAAAATTTTTGTCAACAAAAAAAATATTTATGAAAATATTATTTAAAAAAAAAAACAGTCTTGCTTATAAATTAAACTATGCCATGTGTCTTTGATAATGACTAAGTGAAGCCTTTCGTAATCTTTACACTTTTTTCATAGTTCACATGATTGACACCAATTCCAAAAGTTAATATTTTGGGGACCATATATTTTTCGTACTTTTAGTTAAACTTTTTAAAGTCAATAGCTGTAAATATTTAATTTTGACAATCACAGGAATCTTATCGAGTAACAGTGTATGAATGTTGTTTTTCTTAATTATCTAATAACATTGAGTTTCTCATGGTTTTATTACTGTTTTTCCTGCTTTGGAACATTTTAAATCACATCACATCACAATCACAAGCAAATGATATTTACTTCATTATTAAATCTATAGATTTATTAAATTAAATGGGTACAACTATACCCATACAATAACATTGAAAGCTACAAAAAAGGTTTTATTTGCGGTCTATTGCGTAACGATTGCGTGCTATGATTCCTTACAATTTATGAAAGGTAAATTTTATAAGCGCCATGACTGTGTACGTATTGCGATTGCATTTATACAAATAGGCATCTAACAGCATAATGGGCTTGTTGACATCGGTCTACGTGCCCCGGTTATGAGTTATAATTGGTTTTACAAATACACTGCCATAGACTGTAGTAAACAAGTCGCTTGATATTACATTCAAAAGTATGCAGGGTAATTTTTGATTTGTATTATCTGTATATCAAACCGTTTCATAATATTTATTTAGTAAATATATTTTTTGAACACTTTAAATCACCCGAATACAAAATAGTCTAGTTATAAACGACGTATTTTTGGTAAGTTTCTCATGCCAGAAATATTTGGCAGCTATTTATATCAGATTTTTAATAGTAATACTATTTGTATAATAATTAAGGGTTCGGTTTTTAAGATCTACGTATTAAATATCGCGAATATTTGATATTTGTCAAGTATCTGGTCAGTAAATCGATTAAAATGAAGCGTAGTTTATAAAAAACTTGTGTAAACATGCGAGTCGGAACTGAATTAATGTTATAGACATAAAAAAAGCAAGTTATTCTACTCGTTTTACATTCGAAATTAAGTCGCACATAATAAAGAAAAAAATTACTGTCACATAATATAAGAGTATACTTTAAAATGCGCATTTTTAACTTTAACCTCATACGCTAGTTATGCCATAAAGAATGGTATTTTCGTTGATAATAAATTTGTACCAGCCCATTAGTAACCAGAAATAAATCTAAATAGAATGTTCCAGAACTTTTACTGGCCACGTTTTTATTATTATGGCCAGAATCTTCTAGAATAGTTATAACAATCTTTATTATTATGCAGGTGTTTTGTACTTATATGAAGAGGAATGATATTTAATAATTTATTATGGACAGATTTCTATAAGGTGTAATTTTTTACGAGAATATACAAATTATGGTAAAAATTTACAAGCATCTAAGGGTAACGTGGTTAGGAGGACCTCCTAGATTTTTCGTAGTGTCATTTTATTTCTATTATTTAGAAGACTAGTTTTAAGATGTACAGATATATCTTCTATGTGCATATATTATATACATATATATTTATATAATATATATACTATATTAGGTAATTTAAATGGGTTTTTAAAAATTGGCCGCAGCGTCAGATCTTCGTATCAAGCCTCTGCGATAGTTGAGGCTTGAACGAGCGGATTGTAATCATTGATATCATATCCTGATTCATCATTCGCTGTTCAGTCGAGTCAGTTAAGACCCTTCTGATGGCAACGATACAAAAAGTTCCGTGAGCTTATGTATTCCAGCGAAGTTGAAACGATAGCGTGATTCAGAATACTACTAGCGCCATCTCTTATTCTCATTCTACATCGCTACTTATCAACCACGAGGCGCAGTCCGTATTTATATTGTACGAACTTGTGCGAGCTCATTGACACAAGTTGTGTAAACTGTTGACATTTATAGTTTAATATTACATAACATAGTCATGAATAGTAATGTTGGCCGTTTAAAATATTAACTGCATTGTTTATTTATTTATACGCTATTATTATCGAGTTGTTTACGTTATAAAAATACTATGTCCAATGCAATTAGATGCTTTAATGAGTAGATCGTTACGATAAGGCCGACCTTGCCCAAAGTCACAGCTACCCGAGATGATTTTATTCATTCGAAGTTCATTTATAGAACACGTTTTCCATCATTGGCGATGGTCACACATGCCATACCATGCCCATCTTCATGACACTGGCGAATGGAGATATGTACTAAGTTGTGATAGTATTTTCTTTATAGAATAGTGGCTATGGAATTCAAGTACATTATATGCACTTAAAATCTAATTTTGTTGTTGTAATCATTATTATTTATTTTTTAATTATAAATAGGGAAAACAACTATAGATTACATTCCAACGGATTATTTATGCGTAATAAATTGATTCACAAATAAGATAAATGAAAAATATATATTTATAGAAAAAACCTGCCAGTATCCTTTTATGAAGTGTAACAACTTCTCTTATCGGTGGTAATTGATTATCAAAACAAAGCGATTCATTTGATGAAAAAAACTCTTGTCAGTCTTCGTTTAATTTTCCATGATCTTGATAGATTGCTATTTATTTATAGACAAGACATATTGTCTGATTTGGCGGCAAAATGGCTGTCATATTAAGACCTCTTTCGATCTAATTAATGACGCTGAAAAAAAACTCTTGTGTCATTTGTCAGTTTGTCACTAATTAAATAATAATTATTTTTTATGGTTATAAAATATTTAATATGAATTATTAAAAACATTGTTTTGTAATATTAGCTTTATTTACGTAATGATAAAATAAATATGTATTACGTAGCGAAGACAATTTTAAATTTCTTTGGAAACAGTCGATTAATGTTTAAGAGATAGTACTTCGATAGATCAATTGAGATTTGTATTTACTTTAGACCTTTCTATAATAAATCATTTATTTTTAACTTAATTCATTTGTAATTTTAAATGTATGATAATTTTTAACCATTATATGAAAGTAAACAATTATATCAAGATCTATTTGCTTATTTATACATATATATATATATATATATATATCACTTTGTTGTTGTTCCTTAATCACTAGTACTACATATTTTTATTTAATTCATATAAATTTAAACAAAAAACGTTATTTTATTATGTAATATATTATATAACGAGAAATCTCATTGAAAAAGTATGACGTGACCGATTCATATTATATACATTTCTATGTTGATAGCAAAAATAATTTAAATAATATGTCACTGTTAGCAACGAAGGAGTATTTATTATCTTTCCTAAAGACATTGATAAAACTTAACAATAGATATGCGAGGTTCGTGTTTTGGCGCCAATCCAGAACTAATGACCTGATTTCCATTATATTTCCTAAACATAGCGAATTTAAAATCGTCTTTGTAAAGTTGAATTTTTTTTTTATTTATATATTTATATTGTTATCATTTTAATAATGTTTGTCTTACAATATTGATAGTTGATTAATTATATAGTCATTATGATCGGTGTCACTTGTTATCTACGTGTCTGTGTGTGTGTGTGTTTTTTTTATCTTAATCTTTTTGTACGTGTTTGCAGCGTTAACCCAAATGCCGAATATTTCAAGGTCCTATACATAACCCGCTGTTATACTTACTGTACGTCTCATACCAATTCTGTATATATATATATTATGGGGAAGGGTTTTAAATTTTTTTTTCTATGTTTTAATTCTTAGACAACTACGTTTCTTATAGCCACTTCGCATTCTGTAATGTGGGTTTTCGAGTACATGCAAAAACTTTGTCACTACGTCAAAAAACACACGAAATTGTAGGCCTCAGGTGACATAATATTATAAAAGATGAAAATTTATGGCGATATGTAGAGTAGGGAAGTCGCGGTCGCTAGATGCTGATATATAAATATAGCTATTTAATTAAACGAACAATATATATAAAAATATAAGTATTTGATTTTTACAGTAGTACCAAAAGTATATTTTCTCAATATAAAAGATACAATAACAATATAAATGTGATTATTTTATATCAATTCAAATACATAGTATGATTCCGTGTATTATGTGTATATATTTTGTGTACGTTCTGTAATTAAATGTAGTGATCGCTAACTAAATATCATTTTAATGTTAGCCATATATTTTATTCCACATTAAAATCTTATGACACGTAATGTTGCACAGTTTTAAATTCTATTGCATCACAACAGAGGACGTCCAAGGAACGGTAAATTGCACAACAGTTTGTAGAGTTACAAACACTCAAAATCCATGTGTTGTTATAATATATAACAATAACTATAGTAGTAATTAAAAACTACTTTTAACTGTCATTTAAATTTATATCTAACTAATTGCTTATTGGACATTTTCAATGAATTCTTGATGTTTAAAAAAAAGTATTATCTAGATGAAATGTCATAAATTTTTACATATTACAATTTTTTTTTGAATAGTTTCTTCCTTAAATGTATATAATTTGTTAAACAACCAGCAAGGATATTTACAGTCTGTGTCACGTCACTTCATACAAAATATAACTGTTATAGCTTGATCGATGATTCGGCGTCTGAATGAAATTAAAAAAAAAAATTATAGCCTTTTTTAATATGTTGTCTAAACTACCTTAATATTCAGTTTCATCAAAAGCCGCTCGACGGTTTATTTGTGAAACATCAACAAACCCCCACACATACATAGATACTCCGAAACTTTAGATTCGCTTGTCTAGAATTCGTTATGCGATTATGGTTTTTAAACATTTAAATAATGTTCTTCGAAATAATTGAATTAAACTCGACATCAATCATCTATATGTGCTTTATTTATTATATATTCAATTATCTTTAAAAAAATCTCGCTTAGATTAAAAACTTAACCCTCTTTATAATATTACATGATTATACTCACACAGCCTTTTGTATATTATGAACACAGTGAAAAGCTTTCATTGGTCTAACCTTTTAGTTGCTTATTAAGGGTCTGTTGCTTCAAGCGTTTTAAATGTCGCTTTATAGTAAACGTCGGACATAAGAAAGTGTTTTGAATTAACTGTGAAGTGCATTCGACCTTTGACCTTATAATTGGACCTAGAACCACAGCTCACATATAATTTCTAATAGTTGCTGCTGTTTCATAAGTAAAATTGTGATTTACAATTTATTAAAAAGCACGAAAGGTTTATTGAAAATGACCTTTCAACTGTTTCATATAAGGAGTTGATCCCATCCGTTCTTCCAGATCTCACGTATATGTAAAAGTTTCATATATAATTTATTTTTTCCTGTCTCTGTAAGTTAAACTGTAGTACATATAAATAGATATATGGAATTAATACGAATAAGGGTTGACAGTGACTTTTAATTATATAAAAAAATAAATGACATGTATGAGGGAATAGTTTGACTGATTCCGCGTTTCCTTCGAGTAATTTGGGCGTCTCCCCCCCCACTCCCACCCCCTTAAACAGGCGGATACCGAAATACAACCTCATTTTCATTTTCCAACGAGTGGAATGATAATGAAGGACTATCCGGTCTATATAAAAATGATGACCTCAAGATTAAGTCGTCACAGTAAAGACGGGGCATCACCAGTTTCCTCTTCCAAAATATTCGCTAATTATATTATTAACGTAGACTATTGAATAAGAAACTGGAGAAGCTTTGTATCTGGTGAGACGACGCGAACTGGTGGTAATCATACTATTAAAATTATAAAGTAATCAAAAATTTTACTTTTACATAAGGAGGGGAATTATAACAGCGTAAGAATTTATAATGTTTAAGAGCAAAGGTCACAGAGGTGATTATAACGTTCTAATAAACTCTAAAGTACCTAGCGGTGGCCAGAGATCGGTGAATAAGTCAACAAATAAAATCTTCTAATATATAAAACGTAATATATGCCCATTCATATATAAATGAAATTGATATTTAACAATATAAAATTAGTTCACAACAAACAAATTGTCTCAAAGATAGTGCCGGTCGTCTGCTTTATTCTTACTACAAGTTCGCCTTGTCACTTATAAACAGACCGTTAACAGTTAGTCATTCATAAATATTAACGCAGAACTGGAAACGCCTCATTTGTTGTGACACGATTCAAACTTGTGACGAAGGTATTGCAGTTTTACTAGTTTGTATTTTCAATATAAATACATAAAATTTTTAGTTTTTCTTCAAAGATCTACGTATATACGATCTCTTGCTATGTTTTATGAATGAGGAACTATAATCTATATTTTATTTTATGGGCGTACACTTGTAGTAAGTTTATTGAAGGCTCAATAAACGTCGATTCAGCGCTTGTAATCGGCAACGCTAAAATTAACCGGCCATATAATGACAGGAGGCTAAATGGGGCTACAGACGTACGATGGGCGCTATGTTCGCCTACAGCAGACAAGCCGATCGAATGCTGATGTCCTACAATTGTCAGGTGCAGCAGTACGCGAGGGCGGGCCACGCCAGGACCACATCCAGGATGACCCTCATACAGTGCCTCAGGTGAGAATATTTACATTATATCGTATCATAATTTCAATTTAATCATTAGCGAAGACGCAAATGCATGTTCTAAATAGATGTTGTAGTATTAAATCAGTCTATTTTAGTTGGTTGCATCCATTCCTCAAGAAGTTTAAGATACTTAAGATAGTATTATGGTTAGCGTAACTATTGATGGTTGTCTAAGTAGAAATAGTACTATTAAATCGATATTATACACCTGGAGTCTAGACTCATGCATATCAAACACAGGTTTGTACCATTAATTTAATCAGTAGAAGTGGCATTCTAAGCGAAAATAGATGAAGTTACTTCGGTCTAGGTTTCCGGAGGTTAGTCCTAATCTCCAATTTCATTATGCAAATTAGTTATACGTGTATAAAATTGAATCTATATCATCACAAACAGTTTTCCTTTAGGCATTAATATAATGTGACCAAAATATGGGTTGGATTTAGTTAAGTCCTCGTCTCACTTGTATATAGTATAGTCTCATAGTTACTTAGCTTGAAATAATTCATGCTAAAGAGTCACTAGCATTAAAACAAAAATATATAACAAATACGTTCAGGCAACTCCATCTTGTGTTTAGTGACGTCACTGGATTCTACCGTCATATGTTACATTATGGGACTTTGAACTGTTTCGCTATATCCGACTTAAGTAAATATGTAATGAATATTTGTGTATTTCAAGATCGTATGCAAATAGAGTTCAATTTTAAACAGATGTAAAGTTATTTCAATGTCTATGTGACTCATTGAACATAAATAAACATATACATTGTACGTATATGAAAGAAAGTCATTTTAGTTACACTATTTATTGGTGAAAATTGGTGGGGGGTAACTTAGTACCAGGAGACTGACATAGGACTTGGACCGTATTCATGTGTGACGTCATTCACGAGATATTAAACATCATAGAGAATACAAATCACTATAAACCGTGGTATAACGAAAGTTAATTTCACTATCTTATTCTATTTTCGAAGTTCAAACAAACGAAGTCGAGGGCATAAACTAGTACATTATAAAAACGTCACCGAATAAGTCAGTTGAAGTATTCTACTGTAAACCGCATTTCGTCGGAAACGATAATTTTGCAAGGTTCTCTTCCTGTCTTAAATGATAATGCATAAATGAATGAAATTAAAATTTATCAAATTCAAGGTAAATAAAAAAATATAAGGAAAGAATATACATACGACTTACTATAAGTTTGATATATGTGTTGCAACTGTAATTATACAATTGGCTGTTTGCCTTGGATATTCATTATCAACAAACATCTATAAACGACCTTATTATATCGATCTACGAATATCTGCGAGTATTAAAAATTTACATCAGAAATATTAGTACGACTTATCGTTGTTCACCTTAACCCTTAACTTGGTAAGGTACATTAGACTGTACATACATTTCAAAAAAAATTTACTGGTTAAATAATAATACTTTTTTGTTTTGTTTTTATTAAAAATATTACTAAATAATTTAGAATTAGTAGAAAAATATTTTCGTTGTTGCAACACTGAACAACACATGTCAAATTCAAAATGGCTTCGAAACAACAAAGTGTTGGCGGGACCCGGGTAAGTTTTTGCGTTATAAATTACTTTTTAGCTCAAAAACTAATAAAAAATGGTGTGTTATTTGATCTAAAAACTATGTATTACTCAAAAAGTGGTTTTATGCGTTACTGTGTCAATTTTTATGGCCGATTTTGGTTGAAACAAATGTATGTACACTGCACTGCACGTTGCCAATAACGCACTAAAATACTAAAAATGAACTATGGTAACCACGCTGTACATTGCTAAGTTTACACAGTTTTTGTTTTTCAACGAATCGGCAGTTTTTGTTTATTTATTTTTTTACCTTCTCATAAAAACTGTCTGCTTTGAACTTTTTTTTTTCTTTTTCCGCCTGCAGAACTTACAACTAACTCGCGCCCATAAGATCTTGGCTTTGGTACCCGCTCAAAACGCATGCTCTGACGATAGTTCCACATCTGATGAGGAAGCAAATGCTTATATACCGCCTTCACCAGATACCTCTGATCCACCTTCAATAGCATCATCACTAGAAGCCCTTTCACCACTAGAAGTATTTCGTCACAATGTATCTCTTGAAGAAAACTTATACAATCTCCATCAAACACAAATAGAGACAGTACTGGATTATTTTTATTTCTTTTTTTCTCCTGACTTAATTACTGACATTGTTTATAATACAAATTTATATGCAGTTGAACAACTAGGTCGATCTATTCAGCTGACAGAAGATGAGATTAAAAGCTTCCTGGCCATTCAAATCATGATGGGTATAGTACAGATGCCAGCTTATACTGACTATTGGGCAAGAAAAACAAGATACCCTCTCATTGCTGATCTTATGCCTCTCAAAAAGTATCAACAAATACGTCGATATATTCATTTTGTTGATAATACTTTGCAAGATTCAGACCGTTATTTCAAGATTCGCCCCCTAATGGAGAAAATACGCAAAAATTTTCTGAAAATTGAAGAAGAAGGAAAATATTCCATTGACGAGATGATGATACCTTATAAAGGTCGTAAAGCAGGTAAACGAAAGCAGTACATAAAAATGAAACCTAAGAAATGGGGGTTTAAGAATTTTGTCCGTGCGGGTGTTTCGGGTATCATCTACGATTTTATTCTGTATGGTGGCGACGATACCTTTCGTGGACTGACTTTTTCAGAGAAAGAAGCTACAATTGGTTTAGGAGGTATGGTAGTGCTTGCATTGTGTCAAACTATAAAGAAAAAGCCGGCCATTGTGTATGCTGATAACTTTTTTATGTCGCCTGAACTAACATATATTCTGCGGGAAGAATACGGGATCCTTAGTCTAGGAACAATAAGGACTAATCGTCTCAGAGGCTGTCAAGAGTTATTGCCAACTGACAAACAATTAAAAAAGAAGAAACGCGGTTCTAGCGCCCAGGTGGTTTGCAATAAGAATAAGTTGGCAGTCGTAAAGTGGAACGACAATAAAGTGGTTACACTTATTAGCACCTACATAGACTCGTACCCCTTAGAAACAATCAAACGATACGATAAGGATGAGAAAAAGAAAGTAGATGTAGAATGTCCTCAAGTGGTCAAACATTACAACAAACATATGGGAGGGGTCGATTTAGCAGATATGTTGATATCGTTATATAGAACTCCCTTCAAAAGTCACCGTTGGTACTTGGGAATATTTTCACAACTTGTTGATATGTGTATAAATAACGCTTGGCTCCTACATAGAAGAGATGGGAAGAAGACTTCATTGAAAGATTTCAGATTTGAATTGTTTGATGGGTTGTCTAAGTCTAATAGAATAGGAACAAACCAAAACGTTACAGACGATATAGGCGAGAATCTGAAAATCCATAAACCAGTCTCAGTCCGACCAACTGATAGCGTCAGATTTGATAACACAGGTCATCTTCCAGAAGCAGGTAATGAAACAATGCGTTGCAAATATTGTAAGAGTGGAAGAACATCTGTCTACTGTATAAAATGTAACGTACATTTGTGTTTTGTTGTGGGAAAAATAAAACGTAATTGCTTTCGTAATTTTCACCTAAAATAATAAAGAATAATTTAAATATTTCCTCCTTTTTTTGAAATAAATTTATAATAACCTGAATAATGTAATTCATTATGTCCTTGGTAGTGTACACCAAAATGTACAAACAATTTATTTATAATATTTCTGTAAAATTGGCAGTGTACATTGTGATGTACTTAAGTTTTCTCGAAACCTAGGATACCTAGATTTTTATTTTTATTTTTCTCAAGTTGTCCATTCATAAATTAAACAAAATTTATCAATAATTTCCTTTTTTTTCATATTTTTAGTTCTTGCCAAGTAAAGGGTTAACACTGACAGTTTTGCCGATTTCCATTCGGCTATCTTCGGGAACATTCGGATCGTTTGTTCGTGTCTATTAGTTCAAAGCAATACTACAGTTGCGTTAAAATTACATAATATGTTAACGAAAAAATATAACTAATCATGTATACAATCGCTACAATTCGGTTTTACTTGTCTAAGAGTAATTGTATAATAAATATAAAATTATCATCCATTGCTGCATATTTCAATGTAACTCGAACAATAAATTACTAGATCGCTTTCCGCTTTACATCGGTAAGCGGCGATCCGGTCTTAAAATAGCAAACCGGTTATTGAAACCGAATATTAAACAGTGTTTCCACCGCAATAAAGCTCTACGCTTAGCCCGAGTTTTGCATCATTATACTATATACGAAGCGTTTCCCGTTTGTCATTCGATAACCCACGAAATACTGTTAAAGTTACGTATGTAGTCTAGCGATACAAATATGGAGTGAGCATACTGAATGTGTTAATAGTATTTATTGATGCGTAACGGAACTAATTGCATGAACTAAATACTACTACACTAATCTTTATTACTACTAGTCTTCATTATTCCTGTTTTTATTGAACATATTTCGTTGTTATATTGGTGACGTATTGTGAGTTTTTGAGAGACTGTTGTCTTTAGAAGCAAGGAATGTGTCGCTGGGTCATCAACCGCGTCATGTTTTTATACAAAATGACTTTTGAATGCACGTTTAGAATATTAATGTAATACAAATGCAGTTTTCACTCTTGAAATTCAAATTTAAATGTAATTACAAAGATATGAATTTCGTACTTTTTTGATATTTTCAATTCATCCAGCAGTTTTTTCTTTGTTTCGTAAAAAATGTCCTCTATATCCCTAACAAAAGTTTGTATCTTCGCCAACCTACATGAGTTTTATGAACGAAAAACTGAAAACGCTCCGTATTCAGTGACCAAACTTGTGTTAAAGGTACGTTACACAGAATTTTTTATAACGATAAACATTTTTATTGACATCTGACAATACTCCATGTCTACATGATATATTTTCACAAACAATAAACTTAATACTATTATTCGTTTTCCTTAGCATTAAAATATACAACTGTAAAAAAAATTACGTATTATTTAATTCTAACACGTTCAAATTTAATGAAAGCAATTTGATTATGTACAATGTTAAGTTAAACGACAGAAATAAGTTAAATTTAACAGAACCGACTTTAAAACTATACGTCAGTGTATTTTTTATTAAGAGCTTGTTGTATATTAGTTATTCTTGATGCTCGGTATTGTGTAATAATAATAGGATGTCATGTATAAGCAAGCACATCATTTTATTCTAAAAGGTTCTGTCGTTCAGTCTTATGGCTTAGCGCGACACGTATATGTCTATGCAATAAAGGTTTATTGGCTACTTAAGACCCTTACATATATACTTTGATTCCTTATATCCGTTATTAATATTATAAAAATATACATATTTACCAATATATATATATATATAAATAACATTTAATATTCGGTTAAAGCCAGTAACAACAATATTATCATTCGTGTGCTAAAAGATAAGCTTCATATGACAGTCACGTCAGACGTGCATGGATAATTTGCAAACGTCTCGTAAATAAACTAAAATATTCACAAAACATCAGGATTGACACATAAATATTTTATTATATATATATGTATATATGTATTTCCTTTCATGTCAACTATTTTTGTAATATCATTAGCCAACTGACGTTGTGTTGCTCTAGTTAAAATATATTTTTTTCTATCATTTAATAATTTTATTTAGAAATAATCGAGTTTTTTTTTTAAATATAAATGTTTCTTTCTAACGATTATGTTAAATTTAAAAAAAAAAATTAAAACGTACCCAGCCATCTCTAAATCCGGCTGTAATCGACAACGTTTAATTATTACAGACAACCCTTAAAATATCTTTGATTGTGTAAATATATGATTGGCCTTTGATATAACGTACAAATATCGTAATTTACAGATACAGTGCGGCAGAGGTATGTCGTAGATAAATCATTATGTGGGGCGATAACTTTGGTTGCGATCGCGATACGACAATCTTAGATACGGGATAACTTTAAAAAAGATTCTGATATGTTGATATTTATTTACTTATTTTTTTACAAAGAAATTATATTAAAATTGTATATGAATCTATTTAAATCTATTTTCGCAAGTATGCATTTCAATTACGAGACCAACTGACAGACATTCACATCTCGTCGGCCCGTGATCACGGTCGCTGCAAAGTAACCGAAACGTCGGGAGTATGTAGTTTTTAAAATATGTAGTAACATACGCGTAGTATGACCGAAAATATTATTACTTTTTTTTTAACTCAATAGTAACACTTCTCAAAAACCAAGAATCCATATTAAAATTTAATCGTTCGCGTGATAAGAGTTTTAATAGTTAAATTTGAACCCAATGTCGAATTCTGTTTACACATTATTATCTCTGGCAGGTTATTCGATCCATTTACGTCATAGTGATGTTTGTTTACGTTTACTTATATCAAAGATTGAGTCGCGGTGCTATTTATGTCGGAATATTGTTAATGGCTTGCAATTATAATTATAAATCAGCTGAGATAACACTTTAGAGGTTCCTATGGATTTTGTTTGATGGGATTAGATTAAGATTCCTATGGAACTAAATACTTTCAGTTACTTAATTAGCGAGCGTTTTCATTAGAGACTAGTTTGCCGCCTACGGTTTTCCCTGCAATAAAACTGTCTTTGAGAGGGCTACATTGTCACTATGAGGGTTTTGATTCTATTTTTTTAGATACCATAATCAGATCCTCACTTGGTGACGATAGAAATACCTCAGTTGGTGTCTTTTCGATTAAAAAAAAAATTTCAAATCGACCTTTAGTTGAAGGACTAATAGCGTAATAAACATTTAGTCGAATTCTTGGTTTTTGTGAAATTCGTGTATTTTTGAAGTCGGTTAAAAGTCGCCATAGTTACTCCTTAAGACATTGGCTACCTGCGAGTGACATTCTCGTCAAAATCAATCTAGCCTTACCGGAGATAAGGTGGTGCAAACAGACAAAAAATTGAAACTTTGCTGTTTCATATGCTTTTAGTGAAAAGCTATTAATTGGAAACTACTAACATACATTATAAGTCTGTCAATTAGCATAAATATGTCAATGTGAAAAAGCGCCTTAAATGATTTTTTTCTTATATTTTGACTCCTCAATTTTTTCCGATTGTGTATTTTGGATAAACATATTTGTAGGCTCAGTACAGAGTAAGAGTTTCTTAGAAATTTAACAATAAAAGGATCTAAAAATAATGTATTAACTATAATGTTTTATACCAAAATGAAATTTTACAGTTACAAGAAATTTTGTGAGACACATATATATTGTATTTGTATTATTTTCATGATATTTATACATATGTATATATATGAATATATATACATATCTTTTCTTTTTGATGCATGTTCAATTGGAATAATTTGTTACCAAATTTCTTAGAAGATATTTCGTTTTTTTATTAACGAAATGGTTCGAATGATACTATTTCTCCTTCCAGACATATCGTACAGAATGAAGGCGCTCGGGCGCTTTTCAAGGGTCTGGGTCCAAATATCGTAGGCGTGGCGCCCTCTAGAGCTATTTACTTCTGCACTTATTCGCAAGCGAAAGCCATCTTCAATCAGCACCTGCCGCCGGACACTCCAATAGTCCACCTGTCAGCAGCCAGTGCAGCAGGTCAGTCTAATAGCGTTTTTTTTTTTAAACGCTGCGAGTGTACCATCCGTGCTGTACGAGCTTTATTTAATACTACCAAATCACACTGTAATGTTTTGTCGACGTGGTCGGAATGATGGTTTGGCTTATTTATTTAAAGAATTAAGTGAAATGTTATTGTAATAAAGTATACAATTTTTACGTATTTTATTTTTGTATATTAAACTATTAATGTATGTGTATGAATTAAAATAACTATTTTCCTTAATTAGAGATACTTTCTATCTCATCTTCATTACCTTTACTGAGTTCTTTAAAATAAATATGCGTTATTCTGAGTAAAATACTTTTTTACTAGAATAAGTCTCTTCCGTATATGACAAAGCAATTTTATTTGACAATATATAATAATATATGTATAGACTAACATTAACTGTTTATATATGAAATGTCCATATATATTGTCCTCCCA
Source organism: Danaus plexippus (assembly GCF_018135715.1). Classification (NCBI taxonomy): domain Eukaryota; kingdom Metazoa; phylum Arthropoda; class Insecta; order Lepidoptera; family Nymphalidae; genus Danaus; species Danaus plexippus. Next base: position 5,678,687 of record NC_083548.1, on the reverse strand, counting down.
CGGATCAAATAACGGTCCGTAAATATATAGTTGTCGTTAAAGTTATTTATAGAACAGCCTTAACACACGTGACACGGCCGTATCGGCACACTACACACGGCGCGTTCCACGTTTACCATTCATATATCATATCACATAATATCAACGTAGGTTTATTAATGAAAAACTCGAAACGCTCAGTGTGCAGTGTGATGCGGACTTATGGTAAACGGAAACTTACTTTATTTTAAATTGTATTGTTACTAGGGCTTTGTAAGTGTGAAAAATCTTTACATATTCTCATACGCGTAAAAAGTAGTCTATCAATTGCTACGCTCATAATAAATGGAATGATAGATGTACATGGGAGCTATTGGTGGAGTTAAGGAGTTTGACTTAAAAATAGATTACACATACACACACATACATACACACAAACGCATAAAAAAATTATCAGTAAAGTAACGTAAAATAATAATAAGAAATGATATATGTACTTACATTTCGGTCATTCCTAAGGCCAGTTTTATCTGGTTACTGAGAATTACCCGTTATGTGATAAAGTTTTATATAGAAGTTACTACAATATATATGTATATATATATAAATATATAGTATTAATATCTTATTTAATACAACGAAATAATCAATTCGTTCAGTGTCTTATACATTTCGTTCACGTTGTGTGTATCTTTCGATTAAATATAGAAAGTGGTGGCTTTTTCGTTGCCAAATTTGCGTCCAGCATCCTTACTATCAGTGGATCGTCAGAAACACTGACGGTTTGGAGTATTTCATACATATACCAATATACTATAACATGCGATGCATGAACGAAATGAAAACTGAAATAATGAACATATCAATTAATAATCAAGTATAATTAATTAGTTTAAAAGATAATCAAGCTTAAAATAATACATCTACTTGTCAGATATATTAAAAGCTATACAAATCTGTGTTTACCATGAGTTACTTCATCGAACTAAATACGCAGCGTTTCCCGTAACTCATCCAATGACCTTCGTCATGACTATGTGTGAATTTATAAATGAAAAAATTCTTAACTGAAAATGTTTGTAAGTGTATTGAATTCATGCCTCGTGTTCAGGTTTTGTGTCCTGTACCATGACTAACCCCATCTGGTTTGTGAAGACACGCCTCCAGCTCGACGGGCAGTCGGTGACGGCGTGGCAGTGCATCAAAAAAATATACGACAAAACGGTCAGTTGAATGAAAAGTAATGCTAGTCCTTTAGAAAACGATTAAAATATGCACAAATAACAAGATCTGCATTCCTAATACCAAAAAAGGTACCTTTTGAATTCAGACACAATTTTTCATAAGGTCCGTGTAACTCAGACAAATATATGCAAATTTTATGTTACAAAAAAAAAATACCCTGTCAACTGACGATGTCAGGAATGACAGAGAAATCATCACATAGCTTGATGTAATAAAACTAATATAAATAACACAGGGTGTTCGAGGTTTCTACAAGGGTATAACAGCATCGTACATGGGCATAAGCGAGACGGTGGTCCACTTCGTACTGTACGAAGGTGTGAAGGCCCGTCTGATGGCGGCCCGGGCCAACGACGGCACTCCTCCCGACACGCGCTCACCGAGGGACTTCCTGGAGTTCATGGCGGCGGGGGCCTTCTCGAAAACTGTAGCATCCTGTATTGCGTACCCGCACGGTAAGGGTGCTAAGGATTTTATACTTACTAAAATTCCTATTAAAACTGATTGAAGTCAAATAGAATTAAAAAAAAACTAAGTCCTCTTCAACACCATGTATACACAAAAATTTGTATATATGAGTCAATTATACTCTTGTAACCTTATTTATGTCCAAGTTTATTTTATAGTCTAGTATTAAAAATACTATTTTCCAATCACTATCTTCACATACATTCAAATTTAGAACACCATGAAATAAACTTAAATAAAAATAAACAAACCTCCTTAGTTCCGCTCTACAGTTACTGGCCGGATATTAAACACTTGTGTATAAAATTTAAAAAATAAAACACAAATTAAATTATTGATTGTGATAACAGAGGTGGCCAGGACCCGTCTCCGTGAGGAAGGTGACAAGTATAGGAAGTTCTGGCAGACGCTGCATACTGTGTGGTTGGAAGAAGGCTATAGAGGGGTGTACAGGTTAGTAAGAATATATTATATTGATGACTTATTTAAATAACATTAATAGTCAATATGGACATTTCAAATAATCAAAAAGAAAAACTGAATCTTTGTAGAGTTCTCCGTACCAAATAGATGGAAAGTGCAAATAGTCCCCTGCATCTCATGTATTATAAAGTCCTAAATTCATTAACTTTTTTACCAGACTAAGTATTAAGCGTGACATCTGAAGATTCGCAAAAATTATTTTTCTTATTTTCAGACTTTATAATACATAGTTTTATAGTAAAGTAGATTATTTTTGTGTTTACAATGAATAGAATTATAACTTATTCTTTCGTTACTGGACGTTTTCTGATAGACGTCAATTCAATAAAGTAGGTAAATCCGTTCTACTACAGAATAATTCGTTTTCTAAAAAAACGGTTTCAAACTATGTAATAATGTAATAACAAATTAACAAAAATCGGAGATCTTTTATATATGTCGGAGTAAAAAGCAATTGTCGTTTTATAAGAGTGACGTCACCAATGACTTTATTCTTGACCGTCATCAGGCTCTATATATAATTAATTGTTATTTAATTCAACAGAGGTCTCGGAACGCAGTTGGTCAGACAAATACCGAACACAGCTATCATGATGTCTACATACGAGGCGGTGGTGTACTTACTGACGACACACTTCAATAGTTCCTTCTACGAGAACACTTAGACCGGACGTCTTCTACTCCTGTGATTCCCTTAGAAAGGCCCGAGGGCTCAACTAGAAAAGGCCGAGCAAAGCCGTGGAACATCGCCAAACTCGATCCGAAATTAGAATAATACAGCTGCTATATTAGTTGAAAATTTGTGTCAAATAAAAAAAACAAAAAGTAGATAGATGGCTCTGTCTCTATGTCCACAGTGTTAATATCTAACTTCTCTTATTGAATATTATAAATTTGTTAAAAACAAACATTTAAAATGTAATGACCTTAATTTCCCGTAAAGTCCAAGATTCTAAGCTATCATTTCAAAAAGATTAGTACATATTTGTGTTTCATTATATTCGTATAGTTTAATGAGTTAAATTTTGTCATGTAAATATTTATAGGAAGTTAATTTTTATATATATATTTGGTTGTGTGTAAAATGCATCGATACTTAAATGTTGCGCAGTTCGTTACTGGCGGAGTAGCTGAAATCATTAAAACTTTGGGATATTTAATAGTATAATAAAATTTTAAAGTTACAAAAATAAATAAATTTTAGTAAGCTTGTAGTCACATCTAGTCCTAATTTTCAATAAATATTCACATCAAATTTTATTAAAAGTCAGATTTATGTAAGTTGGTGGTTGGTCCTTTATTACCGCTTGCAACAGTGTTTTTTTTTATTTTTACTTTTGTTTCAAAACTATTTTTCAATTCTTATTATAACGCCAGCGTACAACAGATAAATATAATTTTTATTCGTTTTCTAAGCACGTACTTTAAACCTTTTTTTGGTTTGTTTATGAAAAAAAAAATTGTATGTATATTGTGTTTTATTGTATATGGCAATGTTTTTATAGAACGAGAATAAACATCGAGGGCCCACAAAAGTTTTGATAGTGATCATTTCGTTTATGATCCCGCAGTTTTATACACATTATAAAAATGCGAGCTGTGATATAGTGCTTGTAAATATATGTTGTTTTATATCACGGGCTCCCGATATTAGAAATTTAATATTCACTTGCAATGGCGGACTTGAAAAACGCGGGAAATGTCAAATATATATTATAAATGTCAAATTGTTAAACAAAGTCGAAAATATTTTGATATTATATAATTCTTAGTTTTAGTCTACTAATCAGTACATGAAGCATGTAGTTATTATGATGTTGGTTATTACTAAGGACTGGAAAATATTCGTGGTTGTATATTTATTAAGGAAAGATTTGGACATATGTCAGACTGAGTATAAAAAACCAATTATGTGTTTATTAAAAATAAATGTTCAAAAATAGTTTGTCTATCATTACTTAATGCTGCGAGTACCTTTCTAGTTTATCCCGAAATCAAGTTTCCCACAAGTTTTTCACTTGAATAATGTTACCACAGTGTATAGTTTTAGTCGCTGATACATTTGTTGTAAATTGTGATGGACTTTGATACGAGTTATTTACTTTGATATAAATATGAAGTTATAATATAAAAAACATGATGCATATCTATAGAAAAAGGAAAATATATTTTATAATTTTTATTATTTTCTTAATTAACAATTGGTTTTAATAACGATCCAACAGAAACCTTTGATATAACAAACCAGACATGAGTAGAAATAGCATTTGGCACATCACTTGGATAACTCAATATAGTGCTAAGCGGAAACAGGTCCCCTCTAAGAGCCACAATCGGCTCGCGTCTGAACCAAATAACGGATATTACAATGACAACTGCTATCACTACTTGTAAGAAGATATTTATTGAACCTTTTATAGCCAAACTTCTGCTTAAGCGTACTTGAGAACTGTCCTTTAATTCTGTTTCAAGCTTGTTTAATTTACGCTGTAACTTGGAATAAGCTGCAAATTCATCTTTCATTGATATCTTCACCTGATCGGATTTTAATTTGACGATTTCTGATAATAAACGTCTTTCGTCTTTTGACGGTCTAACAAAACATGCCGCAATCTGAAAATAGCACAATTATGAGCGGGAACAGTGACGTTGTGAAAATAATTTTTCATTTTATAAAACAGTATACGTACAGGCTTAACCAAAACTGGAATGAGTGTGCTGAGGGTACAAAGTGTGACAAAATATGTGAGCAAAAATCCATTAATTATTTCCAACATTGTAATTATCTGTTTTTGAAGACCGTCGTTCTTTTTTCATAAAAATTTCAATGATTCTTTACTATGTGAAATTATTAAAAAAGGAGAAAACTATTTATGGCACCCAAATTGTATATTAATTTCATACTAGACCCTCTTTTCTTTCATGTTTGCAATAATGTCAAAATCAAAAATCAATTGTTGGTGTCGTTTGTCAAAAGTATGAGCACTTTTTATTTTTAAGTTGGGCAACAAATTGTTTATAATAATAATAATAATATATTTTATAAATATACATAAAATATATAGTCGTACATTCTCTTTATTCTTAATTGATATAAAACATTTTTTTAGTAATATTGTTGTAAAAGAATAAAAGTATATCTGTAAAAATAAAAAAATATGACTGTGAAGTCATTTAATACAACAAAATGCTCTATGCTGCAGAGTCGTATACTAAAATTTAAAAAAAAAATCTCTTTGCAAAGTTTAGTAAAATGCGTTAGAATCCTCAACAACAAAAATGTATGAAATATTAGTAAAGTAATTACGAGAATAACAAATATTACTTTAGTAAGTTATTTTTGCAAAGTAAAATCAAATTCACAATATAAATGGTCCTTTAAATTAATACATATGCATAATTAATTAATACGTATGCATAATTTTAGATATTAATACAATATTCTAAAAAACTACCAGTTATAGACCAGAACGTTAATTTAGCTGTAACTGCACCAGATACAAGGACTAACTAGTAACTGTAAAATATAGAGATAACTTGATATGGCCACATTAACACACTAAATAAATTCAATGGTACTTGAAGGGAATAATTTTTACTACAAAACCTATAAAATGTCAATACGAGATGATATTTGCCGATTCTAAGTCCATCCTGCTAATACTATATGACAATTTAGTGTAACGATTTTACGCAGGTTACCACACTGTTAGTCTATGAAGTGTGAAGTGTGTGATGTTAGTTTAAATTTATTTATACGCAAAAATAACCTACGAAAATTTTGTACACATATTTTATATTCTTAATTCGTTTAATAAACTTACGTACAATGAAAAATGCAATTTATTTAGAAACCTCTACGTCTCCAGAGGATTATTATCCAAGAAATAGAATAAAAATATCTTTAGAGTCCTTAATAACTTATTCGGTATATAAATTCTGTGTATCTGATATACAATTGTATTTTGTACATAATAAAAACACACCAGAGTCAGGCTTGGTTGAAATTATTTGTGAAAATATAGATTTTGTAGATTTGAAAATTGTACCATGGCAAGTTAAATCGTGTATATACCCTGTTGCTTTTTATGATGATACTATTATAACTGGTTTGTGTGCGGTGTGTAGACATATATGTAAGTTCAGATTGAGTCCTCGTACCTGTCATGAATATGAGGAAGGTCTACTTGCCTTTCGTAGAGGTTGCCTACAAGCTCCCAATGAAGTATCTATATGGACAAAATTTTGTGAAGTAGAACTTATCAACACAGTCAAAGAGTTATTTAACATAACTAGCTTAAGGGAGGTACCAAAAAGTTTAGTGAGGTTTGAAAATCATTTGAATAAACCTGTGAGAATTCACAACATATTTAAAGTAGCTAATGATTTGAGCAAGGATAATTCTAAAAGTATAGAACATGTTGACAAATTCCAAAAAATGAAATCACAAAAAGATTCTAGAATTTCAAAGCAGCGGAATTGGAAATCAAATGTAAAGGAAGATCAAACAAAGGTTAAGTGCCTCGGGAGAGAAGATCTTGATATACATCACCAATATGCTGAGGGACCATTTTTTACTTTAGCTGATTTGGTATTACTACCTTCATACTACATTGTTTTAAAGTTCTTTGGAGAAAAACTTTTCCAATCCTTATTACCACTTTCACATAAATGGCTACTAAATGTGAAAAATGTAAAAGAAGTTGATGATTTGTATAACTTCTTAAGCACAATTCAAATTCAGCCGCTTGAAATCAGCCAAATTGATTTTCCAGATGTAGAGGATGTTAGTCTATATAAGTCAGATCCTAAAAGACACAACCCTAAAAAAAGATTGTTTACCAAACCTGACGACATAGAGAAAGCATTAAATGTTTTAGTAGAGGGTATGGAACTACTTATGAGTAATTTAGAATTTGAAAAAACATTTGACTGGGACGACATACCAGATGGTGCAAATCCTGAGGCCGGGCATTTGCCTGATGAACGAGTGGAACGGAAATCACAGCAACTACAGAATCTAACCCTTGCTGTGCTAGCTATGGCAAAGGATGGGGATCATATTGTTGACTTTTGCAGTGGTAGCGGTCATTTGGGTATACTGATTGCACATCTCTTGCCAAAATGCACAGTAATTTTACTTGAAAATAAAGAGCAGTCTTTATTAAGAGCTAGAGAAAGAGTTCACAAAATGGGACTAAGGAATGTTTACTTTTTCCAATGCAATTTGGATTTCTTTATCGGAAAATTTGATATTGGCATTGCATTACATGCATGCGGAATAGCCAGTGATTTGGTTTTGGACAAATGTTTGAGTTCCAAAGCTAAGTTTGTGTTATGTCCCTGCTGCTATGGTTCCATTCACGCTACTGACAGGCTGGTGTATCCGAGAAGTGCTGCATTTAAAAGAATGAGTATTGAACAATATTTATGCATCGGTCACACCGCTGATCAAACGCACAAGGAACATCCGCTCACAGTAAGAGGAGCGAGATGTATGGCGGTTATTGATTCTGATCGAGCCAGGTTAGCCGAGGAACACGGCTATACGGTAACGCTATCAAGACTAAAACCACTGTCGTGTACTCCTAAGAATAATCTACTTATTGGTGTTCCTTTATAAATAAATAGGCTATTGCCGAATATAACAGTTTTATTATACAAGCACTGCCGTTTTATATAAATTCATGATATCTATAATAAAAGTAAACATCTAATAGTACAAAACCGATACACAATTGTATCTACTTAACAATAATTTTAGATTTTCTTTTTCATACTCTACGAAAACCTCTTAGTAATTTTGTGTTGGTTATGTAACAAAGTTGCAATATGAAAAAAAGCTCTTAATTAATTTATAATAAGAAAAGACAGCTATGTATGCTGTTTTGTAAAATGCACCTTAATTAATTGAGCACTTTTACTTGTTATAAAACAATTTTTGAATAAAGTTAATCATATTGACCAACTATGAGTAACATTAACACTTAAGATCTACTTAGCAGTCACCAACAAAAAATATAATTTCCAAATATATATTTGCATCTGGCAAGATATTTTTATTTAGCACAAAATTCATTCACATCGAGCGTAAACTAGAGCTGTACGGCACGGGATGTAGAGCTGTAAAAAAAGAGTATTAATAAAACTATATGTATTATCAGTATTGCCATTGCAAAAACGAATTTTTATAAAAGAAAAATATAATAAGCTTACTAAACGGATTAATACAACATATTGATTCATATTTGCATGTAATTTTGCGTTGAATTTCAGAAAAAATAATAAAAACTACGATTGTTTCTCTTATTCGTCACTGTTTTATGTCTAATACCTGAACGGAATCCTTTCTGTCACCCCAGGGCATGTTCTGAGTGAGATGGTATTCCCCATCCGGCTCCACACGACCGAAACCGCCGTATTTCTTACTATCCGAACACAATACAGCCTGAAATAAAAATATAAAACCATTATATTTAAGTAAAGGAGTAAAACTAAAGAATCTATTTGGAGATTTGTCTGCCACAAATAATTATAAAGAAAAAATTGTGCGTCTCGGGACGCTCGACGGCGGTGGTAACTTGACTTAAATAAAATCGATAATCTGTTTACGAATAAATTTATTATTACTCGAAATACTTTCGCCGCACAAGTGCAAGACCGATGCCGTATACGTATGAAGAAGGGAAACCGGACTTAGTGGCGCAGTTACGCGTTACGTTACGAAGCGGTTTATCCTCCCATAAGAAGTTATCACTTCAAAACATTCGGTCTTCGGTACTTTTCGTTATGTTTTTCACTTTGGCGTTATACTCAGAAGTCATTATGTAAATTTCTGGACGCAGAAACTTATAAAGAATATAGTTAGTCGTAGATTAGATATTTTATTTGTATGTACCTGATATTTTCCAGCGACGTCGACGCCAACGCGGTAGTCCGTGAAGCTTTGGTTGGGATGGAAGTTGAAGACGAACAGCAGCCCCGCGCGCTCGAACGCTATCACTTTGTCGCCTTCATGCTTACACGACACGTACGCCTGGCAGAGAACGGAAATGTTGCTATTGCGTTTCTTTCAAACGGCTCTACGGTACGAATGTATGCCTTTAGCATTGTTTATATATCTTTAGAATCGTTGATCGTAAGCTATACCGGTGAATATATGTAAAATATTAGTTCCCAAAAAAGAATTTTCTGAATTGACACCATTTATTATTGAAAAGAGAGTTTTATACAATGTCTATTGGGTCTGGAACAAAAATGTGGGAAAAATATGCGATAGTTATTGTTCTGTAGGAATACTCACCGGATTTGAAGCGAGCCATCCGTATTTGTTCTCCAAGGCGTGCATGTCTTTATCGAATTCGTTCAGATATTTGTACTTGAGAAGCTGGTCGTCAACGAGATGCCACTGTCTCCTGGCGTAGTGGTACGAGGAATTGTTGCCAGCTCGAGGGAAATCCAACCATTCGGGGTGTCCGAATTCGTTACCTGAAAGATAATTAATAGAAAAACATGAATGACAAAAACTGAGAACATTATTTTTTACGTTAGTACGTAGAAAAAAAATCCAGTCAACTGAAAAGTTTGTTCGAAAATCTAAATATTGATTTAAATTAGGAATACGGTTTCGTTATTAAATGTGACAGTTGCATTGTGCATGAGGCTTCTCGGTTGGTTAATAGTCTATGACGTATTTTTAAAGTTCTGGAATTCTCCATCTTGATTGATATTTATAATAAAAACTCAGTCGACCCATAATTAACTTCTAAATCTAAAAACCTAGCGAGTTTAACAATAATTTAAGGAAGTTTTTTTTCGTCAATAACTTAATACAAATAAAAATTATCACACCACAGTATTCTCTTAGAGTTACAACGCCATAACTCACCAATGAAATTGAGGTAGGCCTCTCCTCCGAGCGCGTTGGTGATGAGTCGTATCATGCAGTGTAGAGCGAGTCCTCGCTCGATGACCGGGTTGGGCTCGCTCAGGGTACTCATGTGGGTGTACATGGCGGCGTCCATCAACCAGAACGCGATCGTCTTGTCCCCGACCAGAGCCTTCGTGACAATAAAACACACTTCAGCACTATGGAGACTCTATGAGGCTAGATTTTCATTGAATATAATAATGTTTTGTTCTTTAAAATAACAGCTTGCTTTTAGAAATATACGTAAGTAGTTGCATGAATAGTCTTCTTAAAATATCTTTCAAAAGATTATGCAGCTTTGTAATCCCGCCATTTATCACTGATATATAACTACATACAACTTCCTAGTCATTCATGGATCAGAATAACTTGGTTATGACTATTCATATATATCTACTGACAGTTGATCTACATGGCCAACAAATTACTATATTTACATAGATCTAACTAACCTGGTCATGGCTTTCGGCGTAAGCGACAGTCCCCTCCATCCACCGTCTGTTGGTGAGGGTGTGGACGATGTGCCCCATCTTCCAGTCCTCGTCGCGTTCCTCCTTCAGCAACTTGATCCACATGTCCGGGATGGCCATACCCAGGCGGTAGTCAAAGCCCGTACCGCCTTCACGAACAGGTCGCCCGGAGGCCGGCATTCCTGATACATCCTGCAATAATGTTTAAAATAACTTACATTCTGTGTAATTTCAAAATATATGTAAATATAGCGTTAATTATATTAAAATTATTATTTTTGTTGACTTTTTTTTCTTTAAAGTCTTTGTTTCGCGCGACTCTGAGGTCGTGCAATAAGGAATATTGTTATTATTATTTATATTAAGAGTTAAATTCATTAATTTCATTAATCCAGAAGATTCCATTACACGTACCTCGGCTATAGTTATGGCCTGGCTGTCTATGGAGTGCACGAGCTCGTTGGCCACCATCAGGTAGACGAGCGCCTCCGTGTCCACGTTCAATCCATAGTACTCGTCATAATTTCCAGAGAAGCCTTCCCCAATACCACGACTGTGGTACAACATTGACGTCACGCCATCAAACCTGACATGGATATAACCATTAAATGAGGATAACGCTAGCTTTCGGTTCATAATACCAAATTAAACACACACCTGAATCCGTCAAACTGATATTCCTCTTGATACCATCTCAGGTTAGAAAGTAGGAAACGTAGCACCTCCGTCCTGTGACAGACAGAAATTATTCCTACCATTTGGGCCACAAACAAAATACGAGACTTCAATAAGCCTCATTATACGACACTTACTCGGAATAGTTGAACAATCTGCTGTCCCAGAGCGAGTGGGTTCCTCTGGCGCCGTCGTGGAAGTAGCAGGAGTTGGTGCCGTCGAACTCGTTGAGACCATCCAACGTGTTCTTGGAGGCGTGGGAGTGGACGACGTCTAATAGCACGTAGATACCGAGCTCGTGGGCACGGTCGATCAACTGCTTTAACTCACAGGGGGTTCCATATCGACTGGTTGGAACCAAAAAAATATATGAGTGACGGAGATGAGATGACGAATAAACTAGTATAGGCTGAACTCACTGGGAGGTTTGATAGAAACAGTATTCTGTCGCCTCTATTACATGTTTTTAGGGATAATTGTATTTAACTGTTTTAGCAATAAAATGGATGATAGGAATATATTAGAATTGTATTAATTTTATGTCACTTTGATTTTATTTAATAAAAATGTATAATTCACCTGCTGGCTGCAAAAAAGCTTGTGACCTGATATCCGAAAGAGGCGTAGTAGGCATGTTCCATTATAGCCATCAACTGTATAGCGTTGTAGCCTGGAAATAATAATAGTAATGTCTCAATTATCCAGAGCGCCATAAGATTTTGGACGTAAAATACATAATAATACTAAATTTACCTAAATCTTTAATCCTTGGTAGCACATTGTCCTTGAACTCCAGGTAAGTGCCAACTCTTCCCTCGTTGGTAGCGATCCCCACGTGGCACTCATAGATGCGTAACGACGCTGGCCTCTTAACTTTCCTGTGCTTGAACTGGTATGGCTGAAAAAATCATATGTCAATAATGATGAAATAGTGTTAATTTTAAGCAGAATAATTGAAGAGATATTAAAAGAAAAAAGTTATTATATTTTATGTGAATAAATTATGGGACCCAAGTCATTAAGGCATTGGTAGTTTGCTGATTTACTTATAACTTACCTGCTCCGGCTTGTAAATGAATTGTTGGTAAGTGAATCCTTCGTATGGCTTAACGTAACTCGCCCAGGGAGACACTCGGTACAGGTGTTCGTTAACAATGAGCTGGACTCGACTCAAATGCTTGATAGGACACGATTCATCCTCATTTCCAGGTATATAAAGCTCCCACTTTCCATATTCCAGCTTCCTGAACGGATGACTCTTTGGGTTCCAACCATCTAAATAAAATAAAAACTATAATCCCACAAACTGATAAATCCAGCGATATCAATTTATTCGGCAATATATAACTTGTAATATTAATTGTAAAAAGGGAGTTGAATTCTTAATATTCTCTTATACATACTGAAGTCGCCCTGAAGATGAAGCGAGTGTGCTCCAGGAGCCCATTCTCTCCACACCACTGATCCGTCGACGCAGAACTGTGGTCCATAATAACGGTAACCGGTAGTGAAACCTTCCACGCCACCCTCCCATGACTCTATCTTATCCCACAGATCTTGGAAGCAGGCGAAACTGGAAATTATGACATCACTTAATACTTTTACGATGGGTGGTTACAGTTAGAACTTAGAAGTAGTGAATAGATGCAGAAATAGTAATGTATAGCAATCTCAAAAAACTCTAACTTTCTGTCAATTTACATCTCTTTCATATAAAATCTACTAGTAAGTATCTTTATTTCTTGATGTTATATAAGTAAATCTTGCTTGAATCTTCAAGAATTATGAGAAAAAAAGAGTAGTTTCCAATTTTAATGTTCTTATTTTCTAGAATTCCAACCTGACACAATGTTCATAAAAATAATTTACTTGTTATAAGAAGCAAACAAATTTGCGTAATTAACCAAGACTTTTAATAATAATTACTAATCCTATAATTTCACTTGTAATAAATGCAAAATAAACATCTTCAAATAAACGTGGGACTGGTGATTAATCGATTTTTAGATTTCTTTGTACATATTTGAATTTAAAACAAAATAATTAATAACTGTACAAATCATGAAAAACATTTCAAAACTTTTCTAATATTTAACATTAGTAAATATTAGACACAATATTGTTGGTAACTTTTAAACCATTAAATTAAATTAGATTAAACTCAAATTATTCCTAAATTAAAGTTGTTTTATCAATATTTAACTAAGTTAGTGGTATCAAACTAAACTAGCAAAGCAAACTAGCATACGTTATCGTCTTTGAATTATAAATAGAAGTTAAAGCGAAAGAATGAATTATATATAATTTTAACTGTATATATACCTATGCATATAGATATATATGTATTACCTTTCAATTTATAATGACAGTTTAATGAAGGGTGACAAAAAATATAACTAAAAAGTTCATTAGTTCTCCTATAGAGTAGATATTAATGCGATTTTATTCAAAATTCCTATAAAAACAATACCTTACTAAATCAATAATTTATATTATATTATATGATTATTAAGGATATTTTGTGTGCTGATTTTATACGAACGACCTTAAGTTTGACATTGAAATGGACACCTTCATCGCTTGAAACATGGTAAGCGCTACACACATTGTAAACAAGAATATCACTTTTTGAATAGTAAAATAATACTATAATAGATTTAAGAAATCATAAAACATATTTATTTGCTTAAAACTTTAACGAGACATATTTTTAGTTTATTGATAAAAAACACATTTGCTCATGGTTTCAACATAAAATAAAAAAGCGCTTTACGCTTTGAGATGTCATTTTAGTAAACAAGTTAACCTCAAATAGGAATAATTTTGCCGCAGAGAAACGCTTATATTGTAAATAAATTTAATTTTTAGTGATGTTTTATCATATAAAATAATAATTCACACTTACCGTCGTCGAATTTCACGTTCATATGGTCTTAAATAGCCGTCTCTTTGGAATAAAAGTTTTAAATCGGGGACTGGTACGTCCATCGGGTCCATGGTAGAATAATTTCCACCCATTCTATCGATGTAGGTATATATGTTAAAATTTGAACGAGTGCGCACGCGCCGTTCTACAACCGCGCGAACCGATAAATGAAGATTAAATGATCTCTAGTCCACATTACAGGCGGGAATAATTATTAACAAAATAAACCGATAATTCGATAGCAGTGGGTCAACAATGTCAGATTATGCATGTTTATTTAAGTTGGAACTATCTAAACCTTAAAATTGTTAATGACCTTTCACTTTTAAAAGACACGATTTTATTTCACAAATATTCATTTGATTTTAAATGGGTATTGAAATAAGTTATAGATTTTTATTTTTTAATTTGTTACCTGTATGCTGTAATAGTCTTGATATTGAACTTACTTAATGGGATTCAGAACATAAAAACAGATGTTTAAATATTCTTGTAGTAATTTATATTTTTTCAATTGTACTAAGAAATATTTTTTGATCCATAATATAAATTGGTCATCTCCATACTTTGGAATAAAAGTAAATTACTCATTCCTTTATATTTATTAAATAGAGATCTACCTTAAGGATATACATGTGATGGAAAAGGTCATGGTTAAAATCAAATATTTATTTTCTACTCTATCATCTAGACATAAAATATGCTCAAATAAAACCTACTTATAAACTGTTTTATTATAATTATATCATAAACTAGGAAGTGACATCTATACATCTAAAATATATCAGAGCCTGTCCTTTTTGCTCTCTGTACAGCTTCCTCGGGTTGTAAGTTTTCCTCTTCGGAAGGTTCGAGCGGTTGGCCGTCAGCGTTTAATTTACCTTGCTTATAATCAATAACAATCTTTTTACTATAAACAGCATCAAACAACTGCTGTGGAGTGAATTCACTTTGGATTACATCCTCTGCCTTGTACGATACGTAAGGTTTCAAATTGCAATCTTTCAAATCAGGAACAATGAGTTCCGGTATCATTTCTGGTACTTTTACAAATCTACCGTTCAACATATAACCAATGTCGCGGACACCACGTTTGTCTACTTCTAATTCTGGATTCGGACCACTCTGTCTATCCTTGAAGAAACGGGATCCTCGTTTGTTTGCAACCACGAATTTTCTGAAATTCCTTTTACCCTCACGAGGTGCAGACAGCGAAATATTACGTTTCGCTATGAAATTAACCAGATTTGATATTTTAGACATATTTATTCCTTGTAGTATATTTTTTAATTCAGTCAAAAGTAGTAGTATAAAAATATTTAAAAATATTGCAGGTTATTTTTGACAAAACGTCAACATCAGAAGTTGTTACTTTCTAAGCTGTCAAACTGTTTCTCAGAGAATAAAATATTTAATCTTTACAAAGATAAGTTACTAGTAGTTGAAAATTTTTAAAATTCCTTAAAAAAATATATATAGTTAAAAAGTAATAGATGGCACGAAAAAAAAAATCTGCCCTTTTTGTTTTATTTTTATTATTTTAATTTGTTTTTAAGTATGTTATCTCAATTAATATTGATAATTTCATTTTTTTAATATTTTAAAGTTTCAAAGAATTGTGTAAAAACTGTCATATAATATACTAATCAAATAAACTGTAAATTGCTGTCTAAACTGTTTTAACTTAAATTCTGAACACATATCGAGTAAAATCTTTCGTAATACATTCAGCAAATTCTTTGTCATAGCAGGTAGTTATTTATTTTAATATTTTGAAGTATTTGACCGCCGAACAGTAACTTATGTCCAAGTTTTTTTTATTTAAAAGGTTGGGTCCTCCTCTTTTGATTATAATAACACTCCTCTCATTATCTTGCTGTGTACAGTAATAATAATTCAAAAAACTTCGGGTATGAGGTTAATTATAGCTTATTTATATTACGCAATCAGTACTAAACTATAAAAACAAGATGAATATTCAACTTTTGCAGGACACCATTCCCAAAGAGATCCATCTTTTAGAAACGTCATTGTACGTTTCAGCTTTTGGCGTTCCTACTTTTAAGTTCTGCCACTCATATTTTACAAATCCACTTCCATGACTTAATATATTCAACACAGCGTTTCAATAATACATAAAGGTGATATACACAAATAATTCCTATTAATATATAATCAACATAAAGTTTAGTAGGTGATAAAAAAGATTACATAGCTTACAAAATTGAATCCGTATATTTCTTAATAAAACTAACTTAATCTTCAATTCCATATATATATAAGGTCACACTTTACAATTTACACTACACATAAAACAATTATACCAACATGTCTCGCAATAAATATCTTTAGATTTGAATGAAAATATTGCAATCAAATTATAAATTAATATTTTGCGCATTTTTTATTGAGCACCATAATGACAAGATACCATCAAATATATTAGCTTAAATTCTGCAGATATATACAAGATAAAACAATACACTTACATTCACCGTTAGTCAATACTTGTATCACCTCGGTGTATATAATTTTATCCCTCGATTGAAGCTCAATGTTAAATTTGATGACACCCGCTCAGGGTTGGCACCTGTGTTTTCGATGTTAAAAGGGAATGTCAAAGTGGTTTGAAATTTATATATTTCAAACATACTAAATATATCTCTTACATTACACTTGGCAAACAATGAAATGGAACTTGGACCCCATATAATAAATTATATATAAGAATGCGTCTTTAAGATTTAGTGAACATTTCCACTGTGAATATATTTATATTATACACAGCTAGTTTTCTTCGGGGCGACTTCAATGAAGTACTTAAATTTGAAAACAGTCTATACTGACAACCCTTGCATCACAAATATAAAAAAGGTTCTAAACTTAAGTCACTAAGTAGAGCCAAAAATTTAGAATAAATATTAGGATTTTTATAAAAGAATGCAAACTTATTCAACACTCAATTCACATCCATCAAAATTAACATAGATTATACAGAGAAATAAAATTATTTTAAGAGACTGGAGATTTAATTTTGGTTGTAGGAAATGTATTTTGGCTAATATATATATATACTATGTTACAAAAAGCTTTTGAAACGAAGTAGTTGTTTATGAAACAGATTTGTGTTTAACCAACATATATTTTCAATGCCTCGGGGTGTACACCACATTGTTGCACCTTCTTTAAAATGTATTACATTGAATAAACCGGAATATACATTTCAATAAATAAAAATACACAATGAATGAACCCCTTATATTAATATTTTTGATATTCTATACTCCTTATAATAAAAAAGTATTTAAATTTATTGAACATTCAAAGGACTATCACATATCTGTCATTGAGACAAAAACAATTTCCGAACAACAATATTCCATATTCAAAAATTCAAAGATACTAAATGTATCCATAGAAAAATGTGTTTTATAAAATCTAGTCTATGGTTTTACAGACTATGTTTAATTTAGTCTATGTTTAGTCTATGGACGTTTGTGACGTCACGTGTCAGCGGGTCTCTCGTCATGATTGTCAATCTCCTCCAGGGTTTCGTTGGAGTAATGCGTCAGGTCGCTCAATTCATCTATTTGCTTCTGCTTCTTGCGGACGTTCCAGTGAAGGCATTCAGCCAACGAGTCGAACCAATCAGATATCTGATCCTGGGCGCAGATCGACGGCACAGGATACACTGACGTCGTCACATACATACTAAAATAGACAGATTAAAAATATTAAACATTCGGCCATTTATTACATTATTATAACATTATTTAGTTGTTAATATCTTAGCCACAAAACACCGAAGCTGAAAAAGCTGGCATGCAATTACAATACCATGAAGGACCCTAATATAAAAAACTATAACTAAAAAAATACCCAGCGAATATTACACTACACTCAATTAACCCGCAGTGATGGCAACACTAAGCTCTATAGTCTATAGTAACATATACTGACAGCCCGACATAACCTAGTATATATACCTATCACCGGGCCTGAGTATCAACTGTGATCGGCCGTCGAACGACACGCTGGCCAAATTATGAGCCTCTAGGCTTAGCATTATCTGAAACAAGCTAATTACATCAGTAAATATACCCAGCCTACTGGACTACTCGGGACTACCTTCTAAACAGTTCTACTTCCTAGTGGTCTACCTCCAGTATGTATATAGTATATGTAATCTGTAAGCGTATGCGGCAAGCGTTAACATTCAAGGTGCAGTCCATCATATACCTATCTCCGTGACGTAATTCCTGTCTGTTCCTGCCGTCGAAGGACACCCACATAGCGTTACGGGCGTCCGGCGATAATGCGATCTAAAATTGTTTTTAAATTCATCTATTTTATTATTGATTGTTTGCATCGTGGTGTTTGAAACCATTTATGTATAAAGTATATGTATTTATTATTTTGACATTTCTTAGAGAATTTGTTATCCAATCGGACTTGTGCAGTCTGATACAAATTTATACGAGACAGTCACATGAGACGTTTTTGAGAATCACAAACATAAGGTGGGGTGGATCATGTGGTCATTATGATCACATGACCGTGTGATGATCATATCATCATATTTACCTTGAGCTCCACCCCGGCCGGCACGACGATGGGTCTGAAGGACAGTGAATGCGGACATATCGGTGTGACCATGATCGCTGGCACCGACGGATGGATCATACTAGCACCAGCTGCGACCGCGTACGCTGTACTTCCGGTCGGCGTAGACACTATCAGACCTGTGACGAAGAAATAACATTATTACGAGTGTACATAACTAATAATTTTTCTTAATTTGGTCAGGTAGAGAGAGGAGCTTGGACGGTGGAGATGAGCGTTTAACGCGCGTTAGATAGGGGCCCCTCAAACCTACACCTGGGTCACAAGTCCCAGGCACTGATGAAGCTCCTCTCCCTGCAACGCGATGGACCCGGCACCCGCACGGTAAATCCACGGAATACTGAGAAGTTTCCGTCTCATATACTCACCGTCACCCTGCACAGAGGTAATGTGTTTTCCATCCAAAAACAGGTCGATGTTTGAGAGGTAGGGCGAGGGACCTCTGTCTACGACGACTTCGTTCAGAACCAATATAGTTGTAGGTTTTTTCTTCTCTTTGCCGTCTTCTGGAATCTTCCTCAGAACCACGCACTGCAGACGCGACCTTAGAGTCAACGCTGCATGACCTACAAGTTTGATATATTTATTACTGGTCCGAGAAATCTTTCTACTTATATGATATAAGAGTTACCTTCTAAAACATTTTCCACTTGCTCCTGGAAGTTGTTGAATTCGAATGGCGTCAAGAATCCCAGGGATCCCAGGTGGAACGCCATCACCGGTGGCACAGATTGCTGCAAGAAAATGTATATAGATAAAATGAAACAAGTTACACGTATTTATGAAAAAATGACTTCATTAGCCAAGTCGGATATACGAGAGAGAAGAGGGCTCGTTATTCGTTACTTTTTTTGCTAGAGATTTTTTTTTTACTTCTCAACAATAAATGATATTGTATACAATAGAATAGAGAAAAAATTTATAGTATTCAACGAGAGACGAAATATGTCAGACAAAGCATCAAGTGTTCTAGATCTGTGTGATAGTTGAGTTATATATCACGCGAGGATCTTCGCAACAAGCATCCGTATCCGGTGGATATGGATCAGGGGTACGACACAGCTTAAGTAACCCACGCTATACAATACCTATATTATATAAGGTTCTATTCTTAAATCGAATATTTTATTTTAACAAAGGAGTTCCGATGTGTCTATTCAGTACAACACCAGAATAGCGTGAAGTTCTATTTTTAAAACGTAACATTTTTTCACCCAAGGAGGTCCAATATTTTTTATTGTTTCAACGAAGTGGTTTTTATTTGCACCTGAAACAAGGAGCTGGCGTGTAATAGAGTGCCGTCACCGCCGAGACAGATGATGAAGTCTATCTTATCGGTGAGGTCGTCGGTGCCGGCCCTGAAGGTCATCAGCCTGTCGCGGACGGACGTGAAGTCCCCGTACTCCTTCAGCAGCGTGTCCTCGAGGACCGCGGACTCCACGAACACAACCATACTTTTCTCCTGAAAGTTTATTACAATAATCTATCAATAACAATGACTTTGGATGAATAGTATCATGCAAGTTTAAGTTTTATCTAAAATCAATACTAGAAGTATTTGGTTTAAAATATAAGTGCTTTTACTTTTTTTTTATGTCCAAAATAATATTTTGGAATATTTATTAATTTGATATATAAGTAGCATTATTATAGAGCGTCGTAATTATTTGGACTGTAAATTTTAAGTGAGTCATTCTCAAACACTTTCGCACCTGGAATAGTTTAGAGAGAGAGGGTAGATATAAATGGGAAGAAATCTTTGTGTGTGTGTGTGTGTGTGTTACAGAGACGTTTACATGTGAGTGTAAGTACGACTGCTTGTGTTTGTGTGTTATTATATTGTATGTACACACATGCACGAGCCAATGCACAAGTTGAACGAATGGCACCAGCACACTGGAATCGTGTAACTTCTTTATAACCAGAACTGATAACGGCGGTTTGTACCAGGTCAGCCTCTGAGAAGCCGGGTCTTGGATCTGCCTGAAATTTAATACAATTTATTGTAAACAATACTTTATTTAGTTATGGCAACATTTATAGTTTATAACAGATAATGAAAAGGTGTAATAGACTGATAATACAGATAAAATATACTATTTTTTTTTATTCTTACATAACCATGGCCGAGTTCTTCATTATTCTGCCGCATGGTCCAAACTGTTGTATGGGTGAAGGTGCGTTCAGAGATCTCGTTCTCCTGTAACAATAAAAACATATTATATTATATGTAAATATTTGCTTAATATTATTGTAATGGCATGATTATGTAGCAAAACGACTCCTGGAAATAAATTGTGTATAATTATAACACTAAAAGATAAGTGACAAATTTGACAAGTATATATACCTAACGAATTATATTCATGTAAATGAAACTAATATTTTTCTTAAATACTACCTTGATCGCGGTTGCTGAAAAGTAACCTAAATGTAGGGAGTATGTAGTTTTTTACAAAAATAAAGCACGCGTAGTATATCCGAATAATATTATTTTACTTTAAAAGTATATATACCTGTTTGGTCTTAGATTGAATATACGAAGATAAAATAAATGTATACGGAATAAAAAAAAATTATTGAAGGTCTTAATGTAATATTAACTTTTTTTTTTATTAAATTAACCGTTTGTAACTAACTGCACACATATATACGTACTGTTAATATCTTTTTGTGTGTCTGTCTGTTTGTTACACCTAATTTATGGACGACTTAACGAATTAAGACAAAACTTTAAGTGACTAAGAGCTGATGTAATAAGTAGTAACTTGGCCAATTCAATTTATTTCTATCATTTGAAATAATTAAAAGTGACTATACCGAGCGGACGAAGTCGAATGCACAGCTAGTATAAAACATAAAGCTATATTAATAGCAATAACACGATAATTTTTTTTTTCTTCACATAAACCTTGTTATTTCCCTGTGAATACAAGGACAATGCAATTACGTAGACTATAATCAATAAAAATACAAATGTATATAAAATCACTTAAAAATGAACTAGTTTTTTCTATCGATAAGACCGCACTTTGTACACTCTTTATTTTTTTATTTTATTTCGTATTTGTTTTATTCTATTTAATAAAGAGAACAAATTATTATGGAGTCTAAAAAAGACATTTACAAGAAACAAATCGATGTTTTCAAATACTTGTGGTTAAATAAATTCTATAGTAGCTTCTAGTTGTAACAAAATTACTTGAATCAAACAGTTGTTATGCAATGTCTGGACATTGTTTTTATTTTAAACCAACATCGCTTAACGTAACACTAAGATATAATATATAGTACCTTAAATTCCAGTTTTATCTAAATTCTTCAGAGAAATTACATTTTAAATATAAGATTATAATAATTCATTATAAAATCTTATTAGTGTATATAAAAAAAAATAATGAAAAAAATTGACGATATTTTCTTAAAAAAAAAAATTCACATTATGTATATATAACTTATATACAAAATAAAACAAATGATATTAAATATAAATTTAAATAATTACCTCGACACATGACGTCTCTATAACACTGACTCGTACAGTGACTACGTCCAGTAACCAGTGAACTTTGACACATGCTTTTTGAATAAATCCATACTGAATTATTTACAGGTTGTATAGTTATAACGTTACATTATTTACTTTCACCCATATTTATATCCTATTTTAATACAATTTTTGAAAAAAAAAAAATATAAAATTTACCCATCGAAAACAAATATCTGATCATATTATCGCCTCAACTTTACCCGTATTTTTTTAAATAAATAAATAACCAGCTATGAAGCGTGAGAAGCAATACCTGTTCTCCATATTATTATAGGAGGTGAAAATTCTTTTGTGTTGATGGGAAAAATAAAAAATGTGACACAGATGTGTGGCCATCACTATAAAATAATTCAATGGCCTTGAACAGCGTTTGTTTTTAAGCCTGCGTATAATTTTATATACAAAAACACAAATAAATTAAGCTGCGATTTGTGAAACGCCAAGGTTGCTTTTTATAAGTTGATCGTCGCATGAGTGTGTTTTGCTAAACTTATTCGTGATGACAGACGATACGAATATTTAATATGAAGTGACTTTTAAATTTATACAATAACAGTTTTGGACCGCGACTTCGTCTGAGTGGACTTCGTGAATGGGCCCAGAGAGACATATATAAGCGTTAAAATTGTAAATCTGTCAACTTGCCAGAGGCGACATCTGTAGTGTCATTGCCAATGTTACTGCATACTTAGCACAAAATCATACCTTGATCCCGAACCAGATCCACGAATATATAATCCTATCCTCACAATTTTTTCATATAATATAATAACAAAACTTTTGATTTGATTGATTTTAATGAAATTAGTAGTCATTTATTATTTTAAAGAAGTTAACAGGGTGTGTGTTATATCTTTTATTTTTCTATTGCCTGTTATATAAATATTATAAATTCAAGTTTTGAACACTCTGTATATAACTATAACCAAATTGGACATTACTGTTACATACACAACAGTTTTGCATTAACTTATCGACCTTATACGATTTTTTTTAAATAATAAATTCAAATTCTGACAGACCTTAAATATATTTGGTCAAATTAACGACTTTAGTTGCATTATACGTGTATTTTAACAACATTTATATTAATACTATTTAAAAAATAGCGTACATAAACAAATATTACTTTTGTAGTAACACCAATTAAACATTAAAATTAACATGTCATCTACAAAGGTTTTAAGGGTTTAATAGAGGATATAATAATTACTAATGTTGCCACAAAAAAAATCGTGTCACATACATAGCCAATCAAAGTAATGCATAAAATATAGTCATTTAACGACTCTACATTTATTTAAATAGATAAAGATAAATGGAATTACTTATATATTTTTTAGTTTTTTAATGTCATGTTGCTTGACAATGACAACATGTTTTCAATTCATCGTTATAATTATTTAAAATATCGATAAAGAATCACTTAAGTACTCTGTTCGTTATCTTAACTGTAGGTTTTAATTTATCGATAACTCTACATCTGATAAACAATCAATTGTTGTGAAATAAAAAATCTGTTTCAAGTTTATTATGTTTAATAATAAAGTATTCATATTATATAAAACTAGAATATAAAATCAATGTTCAAACTACATAAATATGAAATGATACTTAAAAGCAGCAATAAGAAGAAAAAAAATCACAAAAAAGGCGTTTGAAGTATGCATCCCTATTAAAAATGTTTATATTGACAAACCTCCTGTCAAAATATTCCTCTTTAGCCAGTACGAGCGCTGTTTTCCCAGATTCATGTGAGAATTGCCGTCTCAGCATGTTAGTTCGTCTTCCGGAACAATTACATGCACATTTTCTTATAAACTACAAAACATCAAGTCACTCAAGGCTAAAACTAATATCAAATTCCAACAAAATAACACCATAACACAGAAACACAGCCCGGCATCAAAGGTGTGTTTATAACGACTGGTTTGTCGGCCGCACGCGCATCTTAGCCCTCCTTCGCGACCTTGAAAGTTAACTTTGCGATTCGCGCCACAATTCATACTTTTTGAATTACAAATAGGGTTAACGACCTCGTGCGTTGCTGTTTCATTACGGTATTAAGCGTTTAAAGATTTTAAAAATTATATATATTTATTTTTTTATATATATGATATACTAGTGTATTAAAAGTGAAAGTGCAGCAAGGTCTCATCGTACAGCGGACATGTTAAAAAATGAAAGTGATTACGTATTTTTTTTTTAACCGCACGAACAAGGTCCGCATTATACAGCCGACGAAGATTGAGCCGTTGTTAGTGATTACCGTCAGCATTGACCGACATTTGATTACACCACGTTTGAACATTGATGTTAGATTTTAGAGAAAGTTGCGAATGGTGGTTTTTTTGCAAAATTTTGGCTAAAAATATATTTTAATCGAGTTGTTAAGGAATTCGTTGTAATGAAAATAAATTAAATTTTTATCGTTTAGACACGTAGCTCGTTCTTATAAAGCAACATGCATTATATGGATAATATGTATGGAAAATAACTGAATTGTAATAATAATTGCGTACATACAGGTTTTAGTCAAACATGAAGTACAAATATATTGATTTTTCCCACTTTTTGTAGAATTAAGTAATTGCGAAAATAGGCAATGTTCACTTGATAGTATAAAATTAAACAGCATCATGTTTATTTTTATTCAGATAATTATTATTATATGATATTTGCTAATCAAGTAGCCAATTGAGAGATAAGATAAGATAAATGCTTTGTAGAATTACTTTATGATATTTCGGTTGGATATACATATTTTTAAAAATTAAACTAGACACAAGATGACACTAGTCCTTGACTGTCATCACACCTCTTGATTTCGGTCATAAATAAACAATCTCAGTATCAGCCTATTGATCGTTTTCTTGAAGACACCCTTATTTAAATTCGAAGGAAACACAGACGCAGGCAAACAGTTCCAATACTTTGCTGCGCATGAGGAAGGAGAGAAGAGGTAGAGTACTGCTTCGTCTAGATGCAGGATGATAGTAGGGATGCCCAACGTGCGTATCACCAAGAGGCAACCAAAAAAATCGGAGTAAGACAATGAAAATCACATCTCGTCTGCCCGTGATCACGGGTGCTGCAAAGCTACCGAGACGTCGGGAGTATGTAGTTTTAAAAATAATAAATTAACGCGTAGTAAATCGAAAATATTGGTTTCATTTAAATGAATACTCGCGGAAATCTCATTCGGGATAAAACAATGACTTTGTTAGTTTTTAATGCGTGACGTAAGTAAACGGAAACAGTTCCACGTTCATGCAGCCTATGCAGGTACGACTGAAGTCCTTGTAAAATATATACATAATTTATATAACACTTACTAGAATTTTGTTACTTTTGTAACAAAATGGCTCATTATTTGAAACGTATAATTTAAATAATATTTATATAGCGACACAATTAATACAAAAATACTGATTAATCATATAAAACACAAATAGAAGTCTTGTTTCATTTGAATTTTGATTTATGTAAATAACTATTTATTTTTTTATTAATGAAAATATTTAAAGTATAGACGCAGAAAAAACGATGTCATACGCAAAACTTTAGGCCGAGTTTATTTATGTGAAGTTGGATATATGTTTTTGGTATGTCTGTTAAATGACAATAAATAAAAATCATTGTGGATACTATTTTATATACAGGTACAACTAAATGTTGGTGTTAATGCGCAAGACGAAGACCAATAGACTGTACCCAGGCCTTGCCACTAGTTTGTATAGATATACTTAAAACAGAGAGTTTGCAAGTTTTCCATCATTAATCGCACTTAGACCGAGTAAGGAAAACAGACGGGATAAGGAAGTGACCTTATGACCTTCACATCACAGATAAAGCACGCACGAATTAAGAAACATCAAAATAAACTTACGTTCTGCTTGAAGACATTTCTAAAATATCTAATCTAAATATGGACCAATACAGAAAAAAGCAGTAATTTATTGAATATATATATTAAAATATTTACTTTAATTAAAACCTCATGATGTTTAAATGACTGGATACAAAATGACATATTAGTTGATACAATACTTTGTTATCTATGTAACCTGAATGATTAGAGTTCAGATTGTGATCAAATTATAGATAACTAGTTTTTGCCTGCGACTTCACTTGCTGTGATTTTGTAATAAGGCTCTATACATACTGGTCTATAGTCTTTGTCACTTGACTTCGTACACACACAACTGGTTTGAATAGATACTGCGGTAATGCGTTAAATTCCAGCCTATGTGTTATTCTGATGTCTAAACTATATTAATATAAAGTTTCGGCGAAATCGGTTAAGTTGTTTTTGCGTGAAAGAGAAACAAACATCAATCCATGAATACACACATACTCACAAACTATCACGTTTATATTGTATTATATTAGTAGAAAGCGTTCAGTGATATACATAGTTCAAGTATTGTGTGACAAGGACGATACTATGGTCAATTGTAGCTGTTCTGCCAATAGAAGAAATGCGTGAATATTAGAGTTCGGCTGCTTTGCCAATAGGAGATATTCCTATATTAATTTGGTAAAAAAAATACTTTCAAAAAGGCATATGTAACATAAAAAAATAAAACAAATAACTATTTTTTATATTAAAAAAAAAATGTTGTGTAACAATGTAACATTTAGTACAAGTTTAACAGAAGACTTTAAACATACAGTTTGATAGAGATCCGTTTAATTCGATGAGAACATAACCAGACGGTAGGGGGGGGGGGGGTTAAAAATTCTAAATGTCTTTACATAAGAGACGAATACTTTGAATTAAGCGTGAAGTTACTTAACCGGTACACCGACAAATATTTATAATATAGTCAATAATAGTGACATTTTCCAGTCCGAATGAAAAGCTTACTACTGACGTTGAAAACATGTGGTAATGACACTGTAAATTATCAAGTTATTATCGCACGATATTATATCGAAGTGCAAGCGTGCGATGTTGCCAACAATGTTATATAGAATACGATATTAAGCCTTAGTGACGTAAACATAAATACAGTTTTAGCGTGTATGTAAAACAAATACATGAAGTTCACGTGTGGTTATCACACGATACGATAGGGCATTTGTGGTTCATTGTATGAAGATGAGAACTTAAAAGTTAGTTATAATAGTTGAAATCATATATACATATACATATATATGATCCAAATATCAGGATGGCAATATTAAATAAAGAGAAAAAAGACTAAGAATAAATACTATACTATATATAATACATCTTAAGAAGCTGAATGATTTAAAACAATGATCGAATAGATAAAAAATGTATTATTGTCTTTTAATGTTATATTATGATATAGTATCATAAATGCGTCACCACGAACTGTCAGCGTGGTCAGTGGGAACTTAATATAATAAACTTAATATAAATAATATGTAAAAACTACTTTAAGTTAAAGGTATAACGACGATTTTTGCTTGTATTTTTTATAATTTTACCTACTTAAGTTTAACTTTACTTACTATTTTTTCCTATGAACTCATAAATATATTTATTCAATATTTACGAAAGACCTTTACAAGTTTGAGACATTTGAAGAATTTGTTCTCATTGAAAGTTAATTGCAATTTCATTTGATATAAATGAAATTAAGGATTTACGTTATTTATTAACTAAATATTATAAATAATTTTTTAATTCTTATTCCGAATACGTACATTCGATATTATTCTAGAGTCATTTGAAAAGTAGGTAACCAGGGCGACGATAACACAACACAATGTTATAAACGAAAAAAATATAAAAGAGTTTTTTAACAGAAATAACAAAAAACATGCTAACCTCTCCTGTAATACTACTGAATTAAAATTCATAATTAGAATGAATTTAATTTTTCAACATGGCGGTTTATTTATTCTTTTGCTAGAATACACGCACTAAACACTCGTGTTATATGGACAATCAAATAGATAAACACGTTACACAACAGAACATAAATATATATATATTAGATTTAAAAAAAGAACTGCGTCTAATACAGTACCGTTATTTAAATGAATATGTACAAATATTTGACAATAAGCATCCTGCAGTATAGTTACCCGAGAGTGAAACGATTACGATTCGAGTTTCGAACATGAACGCCAAATAAAAAGAATAAACGGTTCGATTTTTAAAATTAATGAGCATTTCATTAGCTCGTTAATTTTCTGTGAGTTTCAAATTAATTTTCTACTGTTTTATATTTTTTCTCTTAACGAAACTCAATTTCGTTTTGTATTTATTTATTTTCAGGCAATATTTTCCGCAATATGACTAAAAAGGTTGTATACCTTAGATATTTTAAATGTAAAACAAACTGTTTAATTGGATTGATAGTAGTTGATAGCGAGTATTTGAGCAAAACATTTTTTTATTTACCTAAGTTATCAGTATATTTAGTCCCAGTTTGCACCGTCGTCGTACTACACACGAAGAATTTTCCGTTTGTCATTAAATAAGCAACTAATAAAAATGAGCGAAGATATATTAATGAAACTGTTAACTCTGTGTTGGAAGTGTGTCCATGCAAGTTTGGACTAAGTATACATAAGAATATAAAATTAAAAGAAAGTAAATGTTAACCTTTTTCAAGATGTTTATGCTCAACTTTGCGAGTCGAATTTTAATTGAAGAAATATAAAAAAGCAAATTATCATAGGATTTTAGTTATCTATAAAATTAAGATTTGATGAATGAATAGTTGTGTATAAAATTCAATTCATGTTACAAATCGTTTCATATGAGTTAATTAAATTAAAATATGTTTTCTAGCAATAATGTTTATTGTTTTATGAATCGTAATTTAAAAAAGATTTTAATTTCCTTTGTATTAACAATGAGTTAGGTATATACTGCGAATCTTTTATCCTACCTCCCAAAAGTAAGTAGTTCTGAAGCGAACTAGCAATGATCCACAAGCTTTACCCTTGTACTCGTACTAAAATCGTCCTTCATCATCATCATCATCAGCCTATCGGAGCCCACTGCTGAGCCAAGGCCTCTTCTCACATGGAGAAGGTTAGAGAATTAATTACCACGCTTGCTCAAGACGGGTTGGCGATTTCAATCTTATAATTTGAAATTATAAAACCAGGTTTCCTCACGATGTTTTCCTTCACCGCCCGTCAGTGGTGTCTAAATACTCTTAGAAAGTAGACATGACTCGAAAAAGGTCACATTGGTACTGTCCAGGTTTTGAACCCGAACTCCTTACCAGACAAAAATGATGTTTTATAGAACAAGATAATTTTAATACTTTAGGAGTTTTCAAACGTGAAACCAAACATTTACTTTCTAAGTTTTACGTACATAAATAATAATATTTTCAATGCATAATAACCGTGTTTATTTCGACGATATAAACATGTAATCGGCAAAAAATAAAAAAATATCTCAATTTTATCTTAAACAAATATTATGAATTAAACATTACTATATTATAAAAAAGAGGAAGCTACAAATAATTTTTTTCTACATCAAAACATATATAAGTAATATATGTATTTGATGTAGAAAAAATATGAATGTGAAGTGCAATGTAAAATATCGTAATTATTATATGCTGTAACATAAAAAAAGTTTGAATATAAGGCTATCGTTATTATTAAGTATTATATATGGAAACCAGGATAAATGAATGTAGGATTCATAATTGATAAATCTCTACACAGAAGAGCTATTGTAAATTTATGTCTTAATACATATATATGAAAACTGGGAAATTTATAGAATAATCAAATGAATTAAATTCAGTGATTTTTATTTATTATAGTGATTAAAGGGTTCACAGACAGCTTGTAGGAGGTTGAAACAAAATGGCGTGTATTCAAACACAGGGAAATAGAAGTGTCGTTTATAAAAGTGTATTAAAGAACGTATGTAGAATAAGACATTGTTTAATTTTATGTTAATATATGTATATGGAAAAAAGCAATATTTTATTAGAATTTATATAATTTAGTAGAAATTTATCTAATCAATGAGTCCTTGTTCTCTTCATTTTAAGTTTTGTTTTTCATATTTATATATATATATATTTAAATGTGTATGTGTGTGCGTACGTGTGTGTATGTTTTATATATATTCACGTATAGATAATTGATTTTTATGATCGAACATAAAATATTTATAGCTCTATATGCACGCATAACATAAAAATAAAATAATTTACCGATAGGTTAAGTGTTATATACTTTTTAATATCTTTCATATTATTTAAAACTACCAATATTTTTGACGTTCTTATATTAAAAACGAATATAACAATATAAAATGGCATTGCACATACATAATATATACCGACCTTTGCGTTGTAGAAATTAAAAAAAATATATATATATATGTATATAAATATACAAAACACAGCGTTCATCATGAGTGTGATGATTTTGTAATATATTTATCGTATTTTAATATTTCGTAAATGTTAGAAGGTTAGGTTGAAAATTAATATTGGATTGATCAGATTATTGAGGCTCGAGGTCAAGGTGTTGTCGCTTGACAGATTATCTGGGTTGATGTAAAAATGGGACAAGAGTTTACTGCAGTTGACACTTCACAATGGAACAGAATCAAGAGACGGGTGGAGTGAATGATTTCTCTGGGAGGTTATTGTTGCAGGTTACTTAGTTGTATATGAATTTTATAGAATTTGTAGATGAAAATTTGATTATAAATTTCAATTTATTTATATGAAACATACTTGATAAAAAAAGATTTTAATCTATATAATAAAAATTGTATGTATGTTTCAATTATACTGATAGTTGAATAACTTCTTGAGACGCTATCTATTTGCGAAGAGTTCTTAAATCTTGTATCCTTAAAACATGTCTCAAACGTCGCACTGCATACGGACAGTTTGACCTATTCCATTAATAAAACTATTACGATAGTTAAAAAAATTGAACATGTGAAAAGTTTTTGCAAATGAAATACTTGAAAACTTCTCGTGTGTAGTATTCAAACGTGTGGTAACGCAGCGTTATCTATGGTATGTATTTATTTGTACTCATTTTATGTTCCTTTGTAATATTTGATGCAACAAGTGAATTAGTCTTCTAGAAGTATCTTCGAGAATAATATGTGCATGTATTTTTGTTGCAAATTCTTTATGATATAACCAGTTGTGTCCTGTTATTGAAAGTAATATATATATTTGTCTTACTTTCGGAATGATTTGTGTCTATTGATTTTAAATATGGACAGCAGACGCTTACAATGACACATCGGCGTGTTATCAGAATTGATAATGAGTTCTTTGAGGAATACAAAAAAAAATGACGTATTTATAACTATTGAATTGATAGGCAATTAAAAAGAAATCACTTGTACTAATCACTTATAACTTAATAGTTTCAATAATTATTAATTAATGTAAGTTTTAAAATGCCTTAGTTACAAAAATATTTAAATTACACTACCAAATATATTTTCTTCACTATACGAGTACTTATGTATGATCTCGCATACAAAGCTTTTTTAAAGGCTAGTTTAAGTGATATTCGTTTTTGTAAAACTATATAAAGTTATTTAACGTTGGTTTTGTATGTGTTTCATTGTTTTACATTAATTTTTATATACATATAAAATGATATATTAAAAATAAATGTCTCTTGTATAACATAAATAATTATAATTTTGATATTCACATCCAAAAATATTATGTCTATAATAAACAGAATAATTAAATCCTCGTAATTATATAGTTATTATAGTAAAAGGGAAGTAACTAAGCCGAGTCTCGACTACCTGACACTGAAACCTAATTATCAATGTTCCAGTAAAAAGTCATCATTAATGGACTCCCACAAAAACAAGTTCGCTTAATTCAGGTCAGCACAATGAAACTATACATTTACATTGAATACATAAAAAAAAATAATAACATTATATCTCCTCTGGACAATACCAAAAAACACATATATGTTTATCAAACGATATATAACTCGATATAAAGTCCGGATTAATTCAATCAATGAGTTGTTTAATTGCATTAATTTACAACTGTATTGACTCACGGCCAGGTTCCTGATCGCAGTCGCCGCTGCCTGATCTGAGTCTCGGGCAGCGCGTGAAGTAAAGCCTGGGGTATCAGACTCTTTGACGTCCTCCGTCTAAATCTATGCTCGGAACGATCAGTCTTACACTTCCTAAGAGTCGGGAGCTCCTCGGCTGAACACCACATATTATCAAACGAGAGCATTATCACTAGCACTTCAATACATATTCAGTTTTAAAACTGTGTTGTTGGATTGCTTGGGGATAAGGTTACCCAATTCATGCCACTACAGCAGTTAAATCGGTTGTTGTGAAATAATTCGTACCGTCGACGCGACCGGCCCCGTTGAGAGACACTGGCAGACTGACCCGAAACTTCACTACTTCAGTCTTAACTAGTCGCTCGTCTGATATAAACATGGACTTAAAACGTGTTGCACGTACACTAACCACCAACTATACGATTCATTATTATAACAAATCATATATACTTAAAATTCGACTTAAATAACTTCATCAAAGATAATATTGTGATGACAATATAATATCTGTCATCATAAATAATTGTTTCGTTAATCTCTGTTATAATGGCGACTATTAAGATATATATTAAAAACCCAATCAATCATATAACTTCTTAATTCAAATTAATTTATTGTGCATTAAAAAAAAAGGTTGTATATATGTAAACTTTTTTAGGATACACAATCTCTTTGGTGATTAAAAAGTAAAATCGTTTTAATAATTCGAATGTAAGTGACGCTCGTCTTTGAAAGTGTTCGAGACTCGAGACAGGTAAAACAATTCTCTGAAGACATCGCTATGTCTGTACGTCCTGAATGTTTGTGAAAGTGTAATTTCAGTACCAAGTAATGATATAACGAATATATTAAAAGAAACACTCTCTTTGCGAATAAACTTTTTAATTTCTTCCAATTTGCAATAAATAAAAAAATTCTATTTTGTCTTTCATAAGACATTTATCCTTAGTTTGATAGCGATTGAATTGGAATTACAAATTTAAACTTTAAAAGTATTATAGACCCGAGTAGTATTTGAATCTTTGACTGCTCGTGGCTACGAATTCTAAAAATACTAAAGTCAACAATGCTTAAAAAGCTGTCAATTTTGACATAAAACCAAAACACTTGAGCGAGTACATTATCGATCGTTATAATTCCATCCATACTAATATTATAAATGCGAAAGTAACTCTGTCTGTCTGTCTGTCTGTTACTCAATCATGCTAAACTACTGAAACAATTTGCACGAAATTTGATATGGAGATATTTTGATACCCGAGAAAGGACATAAGCTACCTTTTACCCCGGGAAAATGACGCATTCCCATAGGAAAATTCAAGCGGGCCGATCGCTTTTACGCCTAAACTACTGAACATATTTAAATGAAATTTGCTAAGGAGATAGTTTGAGACTTAAGAAAGGACATGAGTTACTTTTGACCGCGGGAAAACAACGTAATCCCATGGGAAAAATTACTTTTCTGGCCAGGAAGGAAAATCAAAAAACATCGTATATAAAAATGTATTGCAGTAACCTATCTTCTTCTTAAAATGTATTAACCTAACTCTACCTATGACAATCACACTTAGTATGGCCTCATCTCATCTCGGCACAATTCAAACATACGTACAAAAAAGTACAGCTCAGGTTTTTTCATACTACATACTATACAAAAAAACTATCCAATGCGGAGGAAGTCACGGGTAAAAGCAATATATTACTAATTCTGAAATTTACGCGGACGAAGTCGCGGGCGAAAACTAGTAAAGGAATAAATTTAAAAGATTTTTTTTTTCAAACTTAACTTAAAAATAAGGATTAAGGTGTAAGTTACACCAGAATTATATTATATTATAACAAAGCTTTATAATTGTGTTCGATATAACGATAAACGAATGTGGTCCGAAGTCGTGTATTAAATAAAATCAGTAGGTCAAGAGTCATCGCACTAAAAACGGCGCGACAGGCCTTAGCTGGCCTGAAAACATCGAGGATCGGCGCGGCTACACCCAACTAGTGGAATTTAGAATATCAAGGAATTTTGACAACTCATAAATATATAAAACCTTTCTTAAATATCAACTCTTGTAATTTTTGTACATCGGCTGTAGGAATTCGACCAAAATGTTGTAAAAAAAAAATGCTGATATCGCTGTGCTAAAAAATATATGGCGATTGGCGTTATATTTTTCTTATTACTGGATATGTTTTGAAATATGTTTTATTCATAGAGATTTATATAAATATATAAAAATCATAGTGTAACACTAATAAAGTGTAAATCAAAAATTATAAATAAAATATTTTCAAGATGAGCTGGGTTTGAACCTGGGACCTCCGGAATAAATAAATACATAATTATAGGAATAAAAATTTATGATTAATTCTACAAATTGTATTGATTTTTATCAAGTAATATAAACACATGAGAATTGAAGGATAGGTATTGTTGCAGAGGAGTACAACTCGCCTTACTCTGAGTTTGAAATCATTTGTTTAAAAACAATATAAATTTAAATCTAACTTTCTTTAATATTCCATATGTATGTAAAAAACTCAGTAATATTGCAAAACTAATTAATAGATCTCAGTAACATTATATAAGATGCTTTTCTAAAACACTTAGCACTTAAATAAAAATATATATATGTATATATATAGTTGTGTCTTAATTTAAAACAGAGTTTAAAGAAAAAATGAATTCTATACGTCCGGTCTTTAGTGGGAAAGGATATATTTTATGTGTTAAACTTAGTATTGTTTATATTAATACATAAATATACACCTTTAGAGATTTTTTTGCATAATTATAAAAACACATGTGATGTAAAATTTATAATAAATAATTGCAATCATTTAAATGAAACTAATATTTTTCGGATATACTACGTGTGCTGTATTTTTTTGTTAAAACTACATACTTCCGATGTTTCGGTTACTTTTTCAGTAACCGTGATCACGGGCAGACGAGATGTGAATGTGAGTTTAGTTTTAACAAAAAATATATCAAGCTTAGTATATCCGAAAATTTTTAGTTTCATTTAAATGAACTCGCGCAAGTCATAGATCTCATTAAATAATTACATTTCTGTACATAATTAACGGTAAATGAAGTGAGTTAAAGTAGAAGTAAATTAAATGAATAAGAAATTTTGATAAAAATATGGTTTAAATATACACTAATATTTTCAGATTTACAACACATTTTCATCTCGTCCGCCCTTAATCATGGTTGCTGCAAAGTAACCGAAACGTCGGGAGTGTGTAATTAAAAATAGTAATAAAAAAATATTAGTTTTATTTAAATGAATATTCACAAATGATCTCATAGATCTTAGACCTCATTATAAAAATATCACTTTTCTTAAATAAAAATTTGCACTTAGTAATATTTTGATAAAATATGTATATTTTTTAGGTATAATACAAGCTTAATTATATACAATTTAGAAGATTTATTTATATAAAATGGTTATAAAATAGTAAAATTTTGTTTTAATTTAATGAAGCACTATGTATTTTAGTATGATCGAAATTTATTTAATTTACCGATGTTGTAAGCATATTATATTACTGTATGAAAATGTGGTTATTGATAACGTTAACATAATATATTTTGATTTAAAAAAATTTAATAATCTTTTAGGAAATTTTTATTATATCAAATAATTATTTTCTTGGTTTAATTTAATTTGGGTTAAAAAAAAGTTTTATTTAAAGCAAATTAAAATACCGTCTATCATGAATGAGTGAATTAAAATTTCACATTTTTATTGAGTGCCTGTTAGGTTATGATCTAGTGTTGACTAAGTGCAACTTTGCTATTCCAAATTATATATTTTTTCATAGTGCACTATGTTTGAAACATGATGGATCTTATGCAAAAGTGCATCTAGTAGCATCAGTGAGAATAAGTTATTACAATCTCTGGTACATACTTGACTTCTTCGAAATGTACAATTCGAACACCGATGGGGCAATCATTGCTATAAATAAACATTGAAGTCTTTAAAACTCATCTCCTTTCTTATTGGACTTATTTAATTTTGTTTACCTCAAACGGCAAAACATATAATAGAGTAAAACAAGACTGATAATAATATTGTCGAAATATCCTTTATGTTTAAAAATCATACCTTTCATCTGAATCCTCACTTTCTTTGCTTGTTGTTGGATATTTACATTTGTTTTTACAATCCATTCTTCTAACACAATTTACTTAAGAGTATCCACAATGTTGTCATCACTTTGAGTAATTAATATTATACAGATCATGCACATTGCTAAATAATATTAAGTAACACATAAAGTTTAGAAATTATGCCATATTTGCGGTTTAGTTTAAGTTATAACGTTCATTTAGAGGTTATAGATTAGAACACTAACACTTTCACTGTCAATGTCAATGTTACAAAAATTAAGACATAATTCAAATATAAACAGCCACCGTCTACAATCATAATGATTCATCTACACATAATATAGCGTAATTTGTTTTGCATTTTGAAATTTACAGATTGAATTTAATTAAAGATTTAGGTTTATAAAAATATATGTTCGTTCTAGGCCTAAATTTATAAAAGATTAAGTTATATTAAATCAAACCTGAAATTATTTGTTTTCTCAATAATGGATTTTATGGGATGTTTCCGGAGTGGTCCAGGTGACCCACTTGGAGAGTTTTCTCTGGACTCCGCCGCCATTGCTCGAGCAATCATTAAGTCTTGTTCATTCAACATTCTATAAAAATATGTATTTATTAAATAATAATATTTAGTATCATTTTATTTATGTCTAAAATTAGATGTTAGAATAGTGGTGACGAAATCACATAAGCATAAATATTTGAGGCCTTGGATGACTATTTGCTAATATTTATCGATACTTTAAGTTACTTTTATATTCCAGAAGTCAAACAATATATATATATATATATAAACTTGTTATTTAATCATCCTAAATTAGATATGCAACTTATTATTAGTGATAATAATTATTGTTGATCGTAATTCAACTAAACGCAGTTATAATAAGCAAAAGCATCTTTTTTTATCCTTACTTGACTGATATGAAATAAGATTAACGAAAATTAGGAACTTATTCAAAAAAGTCTTAAATTTTTTTTAAATAAACAAATAGCATTCTTATAGAATTATTTCCTTTTGTAAAATATTTCAGTTTAAAAGTTTATATTGACGGTTACATTACAATTAACCTAGAACCATAGGTTTTCTTATACCTTTGAAATTTTTAAATATCTATCTAACAGAAAATAACTTACTGATAGCATAAATCGTTAATTTATGGTTTAATTAAAAAATAAATCGCGTATTTTTTATAATTATTACTTGTAGCAACGTCCTAATTCGCGAACATAATTAATTTTAACACTAATAAATTAACTTTTATAATTGATAACAATGACTTCATGTCAAAATATAATCTGTAATTTTAATATCAAAACATTTTTTAACACTATAAAGAAATACATCATATTTTAGGCACCAAAATTTATTTACATATACTTTTTTTGAAAGTAACATATACATTGATGAATAATTTCACAATATCGAAATTAACCTATATCATCCAATGTCAAAACAAATCGTGATCAACTTCGAATATCAGAACTAGTTACGGACCCCTAAAATATTTGTAATAAAACGTACCCTAAGTCAACGAAATAGATATTAAAATTGATAGACAAGTTTACAGTTGTGATAAATGAAAATTATTTGAATCTTGTTCCCAATCCAAGGCGAACGCGTTTGTAGTAACGAATGAGAGCAACATGTGCAAAGTAAATAGTAATTCTTTGAACGAAATTGCCCTTCACGGATTTTAAATAGGTGTTGTTAGATTGTAACTGTCATTTGTAACGATTAAACGGGCAGACAAAATATAGTATTGTTTTAATGAAAAATTGTAAAAAGATCGAATATTTTTTAAAATCTATTCACAATAGGGTTATTGTGCAAATATTCCACATGATAAGAAGAGACATTTATTTTACTAAAAATTTATAACTTTTATGTCAATTATTAAAATACAATGTTGAAAAATCAAACGTGTTAACTTTGTACTGAATAATACCTATTTTTATAGACAATGTTTTGAGATTCCATCACGTATAATAAATTTTGAACTTTAACTAGGGAATTTATTATATAAAAATTAATAGAAATATTAATTGTTAGTTACAAATAAATACAAAACTATTTCTATAGTAACATTTCGAATAAAATCATAGATTATTACATATCAAATTGATTCTACATATAAATTATGGCTAAAATTGTAGATGACACTTAAAATAGGCCAATAGAATAAAAAAATATAAAAATTTAAAACAGATAATATATTCGCTATAAAAATATATATTTTTTTGTAATAAACAAGTGAGAGATCTCTGCTTTCTCTTATACTATACATGTTTATTTATTAGGGTGTATATTTAATTTATACTCACATTAATATATAACGTAATATACTTTATAAATTTAACAGAAACACATTATAGTTCACTTTGTAACGTACGTGTACGTCGGCTAACGATTTGTATGACAATGCGTGTCTGTTAGGGGTCGGTGGGTCGGCGTATTACAGCATCCATCGATGTTTCAAGCCACGGTCGTGTCTGCCTCTCACTTCATCAATGGGCAAAGCGATTAACAGCACACGATCTCTGATGTACGCTATTAATAATAACGCGGAAATTCAAGTGTAAATCATCGCGGTGTTACATGTGGCGTTTTGCTTGTTTTTACGAAACAAGTTAGAAAACAAACGTGTGAAAATTTTTATCGTCATGTGAAACCAGACAGTATGCATAAAAAAATATTATAAAACTGAATGATCGAAACTTTTGATTGAACATGAAATAAAAAAAAAAATTAAGTAGATTTTCCATATCTATTAACATTTAAAATAGTATGTTTATTTACTGCCTTTTTATCTGTATTTATTAATTTGTCCTTTGTAATAACAAAGATTGATAATTTTATTGTAGATATTACATAAATCATATACTTTATAATATTATATTTTTATCTATGGCAACAATCAAACGTGACATTAGCGGATGTTATAAATAATTAAACTTAATTACTTATGTATATTAACTTTTTAAGGTAGACGAACAAAAGTTTTATAAAAGATCGTTTTCATATTTTTTTAAGTATTTTTTTTACAAAAATTACGCTTAGTTTGAGAATATATGAACAACGTCTGTTCCGCTTTGTTCTTATAGGTATTTGTGGCTCTTATAACTGATTAATAATAAGATAAGATAGAATAATAACCTTTGCAAAAGTACTTTGTTCATTGATAAAATTAAAATCTAAGAAAATGTTAACATTAAAACAAGTATCTACTTCTATAAAGACCGTCTATATTTAAATGATTAAAATAAAGTTAAAGGAAAATATATATTTTTCAAACTAAGAATTTTAATTGCAACGAATATCTTATCTTATTATTATTTTTCTACCTGTAACTTCAAAACTGCATAGACACTGCGTGACTATAAAGAAGTACTGAGTAATTTTTTTTCGTCGTTATGAATTTAAAAAAAAACTTTTTTTACAGTAGTATCGCTGACTTTGATAGTTGACAGTGTAAATTTTACTCAAAACTAACTAATTAGGAATTTCACGAGTTCTTCTAATTTTAATTGTATACAAAGCATTATAAAGTTATGTTTTAATTTCTATTTACTTTCTTTAAAACGCAGTTTACGCTAGATTAATTACTAGGAAAGAAACTAAAAATGATGTGGGTATATCAACTGTTACAGACCCATTACTTAAATACAGTTTATTAGCAATTCAAACAAATATATCTAAAATTGATGTTGCTAGTTGAGACTAACAAATGATATAGTTTTATGTGACATTTTTCATACACAATGCAACTGTCAACTGTCACACACAATTGTCTCTTCTGTTACAACAAGCAATGCTTTAAAAATCACATTGACAGATTATTACACATTTTTTTAAATTGTTTTAATGAAACGTAGCCATAACATTATTGTGGCAGGATATACTTACATTTTTATAACACAAAATCTATTTATGTTATAAACTAGATCATTTAATAAGTTTTTTTCATTATCAAAATATTTATTTTGTATTTCTGTGTTATAGTTGTATTCGGCCGAATAGATAATACGGTAATGCCAATGAATACATATATTGTTTCGGTATGTAGCACAAACATTTTTTTTTAGTAAGTTTCGAATGTTACATGTAAATTTTAACGCAGATTTCTCTAATAGAGCTGGTTTTTTTTAAACATGTTTAGTTTGGATGACAATATATGATAACATGTGATGAGGTCATTCTAAATCTAACATGACTATACACTGAAGATGGTTGACTAGATACTTTAAAATTTTCTGGGCAAATTAATAAATTGCCGTAAAATTAAAAAAAAAAAAACACACGTGTTATTAAAAATATTTTTCTTTGAAAACCTTGCGAGTGAGCGTTTTTATGGTCACGGAATTGGGTATATAGGAAGGGACTTAAAAAATATATATTTTTCTTATTCAATTTTCACCAGGAAAATATTTTTGCAAATCTTTCATTTAATTTATTTATACCCTCATAAAAAATATTTATTTTTAGTGTTCAAAGAACATCGAAACTAAATCCCTTCCTTAATCATCGCTGGTACAATTTCAGCCCAGTAGATTTTTTTCATTTTTGGAAATAGTTAATAATTATTCGGGTGCACGATTGGACTGTAGGGGATAATTAAACATGTCGAAGCCCACGTTATGCAGAACAGTCAACACAACGCCCACTTATGGACGCATCGGTCGCGGTAGTACAAAAGCATCACACCTTTTGTCAATTTTGCCCATCTTTTCTCTTCAATGGCTTCTTTTAATCGCTCAAATAGTGGAGCGTATTTTACGTCGGTTATGGCACTACCTTTATTTTCATAATAGATCAAGGCTCAAAAGGTCGCCTATCCAGAGCCGTAAAAACTTTTGCAAAAAAAAAAGGATCAATAATATTCCATCAGAGTACCAAAAAACGCTTTCCATAAGTTTCCTAGCTGACGATGACACCTTAAGCTTCTTAGGTGCCCTTTCAATAACTTGGAGTCATGTTTCGTCTCAGGTTCATTAGGATGAACCTAAATTTCGTCTCTAATTCCTATTCAATTCAATACGCTATCCTTGTTTTCCTTGCAGAGGCCCAAAAAAGCATATGTACTCTACGCGCTGTTGTATTTGCGGGGACTTGTGCTTTCTCAGCATCCATTTTGCGCTGACCAGGTTTTAAAAAATAGTTGTAGATGAAACTTCTCAGCATTCTATGGATTC
Organism: Danaus plexippus; assembly: GCF_018135715.1. Lineage (NCBI taxonomy): Eukaryota > Metazoa > Arthropoda > Insecta > Lepidoptera > Nymphalidae > Danaus > Danaus plexippus. Next base: position 5,636,975 of record NC_083548.1, on the reverse strand, counting down.
ATTGGTGCCGGGTAGGCCGAGAGGAGCTTCAACAGCTGCCTGGGACTTGCGATCTAGGTGTAGGTTTAGAGAGCTCCTATCTAAATCGCGTTAAACGCTCACCTCCGCCGTCAAAGTTCCTCTCAAGGCAAATACTCCAACCATTTCCAAGATTTGTTTCTATTTTAATCGGGCATCATCTCAATTTTTTGGACAAGTTCTAGCGTGGTCACCTCTATGCTTCTGCCCATCGTCTACAAGTGATTCTCGTCCTTGTTCAAATAAATTGCTCCTCTTGTACACCATAGTCTTTCGGGGCAAGAGTCCCCTTAAACCGATGCCATCTCATGCAGCATGGTCGGAACTGAATTTTCTTGATTGGTAGGGAAATTGGCACAATATTCGATATTTTCCGTATTACAATTTTCACTCCAGATTATGTTGCTCGGTTGACAATAGCTCAAAGAATAATTAATTCCCTCCATCCAACTCTCTCATTTCGCGATCATAGAAAATTTCCCCGTATAAGTCAATTTAAATATGTAAATTCACGTAAGAAGGTAAAGAAAACTAATTGAATAGGTGTATAAAATAATTGTCTTACCTGGTAGATTTACATTTCAAGATTTTCAAACTAATTAGATAAATTGCATTACTATAGTGCAAATCTCTCCCGGTGAGGCTGTTAAAGCCAAAGGGTTAACATCAATTTACAGACGTTAAACACTCATTTCCAAACAAATAGTTCCAATCTTTACTGGCATGGCAGAATACTTTTGTTTTATCTGGCTATTCGGAGTTAATGCGAATATACCATTATAATATTTATAGAGCCAAGAAATTTTTAATTATTAAATTAATAAAAAACATATAACATACATTTTACTTTTTGTTTACCGATGTACTAAATCATTGAATGATTTTCGTCAAACCTAATGCGCACAAGCAAGCTTTATAACACTAGTACGTTATTATATAGTAGATAGAATATAGTGAATTTGTTAATGCAATATTGGTCATATTAAATTTTATTATAAATTATTTACACGAAATTTTACTATAAGTTAATAGCAAAGACTGAAAAATTCAGCATCCACAGCGCAAATCTCCTTCTACCTTTATGACAATGCCGCCTTTTCTGAATTGTAGATCATAGTATGTATGGCCCATTATTAATGATATAAAGCGTACAACTATCGGTGATAAAGTGAAAATGTGAACTCGTCCTAGGGTTGCAAGTGTTTATCCCATAATAATAATATTTTAAATATTTACGTATGTATTTATACAATAAGAATAATATCAAAATTCATGTCTCATAGTAATATTAAAAAAAAATTAAAACATAAAATATCTCACATTCAAGGTAAAGTGATTCAAATAAAAGTCGATTGTCATCAGAAAAGTATTTTATTACAAAAAACTTACAAATAATTCCTTTATTTCTTGTCATGTCAGCTCTAAGGCTCAACATTTACTCTAGAAATTGCTTCATCAATACTCAAGTATTATTGTTTTCATTACAACTAGATATTTTAAGAAACCCCTAATTACGTCGATCTGTGCCGATTATCTTTACTATTAAATAAACAGTGCTATAAAATATTTACTATTTATCTCCTCTACAGATAATAAAATTAACAAACATGTCAAACCTATCCGTGTTCACTAACAACTCAACCTCCTTACACGTTATAGAAACTTCATGAAAATTGTGGCTGTCAACTTAGAAAACTAGTTAAATTTAGTTAAAAAAAAATATACGTATCCTCGTTACAATTACAATGTAACTAGTCACCTATAAAAGTAACCTTAATGAAAAAAAAAATATAAATGACACATTTAACATTACATTACTGATACGTTATTTATAAAAAATATAATAATATAGAAAACTTATAACAGTACTGGATATTCAAATTGACGATCGCCTTTAATCTACTTATTATTATACCGCGAACACATCCCCTCGCCGCCATCTCTGGATCTGATTCTGTTTGAATCCACTCAGTCTTATAAAGTCTGTACCATATTAAACACATCATAGTTCACTGTTCGATCGCTAGATGGCGTTCGACGATCAGTTCTGCCGCAATCTTCCGCGGTTTTTCACAACCACGTACTTAGCTCCTTCGACTGGGAGCCCCAGTCCTGGATAGTGAGCTCGGACCTTGGTCCGGCACCGAAGCCCTACATCTGTGTCTCAGAGCTCTGCCAGAGGTTGGACGGCAGGGTGTCGTAGTGAGAGGGAACCGTCACCAGAGCTTCGTCGGGCGTGCGGTTGATTGAACAGTTCTAGAAAATAATGACCTCATTAAAAATTGCTACAACTGAAAACATTGAATTATGCAAGAATGTAAAGTAAATATATCAAGTGAGTACCAGTTACTGTTCCTACTTAGAGTAAATTAGTAGATATTAGACTTTATCGAAAAGTATCCTATATCCGTCTCTCGGTTCCCAAACAAATCCGTACAGAGGTTCTTGTGTTATAAATAGTGAAACTAACACGATTTTCTTTTACACTGACGGACAGATTATATATATAAATATAATTAAATTGACTCATATAATTTTCGAACAATAAAAAACAAACATCTATAACCTCGATGACGTCATATAACCATCCAGAAATATCTCGCTTGAACCGGTTCAAAAACAAAAAAAAAAGTAAAAATACGATATCTCGTATAACAAAATGACATATAACTTGTCTACACACAACGTAACAAGGTTTCACGTCGCTGTGTCTCATCAAGAGCGTTATCGCTACAAATATTAGTCGACCTAATCAGGGACTTACTTCAAGAGCCGTGTTTTATAATGTACTATGATTATCGCTATTTATCTGTTTATTGTCCCTAATCCATTTATGTGCTAACTCTACCCGTTTTCGGTATAGTTTAGGTAAATTTATTTCCAATAGAAATATGATATCACGGTCTCGAACTCAGTTCTATCCGGTTACAGCCAATTTGATAACTGAGCTGTTGCGTCATCAGTAACCAAGTGCTGGGCATTATTTTTGAAATCGTGTTAGATTTTTTTAAATGGAACATAGAAAGTTCAAAGCACACAAAACACAAGATGACAAAATATATATTAATGTATTTAATATTGTTATTACTTTGGGCTGAACTCTGTGCGTGTCGACACAGTCGATGGGCATCTTTATCATCTCTATGTTGTATTTGTAGCCGTAGGAAGTCAGCTTGACGATGGTGTGCAGTGGAACATTCATATAAGGCAGCTCGTCTAAACAGAAACGAAAAATATTTTTTATCATAGACAATATAGCGAACATAGATAAAACATGTAATAATCTATAACCGAAATTAGTATGGATTAGTTATTATCATAAGGATAATCTCGCACGGGACTTGTAGACATACGTCCAAATAGAACATGTACCAGCTTGTCTTGGCTGAGAATTATATTACGATGAATATTCTTAATTCCACCAAGGAATTATACATACACATAACTTCTGCTTAAAATCTCTAATAAATTATCCTTAGCTCGCAGCAGACACACAGCCTTCAAATGATTGCCACACCCCTTGAACCCCTTGATGTGATCAACCCAGGACTAAATAATATATAGGCTTTTGTAGTAAATAACTTTTGTACATTCTATATACATAGGTCTTATATGTCAATATTATATTATGCTGTTATATTTTTCCGTCGGTTTGTTTGTGGAAAGTGTTGGAATCAACATGATTGGCCGGAGTCCAATAAGTCGAGTGTGGAGTGAAGTGATTTCCTTATTTCCAATTCCCCGAACTCTTTGTTATCCGGGTTAACACGGGTGACGGGTGCAGTGTACGGGTGATGCGTATGTCGCCGTATATAGAACATTTAGATTTTCCTCAACACATTTATCTTATCATATATCTTTTTGATATATCTTTGGTATTATTTTCCTGTCTAGATAGTGCATTTTTGTCTGAATTCGATTAACCTTAATTAAGCTTGTATTTATTATACTCGGATTCATTATTCAATGACTATTTTTTTTATCATAATATACTCTCATAACTTCTCTTCTAAACTAATTATCTTTAATATTAGTTCTCACCGAGCTTGGCGTCCAAGAAGTAGCCCAGCATGCACCTCAGTACAGCCTGATGTCCGACCACTACCACGTTATGTTCTTCCTGCAACGCGGCCAGGACTGGTCTCAACCTGGTCATGATGTCAATGTAGGACTCGCCCCAGGGATACCGATAGCGGAGCTTGTCCTGGTCGCGCCACGCGAACTCCTGGGGGAAACGCTCCTGCATCTCCTCGTAGGTCAGACCCTCGCAGATACCCTGCAAATTATAAATGTTCACATTCATATATCACAGCAATAGATGTCGTTCAATCAGTTTATAATAGTTTTTTTATTGGATAGTGCAAGTTAAACCCTACTAGCGTATCAAAGTGAAATTTCTTAAGCGACTTCCACTAAGGTTGCGTTAAACGTGTAACGCTCCTGGGGGAGGGAATGAAAAGAGACAGAGCGAGAGGGAACGAGTAGCGCTCGGACGCAAGCGGGCAATCAATTGTGACTTGTAAGTAATGTTATTAAAGTTTGTCTTAAAGAAACACTAAAAAAATCCCTAAAAATTAATTTCTTCCTCTTCCTGTTTTCATTCAAACATTACGAATTTTCACTTGTTCCACTCGGCGGGACTCCACGTAGAATTATTCTCTTCAATGTTTTTTGCTCTCTTAGTACAGGACAGATAGTAATAGTAGATTTGAGATACTTTACAGGATGGAGCTTGGACATCAGGTTAATGTATGAGCTAGTTAGTTATATATTTCATCTCGGAATTTGAGCTTATATTACTCGCTGTAAAAAGGTGTCATAGTTCTGAAACGCATGATGTCACGTGACCCAGATTACAGATTTTGGCACACTATACATTTCTACTGACTGACTTACTGACCCTAATTCCGAAGTCATTGCAAAAAAGTCCCGAACAAGTCACAAACAAAACACATCTTCCACATCTGTTTATATTTTTTACTTCGATATTGTATTATATCCATGAAACTATACTTTTAAAAAATATTTAAGAAAATTTGTAAAGTCATTACTATTAATTTCTAAGTAAGACGAATATGTATGTAGCTTTTAGAAATATAAATCCTGTAATGGACGGTTTGTGTATCGTTAAATTGATAGCTTCTGCGAAGTGTTTGTGGGACGTCTGTTGCAAACATTTAGACATTTAGACACATTACGTAAATTTATGATACACCTTGCGATTTTGCCAATTGGCCGAACGCGGACATCTCAGAGTGAATGAACGAATATTCTCGTTCCCAATGTCACAATGGCCGTTATTGCGTTTATAGAACTATATTTAGATGAATTTAAGCAATTAACCTTTGTACGTTACACTTCACAAGTTTTCGATTTAAATTTACTCGATGAGATAACATTTTGTAAGTCTATTTTTGGCGGGAAAGCGTAAATCAGTTTTTTAATCTGTCAAGATTTTATCGAAATGGCCGCGATCAATCATGTGACAGTTGACATGTATTATGTGAAATAACTAGAGATGTTTTCGGTTTTACTTTTATTTTGCAATTTTCCAATGCGAAGATTGTATTTAAGTTACCTCTATCCAAGTAAATATTACGTTACCGTTATAAAAAAAAGTCAATATTAAATAAATATAAAGCTGATTTTAGAAAAAAATAACTCTAAACGCCTCTTCTTTAATAAGTACGTAATGGCTACTTTTTTTTTTATTCAATTTAACTTTATATTTCTTGTATAAGTCACGTGAGATTATTAATTGCTTTTATATCTAGCGATAATATCTGGAAAGTCTTCTACGTAGAAATAATAGCAATTAAATTAAAGGGCTTGTCGTTTATTGGTTGTAATTTCTTTGTTTTCACGATAATATCGTATTGTTTTGATTTTCTTGGTCGTGTTGACAACCTTCATGCTAAATTTACTAAGTTCTTGTCCGCGGCTTTGTTCGCTACATTCAAGTATGCTTAGCGCGGGACCGCATTGTCTTAATAGCTATAGATTATACAACGTGTCCGTATACAATAACCTACGTTGATTCTATAACGCGAAGTTTTTTATATGAAAAACATTTTACATACACACATATGTTTCCCGATACATTATTTTTGATTTTTTATATGTTAAAGGGAAGAGTAAAAATATTATATTATTATTCTCCATATTTATATAACTTTGATGTTTATAGTAACGTTTGATATAATCTATTAATCTTATCGAATGTTTAAAAATATCGTATGATCGTGAGTTCGAGGTAAGGTGACATCACTTTGAAAAACAATAACACAGCTAATATCAATACGGGAAGTATTGTTCCGTTGATAAGACTGTCACGATAATACTTCACACCCTCTTAAATAAATATTTACAAAACGTCTCAGAAATAATCGATTGAGTGTACTAGATTATGTTTATACAATTCAATGTACTGGCTGTAATGTATGTGAGACAAAACGTCTTGTCATGCGGCGCGGGAGCCGGTCCGTCGTTGCAGGGAGAGGGGCTTCAACAGCCTGGGACTTGCGACCTAGGTGAAGGTTTAAGGGGTATCTATCTAACGCACGTTAAACCCTCACCTCCACTGTCCAAGGTCCTCTTTCTACCTAAGCAAATTTGAAAAGAACGTAATAGACCTGCCTTCGAGGTACGCTCCAAGCACGAATTGATATTTGTTTACCCCATCTTACCTAGCTAATCTGGAAAAATTTTAACAGGGCTGGTGACCAATCATTAACTAAGGTCTCCTATGTGTAACCACTCGCTCTGGATTTTTAAGCATTTTATACTAATGTGTATGCGTGTGAGGGCGTGTTTGTATGTGTGTGCGTGTGTACTAACCGCATCCAGTTCATTGAGCGCTCGTATGGCCCTCTTGGGCGCGTGTATGCCGGCCGCTGTCTGCTTGGTCCTCCTCAGCTCGGAGGTCCACACTGCCACCGGCTCCACTTCCGCCAGCGAGTTGAAGTGTTCGGCGAGCGCCAGGGCGTACCGCTCCCCGCGAGGTGACAGGGCCGCGTCACCACCGATGCGACCGAGCACGTTGTACTCGCTCTCGCCGTGCTGAGTGAACACATATAAATATAGCTGGTGGATTACACCTACATCTTAGGAACTAACGTTTAAATAAATGCTAAGAGAAGATTTTTTTTATTATATATATATATATATATATACACATATCTACTCCATGATTATCTACTTCATTAACATATCATATCTACTTAATGATTATCTACTTCATTAACGTTTATATGCAAATTTTACATTATATGCTCTCTCCGTGACAATTAATTTTACCTTGGATACTTTAAGGATGAAACGAATTTAATAAAAGTTTTTTATTTATGGTGTAACTTATTATATATATGAAATGATTGTAGATTTGATTCATATTTTGCGTTTCAGCGTCATACGTCTCTGTGACAATGAATATAATAACATTATTATGAAAATTTCATAACGTCCTTTACAGTCATATAAACACGATTTGTTTAACGGCGCTCGGTCACTTGAATTTTTCAATTAAATACAACAAAATGTAAGACTGAAAATGATTTTAATATTTTATTAACTTTTGATAAGTTTTGAACGGAATACGTAAATTGAATTAAAATATAGGATATTGACAATACAAACCTAGCAATATTTAAATAAAACCAATATTTTCGGATTAACTACGCGTTTTTTAATTATTTTAGCTGCATACTCCCGACGTTTCGGTTACCATGCAGCAACCGTGATCACGGGCGGACGATATGAAAATATGCTTGAACTCAGTTTGCACACAGATACGGCGGTTAAATTTTTTTAATATTTTTCATTATAAGTATCTTATTGAATGAGAAACGGGAAACGCTTCGTATCTAGTCGCTCTGAACTTGGACTAAGCACAAAGGCTCGAACTTGTGACCTCGAGAACATTAAAAAATAAAATACCTACATTTATAATTATTCCTTAAATAACTATTTTTACGTTCGATATAATAAAGGGTTACAAGTAGAAATATCTTTATATTTAGTGTGACGCATTCATATATATATATATATTATCATGGCAACACCAATAACTCGTAAATACTTCGAGAACATTTAAAATATTATACATAATAGTAAAAGTCATTAGAGCAGACATAACACGTTTAGCCAAATTATTCCGGTTACATATCTTATAGTAGCTATTAAACATTTTATCGACAATACATTTTATGTAACACTATCTGCACCCGCGTCTTTTTCTGTCCGAAATATATATTTTTTTACATTTAAATTATTAATTATTAATATATCTGAAATAGAAGTAGCCCAAGACATATTTTGCCCTAGTAATTGTCTTCGAAATCTGCCCAGCCAGGAAAAATAACACAATGATTGTGAAAATGTGTTTTGTTGTGTATGATTCTACTAAATAATAAAAAATAAAAAAAATTAATAAAACGGACTAAATTTTATTGATATATATATAGACTTCATTTAATTTACATCTTATAGTATATAATTGTATATTGTGTGTGGGGAGCTCACGATAAGCTAGTCTATTTAAACTATTACCAAACAATAATTAATTTCGTTTTCAATAACATTGAAGATAAATATAATAAACAAAAGATAAATAAAATATAAGATAGAGGATATAGAATGACTTGATATTGTTTATATCAGAGACCGTTACAGAATGAAAACTATTTTTTTATATGAAAATGAAAAAGAATAACTTTAAGAAAGATTAATTCCTACAAGCAAGATGGCGGCTGAATGTGACGTCATTGATTAAACATACCATATTTGGTTGTCACATGCTTTTTTGCTGCATATACAATTTACAATCCACATATCTACTGAAATAAATTCTCCGCAAACATAATAAAGTTTTTATGAACGCAAACAATGTTATACTAGCGAGAATTAATATTTAGAGTTTATTTAGAGTGCGGACACGACAGCTCGTTCGTTATAATGACTTACGACCGAATTATTTGATGTCCCAAGTTTGAATTGTGTAATAGTAGTTATAATATATTTAGGGCACACATTTAATTTGAAGTAAACCTTTAATACTCCGGAACGCAACCGGAGTGACGTTGAAGCGATGTTTTTTTAATTTTTGCGCGGGAAAATTTTAGTCGACGTAGTTAAGCTTTGATTTAAGATAATAATTAGTTAAAACTCTGTAAGACAAGTTTGTTCCGGTTAATATTGGATTTGTTATCTAAAAGTTGCAAGTTTATAGACAACTATAATATTTTTAATGATTTCGTACGAATCCTAAATATAGTATAGTGTTCGAGGTACAGTTTCAGACTTGATTTTTAATGTTCAGCGTTGCTTCCAGTAATGTCTCACAAAATGGCTGAAGCCAGTAATTATAGTTTTCAAAAACAAATTCATACTTAAATGTTGCCATTAAAAAAATACAATGGTTCAGTATTCTAATAAATTATAATCAGTCATAAAAATAATTCTAAGGATTATAGTATATTATAATTAGTACGGCACAGATGGCGCCACTTGCAGCAAGAGTTGATTTTGATCTCGACTTACCCTGGTGAAGTATATAGTCTGCGGCATCGTCCTCATCCCGGAGAGGTATCCGAGTATTGCCGATTCCTTCTGGCCTGACAGCCTATGGGCGGTAACAGTTTCTCCCATGTCCTCGACCCTCACGAAGCTGATGTTTTCCACGGAGGCGTCTATCAGCTCGTACTGGCGCATGTAATGCTCGAGCTTCTTCCGCAGATCGTCGATGGCTTCTTCCTCGCTCATAGTTTTGTAATCGGCGGAGTAGTGCAGGATCTCTATGATGTTCCTCTCCAACAGCTCCTGGTCCTCGCAGACGCATTCGATGAACAGGATTCTGAAGCCCATGTCTGTGACGCCGTCGTTCAACTCCCTGCGTTGCTCCCTCGTTATGTTGGTGCCGTCGAAAATCTGAAGCAAAACCGAGCATAATTTTGGTACCCCACAGGAATTTACAGTTATGACATGCTAAATACTATGAGAATGGTGAAAATTTAAATACATTCATTGCCCAAAACAATTTCTTAATTATTAAGGCTGTTACGAGTGTAACAATCGAAATAGGAAATAAGTGGCCATATAGTTCAAGGATTTTCTCTTTGCCTGTCTAATTTATTCTTAACAGTATATTTAGCTAGTGCGTTTTCGTGATATCTCTGAATGGCACTTACCGTGTTAATCTCGAACATTTGTGATTTTCTATCCATCCAAAAATGATTCTCCTGCTGTTATGCTAGTTTTCTTTATAAATGAAGATGATAATATTATATTTGAGTTGCTTACAGCCACGCTGTTTCCTTCCTTGAGCCAGAGCATAGCGTCCTGAACCGCCTCGTGGGCGCTCTGCCTCCTGATAGCGGATCCCTGTTGGTGGTCCGCGCGGAAGATGTCGTGACTGCCGTACAGCGCCATGTGACGGCGGCGGTACTCGCTACAGTCGAACACTGCCACAGATTATATAATATATTGATTTTATTCATCGTAAACTTTTTTCTGAAACAACGATTTCATTGATTTTCTGTGACAGTAGTAATGAAAAAATTGCAAAATTTTGAGAATCGTCACATCATAAGTATAACTAAAAAACTCTATATATGGGAACAATACATATTATTAAAAAAATTCCGCTCTGCAACGTTAATTTATAATAATTTATGTAATTCCGTTTTACAACTATCAGTTTGATAAAGATGTCACGTCGACTATTATATTTAAGGGCATTATTGAGTAATCGTGACGGCTATATTAAAAACACTGATAACATTAATAGAATAATAAAAACAACACAAAAGTCCTGCTTACATAACAAAATTTAATTGAAATGATCTTTAATTGAAAACCTTGTAATGAAAACTAATACGAATTATTCCACTACTGTTTATATAACTGACTGATACAGGACAACCTAGAGCTACATATAAGTAACGCTAGATTACCAACCGTTCAAACAGGTCAAGGCGTAACAATAAAGTTATCTGTTAGCGACACTATCTCATGTCTGTGAATAGTAGGTCTCATTTAAAGGTAATACGTAATTAACATATTTTTATATATACCTAAACAAAAGCTGACGAAACGTTGAAAACCATAAAATGTTCTAGATAAAAAAATTATAACAAATAACGATATCGTATTTTATCTCAAGTTATTATTTCAATGATCATAAACAATACATTACGTATTTATTACTTTAATTTTATATTTATAATTCAATAATTAAGAGGTTATTGACCTTTGATATTTATTAATTTTATTTCGTTGTGTAATAAGTAATAACTGTTTCTCATGGTATACATTCAAACTTTTTCCAACCTTTAGTGCTTTCTCCATTCCAATTGAGGTGTCTGGACAGACGATGGGCGAGTTGACTTTTACCGCGAGCTGGCAAACCCACCAGTGCAATCAATAATGGCGCGAATTGACTGATGCGGCGTCTGCGCATTGACACTATAAGCAAAAAATATTTTGATAAAACACTTGGTTAAATATAGAACTGAAATAAGACTTATTTAAATAAAACTGGAGGGGCACTTTCAACGCTTTATTATAAAAGGTTAGTACGTATCAAACATTTTTCAAAAACGTCTAAAAGCATTGACATCATTTGCTAAAAAATATTTAAAAAAAGAATACATAAATTTTACCATATTTAGAATATTCTGAAGTAACTTACGCGTGTTATTTAGAAAGTACATTTCCACGCGTGAGTCGGTACAGCGCATTATGACAATATTAAATAAACAAATAATATAAGGTAATCTATTTATATAAATGTGTTTATACAAAATGGCGGGCTGATGAATGAGTGCACACTTGTAAGGACTTGTTTTAACATTGAATTAAATCATATCGCCGAAGCCGTTATATATCGACGACCAGACAAACTACATTTTGACCTCACCGCGATATGTCTGGGGTCAGAACATTACTCGTAATTTCATTAGAAAATTGTTAGTACCTAAGTCTAGATCCGTAAACAGTTTTAATAAATATTTAGAACGTCATCAATGGATAAATAAGTTATTTATCATCACGTCTGTATCTCGTGATATTTTAATTGCAACATCGAACAGAAATAGCAAATGAAACAAATAACATTTACATTTAACAAAAAAGCAAATAGTATTTTAAAGTTGATATACAATAGAACAAAGCGTTGTAAACATTGTAACAGCCAGTTATCATTTTCACGTTTCAACGTTTCAACCACACCTCCAACACATTCAACACACAAAAAGTAAACACAACACCAAACATTAATGAAACAGGTCATGAATCATATAACATTTTGTATTCCTGCCGCGTCTTCATACCGTTCTAGCGAGTGAAAACAAAGTCGACAAACAAGCGGCCAATCAAAATTGCCGCTACCGACGCGCCCTCGTATATATTTTTTAAATCAACAATCGGTTACACAGTTAGTGACGTGTTTTGACACAGCGCTTTATCGGACCCGTGCTCACATATGGTTTTGGTTATTACACAAAAGCCGCCGTATATACGATTATAGTGATATTTTAGTAATCAATATTTCGATCCTGACATAAAAACTTTACAACGGTTAATAAACAAATCCGATTAAAAATCACGTTTTCCTCTAATTTCACACGTGTCCGAACGTTGTAGGAAAAATAGTAAAATTTTATACATAGTTCTTTAACATAGAGTAAACTGTCAAGAATATGTTATGAGGATATAAAGGTACGTTACTTGCAGGTGTAAACGTAATAATTTTGAAACTTATGAGGCCGTAACGTATAAATCCGTTGTAATAAATAGATAAAATAAATCAATCCGGTTTTAAATTTTTATTATATAATTAAGTACTATTTGTCGCGTGGAAATTTTTAACCGATAAAAACTTTCATCATCATGTTTTTAGGTTAATATTATAATAAATAAATAGATAAAATTAATTTAATTTTATAGCCTGTAATGTAATGTTATACCTATAGTAAGAAACGTAACAGCTTAGTAGAGGCCCGTCCGGTGAATGCACTACATACGCGTGCCATCCGCGGACTTTGAACGCGTCTCAAGGAAATATCTTTTAAATGGGTTAAGGAGGTTTATTTACACAACGTGGTGTTACATAACGATAGATTAAAAATATATCATAACGTAGAATAGAACAATATGTTTAGGAATTAATCTTTAAATGTATTTTGTACATCCGGCATCAAAATATTATAGGAAGTATTTGTAACGAAATAACCTTGTAAGTTGTTCCGTTTTAATTTAATAATTGATATTTTGATATTATTCAGATATAATATAAAGGAGAATATATTTAAACAGATGTTGGGACACAGCCATGACAGACTATTTCTGTAGCGGTGATCTCAGAGCGAATGGACGAATACATTTGGTCGCAATTCAATTGAACTTTAGATAGTTCCCAGGACTTAAGAGTAGGAAACTTACACTTAAGTATTATTGTTATATCCTTTGCGCAATTGACTTTTATAGAATCAAAATATAATTAAAATTAAAGAAATACCTATAACCAGCAAAATAGGTAACCAGCAATAGTTGTAATGAATCCCTCACTTCGTGTATATAGGAATAACAAGCATATATATCACACCGGTGGGATATTAGGATTAAGTATATTTATACAGATTAAAATTAAGCAATACTTATTCATTGATTACTATGATACAAATAAAAATATGACAACTTGATTAAGATAGCTATCTCACTGTTTGTAATGCGTTAGTAAGACATAATTGGTGGTCTTAATAATTTGATATAAACAGTGTAATTAATGAATTCATATATTAATAGCAAGAAAATATCGTCCAAGGTAATGAGCTAGTTGTTTATTACCTAACAAGAACTATGCAATGGCGGACATTATAGAAGAGGTTAGTTATATTATAATGTGTTATGACATCTGTGGTGATCGAATGACGTCAAACAGCACTTCGCGTGCCCGTGAATCGGACACGCTTGTCATTTGTGGCCTTATAATCGATTTTAATTTGTCTCGAACAAATTCTAGTATTTGCCATGCGGAAACGTATTAGAATGTGTGATTCTACATGGTAATATTAACATATTAATAATTATTATAGTATTTTTCTTTCTATTTTAATTTAATTTTAATGAGACACTATTTATTTAATTTATCAAACAATTTGGTTAGTATACAAATTGTTCTCAGTAATTCATATATTAATTAGAAGCTTTTAATGAATTTATTTCAATGTATTTTGAACTAAAATATTACTATATAATTATTTGTGCATTTATATGATTTAAACGGATTGATACATTACAACTTTTTATTTCTAGGGCCATTCTTATTTTTTTTTATAATTTATAACAAATAACAAAAGTATTAATCCGAAGTAGATACATTTCAATTATCAACAGCTCTGACAATTTCCAATTTTATTTCCTTAAAAAATTAATCTTATTTAAAATTCTATTACTTTACGAATTGCAATCGTAGAATACTATATTTATCAAATTATTTTATTAGACTAGCAACACTATTAGCCTAATAAAGATAATGAACGTAGCAACTATACACACCCACCATATCTTAAGTGTTGGCAACATTAAACTGCTTTATCTACCATATTGTCCTATATGACAAGTTAAAAATATTTACCCTTAACAAAGGTTACTGAGATCATGTTAATAAAAAATAATATACTTAAAAAATTGACAAACACTGTGTTATTGATGATTGAACGATGTTATTGAAACATATTAAAAACAATTTCAAGCCTGAGATATTATCGGGGCATAGCAATAACAACTCGATGTTGTAATTTATACCAAATTGCCTGTAGATATGGTTGGTTTTCGTAATATTAGACCATGGGTTCAGTTGTGGGGGCGTGGTCCTACGTCACAATATAGTTACTAGTCGACTAAAATAATAAATTTTTGACCCATGTTACGTATTCCTAGTTACGCACGTTGAAGGATATAATTTTATTTATTCTTCCGTATAATATATAATTTGTGCCGGTTTCGAACTCAACTATCATAGATATGGTGGCATTCTTCACTGTATAGTCCAATTTAAAGTTTAAAGGACCTTTGTACCTATAACCCTACTCACACAAATCAAATGTTTAGTCAGTTTATCTAACGAGACGAAATATAGCGTTATATTGTTCTCCGATCAGGTTAATTTAAAGGAAACATAAAAAATATTAAAATATGTCTAAGAATACAAAAGCTATCATCAAATTCGGGATTTCATTGTGTCATAATGATTTTGCAAAATCAAGTAATGTATTTCCCTTGTATAAATCCGTTGTGTGGAGGAAAATGAGTTGCACTAAACGTGAACATGTTTTCGATCTTGAAATTACATTTTAAATAAGGATTTCACGTGTTAACTGTCGGTTGGTTCGAGGAACGTATTGTTTAGTTTAAAGTATGCATTTCTGGCAAGTAGCCATCATATGCATATAGTGACTTTGTTCTTATTTAAAGAACGTTAAAGTCTACAGTTAGTAATAATATATATGTACTTATAAGAATTCAAACGATCCAAAGGCGAACGTAATTATTTGATGATAATAATCCCATATTATTATAGTCTCTATTTATTTTGGCATCTATCTTGATTTACATTTAAGTTATCTAATTGAGAGTTCTCAAGATTTTCTAAGAGTTGAAAATGATGAATATTAAGGTAGCAATTGTTTCATAATAATATCTGATAAAGTAGTAAGTTTGTTATATTTCAATGTAAACACCAGCATGTAGCCTTCAACGCGAAATAATAATTGCCGACTTTATAAATAAACTTAAAATATTTCGCTATTGAAAACGACCTTAGCGAGGGCTGGTTGGTATGAAAAAAAATTTCGCCACTGTAATGTTCTGACAATTGTTTCGTTAATGCTTTTTTTTTATTTGTGTAAAAAATATATATACAACAATACGTGAAGCAAACAGACAAATAACTTAGCGCAAATAAATAAAAAGGAGGTACGTATAATGAGACTTCATTGAGAGTCACAACAAAGACGTTTTTAAGCTATTCGGATATAAATGCATTTCTCTTTAGTGATGTTTTGTGTATAGGAACATACCGTTGGACAGGATCTTTTCTTTGTCCTCCATCATAGCGTGTGCTGTAGCCCCTGGAGCCATAACTATCCGTCTGACCGAAGGTCTCCTCACTAATGCCACTACGTGCTTGCGATGCTGCTGTCTCCTCCGACGCGTGCGCACTCTGTGGAGGCCTCCAATTGACTGCCTCGCGACACCGGCGCTTATCAAAGCCCGACCCTTATCAACGCGGCAATGATTGCCGAATAACCATATAAATGCTGAATAGATTTTACGATATATAATCCAAATGTACAAATACCATTCACCGCGGATGTTCAGTAACGCCATAAATAGCGATCTGGAAAAAAAAATAATTGTAGGTTATTTTTTTATTCTAAGTAATTTATAGTACGAGAAACTTCAAATATAAGTACTAACTATACCTATATACTGTTTAAAATTTTTATTTTGTGTAAAAATAAGAACATGGGTGTGACGTCACAGTACAACACTTGCTCAATACTTCTAACTTTCCACGCATATAAGGGTTATTAAACATCAAAAATATTGTCTATAACATTGAAAAGATATTAATTTAAATGGATGGAGGCAGTTGCTTGTTTTGGAGAATATTTTGAAAGGGAATTAATTCTCAAATAAACACTTATTTTTATATTTTCGACTATATTTCGAAGACAAAACTTAAACAGTTCAAATTGAGTAGTCCTTTAGTAAGATAGTTTTTTTATTTTGCAGCTGGTTTCATAGTTTGAAAACAAGACAAATGTTTTCTGTTTTCTGGTTAAGGTTTGTTTTGGAAGGACTATTTTTATTATAACAGACTGGTTTATTCATTCACCTTGAATTTCAAAAACTACACTCTTAACATTTTTTTTCCTCATTTTTAATATCAAAACATCATAAAAAAGGCCGATTATAATCAAAGAGATAACAATTTCCATTTCCTACACATTAACGTTAACTACTTAAAAGATAATCGCAAATCTGAATTTGATACGATTTGAAAGTAATTAAAAATGATTTAGTCAACGGTTGTAGAACTAAAATGATTCTCTTAAACAATATAAAAAAATAATTAAAACCTTTGAATACAAACACAATAGTTATACAAATAAATATTAGGAATAATGTTAAATATATTTTTTTATACTTTTTTAACCGACACGAAATGTCGTACATCCAATAAAATCAATGAAAACACACTTAACATTTAACTATATGGGAAAAAAAATCACCCAAGCAAAGTGTTGTACTGTGACGTCACTCACGATTAAAATAATTATCTCCCGAGCTTTTAAATGGCTACTAAACAACGGCTATTTTCATATAATATTTAGCCTAACCATAAAAACTGTTACAATTAAAAATAAACGAAATGTTATGTTTGAATTTGGAATCTGTCATTTTTATACAATTATATTATTTTGTTTTATTAAAATTAATTGGGATGATTAAGAGAACCAAAGAGGTTTGATTAAATAACATAAAATTCGTAGCCGAGTGTTGAATTTAACATCCTTCTAACGGTTGGGCACTATCGATCGATACAATGAAAACTCTTCCGCATGTGATAGATGACATGTCAGATAATAATTAAAAAAAAAAAGAATAAGCGGAGAAATCAAAACGACTGCCTACATTAACGGTAAAGGTAGGTCGCAGAAATAAATTTTTGATGCACGAGAAAATTACTGTATTTATGCTTTAAGCTCTAAAGAGGCTTTCCAATTAGTCAAGTATACGAAGGGCTGTATCTGAGTTCAGTGATGGTTTGGTGCTGTGTAAGATATGAACGAGTGATTGAATCTAATTTTTATTGGATAGGTATCAAGACATTTTCATAAGTTTATTAAAACACCATTCTTAGGAAGTTAGCTAAGGTCCTTAACGTCGTAATGTTACATAGAATAAAATAAACATAGTTCTACACATAATATTTACAAAAAAAGACTAAGTACATAATAAGTTAAAAAAAATTATCGAATACAGATATGTTTATACGACAAGTCTTCCTAGTATAGTTGGAAATATTTCTAATTAAGACTTGATTATTGACTGTGTCCTGGGCCTCTGTAATTAGCGAGCTTTTTTTAATCGGCGTATTGCCTTTGCTCGCCAGAACATTGTTTCATGTATGGTAATTCTTCATTATACTTTAATTCGACTCTTAATATGATATCCAATGTAAACTTCATTGTTATTACTATAGCTCTGTTTTCATTACGATAATTTATTTACGACTGTTATTTTTATGAGACCACACACAACTGTCACTCACCTTTCGATTAAGTGTCGCGTCATTAAAGTTTAATTTAAAAGAAATAAAATTTTCCATTCGTTTCTTTGATTCATCAGTATCCTCTACGTTTTTATTGTAGTCAGTTTCAACTTTTTAATTGATAAATATTCAGTGCTAATGTATGCTTAAGAATGTGTATTCAAAACTTTATACCGTCTGTATTTAGTTGGACGTTTCTAACTCGTGTTAGGGATTCAACAAAATTTTACGACAAACGATATAATCGTAGACAATATTAGCACGTAGCATTTGATGACAATTAATATTTAGTGAGCATCAGTTGTTTAGAACTGCCAATGAATTTGCATAATTAAATAGTAAAATAAGGTTCAAATGTCATAAAAGGGTATGTGATTATTTTGCTATTTTATGTGAATGCGAAAACTTTTATGCAATCAGTATAACTTTGTTTGTTTACAACGGTTTTCGCTTTCCCCACATAGAGATATTACGTAAATACATACTATACGAAAGCCTTGAAATACCATTGGAGCGTTAGGAGTTACGTTCCGTGAATGGGCAAACACGACTTAATGTTTAAATATAAACTCGAGAAGTCTTTTACAGCTATGAATGTACTTTATGTGACAATAAATAAAAAAAATCTACAATGTACACAACATATCATGCTTGTTTTGTATATTTCGTAAATAATTTTTTTATTCATATAAGTTAAACTTGTATCCATTATAGTTTATCTAACGTACATAACAAGTTAATTATATATCCAATTTCATACATATAATATATTGTAATTTTATTCATTAAGTATATTAAAATGTTCCACTTACAGTAACAATTTTAAAAACATTGTCTGTTTAAATTGAGGTAAGTGTGATATCTTATAAAAAAATATTCGAAAGTCAGTAACTCGTTCAGGAATCAGTATGTCCGTTACATCTCCGAGAACTTGACAGTTATCTGTGTATTTAAACTTTAAAGGTTAACTTAGCTTTTAACCTTATCTACTGAACAAGATTCGATAAGTATCGCTTCCATGCAAACATTAGGCAATAGTAAATAACATAATTTTGAAATTGTGAGTTTATCATAGTTTAATAATAATAAACTTTTAAGATGACGTAAAAAACAAAATTACTAAAACGTAAATAACTGCAAATAGGAATTCCAATGAATATTTGAATCGTTAGCTTTAAAGATTTTCCGTCAAAAAATTATCACTTCTTTAACGATCTCTAAACGTGGCTCCAACACTATATATGTTGAAAATAGTTTTTTTTGCATCTGACGGGAATATATTACAATGATAGCTAAGATTTTCGAATACACTCATTTTAATCAAACTAAGTTTTTCGGATACTACGATACTACGCGTTCCATCTCGTCTTCCCGTGACCGCGGTTGCTGTAAACTGTAAAGGAACCGATACGTCGAGTTTGTGTAGTTATAAAATAATAAATTATGACAAATAAATCATTAACTTAAATGAGACTTTTCATTTTACATATTCTAAGTATTTCAATTCAAGAAATTTAAATGGCCTATAACTTAATTCGATTCGTGTCATGTCTGTTGATACATTTATTTAGCTATTAGTATATTATTCACAGACGTCTGCAAAGCAACGATAAGTAAAGAATACAAGACTCGTTTAACTCGTTTAACAATACGGATGTTGATTTCAACAAAGGGTATTTTATTACTATGTAATATTAATAAGAATATTAAAATACGAGAGGGAAACTGGATCGTTTTTTTATATAGGTACATAAAGACTTTTATATTGTCCACAAACAAAGCCGCGGGAATTCACGAAAAAGTATTTAATATTGACATAAAAATTAGAGCGTATCATTTATAAAATTGAGGTATAATATCGTTTTCTAATATAATATTGTGTAATAAGAGCGTAAATTTGTTCTATACAATAATGCGTAAATAATATTTATAATTGCCATCGCATATATGATGTAAATTTATCTCAGTTTTCTTCACACTAGGGTTATCGCAGTCTACGTAGAGATCTTAGTACGAATTCATAGTTAACGAAAACTATCAACGCTATCGAATGTAAGAAAAACAAAAAGCTGATAGTATTTAGGTGACGACACTTCAAATGTTATAAATAGATACAAAAGCAATTATTATCAATCGTTATGAAATACAGTCATTATACATTTTTTCATTTTTGTAAGATATATAGAGTAAAACCAAAATAAAAAAAATCCTCTTCGTTATCCTTGTCTCATCGCCAATTTATAAGTTGTTTTTGGTGTGCATTAAAAATCAAACTTCCGATGAATTATACCATATAAATTATTATCAAAAAAGTTAATAATATTTTTACCTATAAAAATACAAATCAACATTCTTAATTTGCATGGAATAGTGGTAAAATGCTGATTTTTTTTTTATTCTGTCCAAGCGATTGTCCGGCAGAAGACCGCGAAGGTCGAACTTATCATTTATTTATTTCAATATTTTGATCCCAGAAGATAACCTCTTTCCAAGATTTTCTGGATTATTCCACCAATGATTCCGTTTATATAAAATAGCTTCACTTTCATTGTAATTTGAAGAAAATACAAATAAACAATCTATAAACCAAAAGCAATTATTTTGAATTGTACGAATGTAACTCTAATATTTTTTTTTTATTATTGTGATATTTTACATCCTTCCAGATAACATAGTTGTGTTATAATTAAGTTAATACACAATAATATTTTGTAAATTAAGAAAGGTAAAAAAAAAATTGCACAAAACTTTGTAATAAAAGAGTGGTGTATTTTTCTTTCGCTTACCGGGCCTTATAACTAAAGTGCTCCTTCGCAGTAATGGTCCGAAGAGGTATGTCTTATAAAATGTACCAAGTCGTGGCGCATAGCAGTGCGCCCGTGGATAGCGATGAACGTTTCAATACACATTCGCAATAAGTCCCAGCTGACGATCAGATCCAACTTGTTAACCAAAACTTTCCCCCAACATCGCACAGGAACGATAACACAGTAATTATACAGTTTTAGGCTGGCCTCTTCAAGATAACAAGAAATATGTGTTGTTTTACCACCCGTCTATTTCACTCCAGACCGTATTTTGCTCATTGTAACAAAATATAGGAACGGCTGAATGACTTCCTTACTGTGAGAATTACTTTTATTCGAATAGCACTCTCAGCAGTGTTACGACGTGGCAGTACAAAACAAGCGTGGATTATTAACTGAGGCTCGGACCCAAGCGAAAGCAAATGACACTGTAGAGGCGACTTGTTATAATCGAGTGTCATGTTCGGAACACATCGATTCCCACTCGGCCATTTACGGTGACCACAGAGAGAGAAACATATATTACTATCCTTATCACTCATATGATTTTGTATCGTGTTTAATAATATATGTACCTGTTCTATTTAAAATGTATAGTGTGTGCACAACGATGTAAACAAAAATATAGGTTGTTGTACGACGATTCACTTAACGATTAATATAAAAGGACAAAGTAATATTAGATAAATATGAGTGTATAAAATTATGATAAAATTATGTTTTACTAATAGAGACTTTGATTTGATTTGATAGAAACCAATAGATGACACTGACATTTAATAGTCAAATGAATATACTGTTTATCTTTATTTATTACTAAGTAATACCTACCGTATAGATTTAGGACTTTAGGGAAATAATGGAGATGTGATGATACTGGTGATTTTAGCTAGGTATTCTATAGATATATCTCAGCATGAGAGAACTTCTAAGAATGTAAATTGTTGCAGCGAGGCGAGGTTTTAAAGTACTAGAAGGTGTCAAATCCCTGACCGATTTTTAGAGCTCGTAAATAAATCGACACATTTCTTATGAGTGTTTATTTAAACCTGCCAAATGTCGCTCACCGTCAAATGGTCGAGGAAGAATTATGTAAATTTATCCCTCTGTCAAAACGTCAACGTGTAATAATGATATCACGATAGTACATTTTGCTGATATATAATAAAAAAGATATCTATAAATCCATACTTTTCGAGAGCAACACTTGTGGAAAATTTCATAGTTCTCTTTTTTTTATTATAAAAAAATCTATAGAAATAACCAGTATCTGCAAGCATTTTGATTTTAATTACAAAATATTTGTTCATTATGTGTTTCTTATACCTGGTAATTTATATTGCACCTTTTTTAAAGACAACGTCATCAAATAATTAGTGGTATAAATCAATTATTGTTTTATGTATTATCCCCAAAGGCAACCATGAATTAAAATGACAGAAATGTTTGTATTAATAGTCATTATTAATAGTCATTAGTCGTAATAAAAAAAATATTACATAATAAACTAATTTACTTCTTTGTACAACAACACTTCCATTAAGGTCAAGATCGGAGCTATTGTAATTGCAAATTCTGCTGAGATTTGGTTCATAACTTCCTTCGGAAAACAAAAGACTAATATCTGCTCTTATATATAAATATATTTTTTGTATCTGTACCTACTAGAAAAAAAGAAAAGTGAAATGAAGTGATATTAGATATTTGAAAGAAAAATAATTAGTATATTGTCGTTTATTTACTATATATATATAATCATAATAGAACATAAATATTTTCATTGGGAAATATTGCATATTGTTTTAATCAACAAATATATTTTCTTTCCATTTTATTCAATGTTAGAAATAAAATTACATAAAAATAATATACTGCATAGAAACAAGCGAGGATCTCTTTTAAATTTAAAACCGGTTTAATATTTATCTTCGTATCCTAAGATAATGTAGATAGATATTACATTTATATAAGATATTGTCAACTTAAGCAAAAAATGTCAAGGCTAAATTTTTAAGTGTTAAATAGATCAGAGCAATATCCTTTCTAAATACATCAGTTAATTTTAAGAACCGAAACAAAGCGATCAAGATTCAAATAAGTCAATAACATTCATACTTGTTGCATTTATTACTAAGATACTGAATCACATGCCAGTTCATTCTAACTTCACAGTTTAGTTATTACTTACGTGTGTTTATAGAATTCTAATATATATCTACCAGATAACCGTTTATTATCTACCGGTTATATTTCCTGGTAGTTTTCCCGATGTTATAGTGCTGTGTAATAATGAAACTTGGAATTATTCATATACTATTAGGTAAGCTTTTTGCATCCATTGAAGTAAGCAACTTTGTTATTATCTTCTTTTTATACCTTCTATTTATTTCAAGTTTTATAATTTGTATACCAAACTAATTTTATAAATGAGAAAAATTATAATGATGTATGGGTGTTTATTGCTCTTTTAGGCAAAAAGTACTTGACAGATTTTGAAACAACTTTTCATTAATGTAGATTAGACATTAGAATGAGATATAGGAATTCTAATGCCATCACAATATTATGTTTTATGAATTTACGTGACATAGACTTTGCTGCCGCCTGGTTACCATATCTATTGTTTTAACACACTTTACACATTTCTTTCCGAACTCAATTAATGAGTCAACGTGGACAAAATTGAGAGTAAGGACCTATTCATAGTTAACATTTTATCAAGATTTTTAAAGTCATATAATGGTTAATAAGTTGTTTGATCAAAATAAATAAAACTGATTGATTTATACGTATCTACTTTAAATTTAAAGAAGACATTTGACCCTAGCATCTTTGCAAAGTTTGACAAGTAGTAAAAGGAGTAATAAGGTTTTTGTCTTGAAACTCCCTAGAAATATTAAATTTAAAAAATGATATTTCCTTAATATATTCTAAAATCCTAGAATCCAACGGTTGTTTTTATTTTGTTTTGACAGCAAGAAGTCAAAAGACGGCATGGTGATTGGTGCGCTCTAAACATATTAATATGAAACGAATTATTTTATATCATTATACTCGAAGTAATATTATAAAAAAAAAAAATGAAATCATGTCACCTCTACATACAGTTTTAATTTTGCTTAGACTTAAACCAAGCATTAAAATTTAACGCTTACCCTAAACAAGCGGGAAATAATGTTAAGTTTGAATAAAAGTCAGTCAAAGTACAAAGGGTTTTTTTAACCAACCGCAGTTAAGAAGCTATTTGTGACTCATGACGTAGACAAATAAGTGTAACATTTTTTTAATCACTTTGTCTTTCTTACGTTTTTATTCCTAAAGGTAAATAAAAAAATAGTCATATTGAAAGCACTATATTTGTTCAGGAAAAAATAACGAGTTAATAAGTTTAATTTCAGTTTTACTAATGTCTGAGACTAGCAAATCAGATAATATTGATCTTGAAAACTGGATGAGAGATCTCCCAGAACAGTTAAGAAATGTCCCTATAATATATCTTGCAATTCCAGGTACATAAAATATATTTTAACTTATTAATATTTATTTTGCTTATACGGCATTATAACTTTGTTATGAAAAAATAGCACAAGAATTACATCAAAGAGATGTTTTATAATAAAAAAGTACTATATTTGTTATAATTATTGTTACAGGAAGTCATGATTCCATGACATATGGCATAACTAGGTCAAGTGGTTTGGCCCCAGATGCTGAACCCATACTAGAGAGTCTGTATCCTATATTTGAAGATACAATATTAAGATGGACAATAACTCAGGCAGTAGATTCTTATCAACAATTGCTCCTTGGCATCAGGTATAATTTTGCTGTTTATATATTTTCTATAAAATATCTTAACATCTGAATTTGTATTTCAATTGAATATTTTATATAATTAGCACCCTTTATGTTGATTTTTTTTATTAACACTCTGTAACCACTGCTTCTATGTTACAGATATTTCGACTTAAGGCTTGCCACGAAGACAGGGTCAGATGACTTCTTCTTTTGTCATGGTGTTTATGCGGGAGAAATATCGCAGCCATTGAATCAAATAAAGGAATACATAAACAAACATCCATATGAGGTAAGTAACACAATACATATAAATTAAAATATTCTAAATATTGGGTATAATCTTATATACATAATACAACCCATGGCATACTTTGAAGTTTAGTCTCTAAATATGTCTGTTAGTATAAGTATGTATATAAGATTTTTCCTTTAAATTATACAGTTTTTGTGATCAATTACACATATACATACTCCTTTTCTATTCTAAAAATTGATAATTCTTTTTTCAAATTTTATTTTAAATAAAAGAGTATTACAAATAAAACGAATTCACTTATAATGAAATTAAGTAAATCTTATTATTATTGTTATTATTATTATTATTATTATTATTACAGGTGGTCATACTAGATTTCCAGCACTTCTATGCATTCACACCAGATGACCATCGAAGGCTCATGAGATATGTTCTCAACATGTTCGGACCACAACTAGTGCCACGGCAAGCCGACTTGAACACTGTCACCTTGAATGCCATGCATAGATTACAACAACAGGTGATGTGTACATAATAATTTTACATCATTAATGGGTTTTATACCTAAATACGCATATATAAATTTGCCGATGATTCTATATACTTAAATATGGCTACAAGTTTTATTTAATAAATAAAAATATCATGTTAATTG
Organism: Danaus plexippus; assembly: GCF_018135715.1. Taxonomy (NCBI): domain Eukaryota; kingdom Metazoa; phylum Arthropoda; class Insecta; order Lepidoptera; family Nymphalidae; genus Danaus; species Danaus plexippus. Next base: position 5,611,104 of record NC_083548.1, on the reverse strand, counting down.
AAAATTTTCTCGTAGAAATATAAAACGAGATTAAAAACCTTGATATTTAGATCAGGTTTAATCTAAAGTAACTTTATACAACCTCACTTATTGACTGTGTCAGATTTAGTAAGCAGACTCGGAAAGTCTCAATAAGCTTTTGAAGTGAAACTTCTTATGCGACTTCCAACATGGTTGCGTTAAACGTTTAACGCAACCATGGAGGGGGTATGAGAGCACTGTTACGTTAAACATTCAAAGTTCCCGGGGGGGGGAGGGGATAGAAAGAGATTATGCACAATTTTTTTTATATACTAAACATTTATTAATTTATATTTTGTTCTCAAATAATCAACAATCACAATAGTAATAACGATTTTAACTAGTTGTTCATTGATATTACATGATTTAGTTCAACCATAAACAGTTATATAAATAATATTTGCATTAATCAATACAAGGTTAACTTGAGACTTGAATTTTTAATGCATTTTCGTTAAATATTATGCAACTCGTGAATAGTGAATAGTATAAACATTTTAACATTGTTATTTACAAAATAGTTTCTTCAGAATATATGTACATTGATAACTTTTATCACATTATTAATTAATTTTGATTGGAACACAGAATTTATATTTTATATTCCGTCCTTACAATCGCATAATTATTCACCTAAATAAAAAGGTTATTGCTCAAGTGCGGAACCATTAAGAAACTTTTGAATAACGTAAATGATGTTTTTTATTTGTCGTGATATCGTCGGACTCGTTTAGGGATATTTATGTCTTGTGCGTTAGCAATCAACCGGCCATAGTAATTTGTGTAGTGATAGATTGACTTATAATAACGTGTTTACCAAGCAAGCCCTGATAATCATATGCCTCAAGAAATTACTAGTGGTAATGACATGACTATAGTTATGTTAGACCATAAAGTCATAGAAAAATATTTAATGCTTAATTTATATATTTTATAAAGTTACAATTGAGATTGAGACCAAGAATTTACAATTTGATATTTTTCACTACCAAACACTCAAACACAAAAACAACGATCCATTTAGGAGCTAATCTGTTACAGATAAACAAACAGAAATGTATGTCAAACATGTAACTACCCCCTTTGCGTCGGGTGATATACTTATATATATAAGTTAAGATTATTTGAATGATCTGATAGTTATATACATATAATATAATCCAGGTGATAGTTGTATACCGTGATCGTTCAGTGTATGCTACGGGCGAGTTCTGGCAGCCGCAGATGCTGCCCTCGCCGTGGCCGCAGAGGGACGACATCAACGGTCTTTATAACTTCATGAAGCAAGTCAGGAGACATCCCGGGATGGGGTTCGTTCATCAGGCCGTACTCACACCTACACCTGCATTTCTACTGTTCAGGTGATACATTTATTGGTTACAAATTACAATGTAACAGGTTACTAGCTTATGACATTCAATTTAACCAAAATTTTATACATTAATAATATTTTATATATTAATATACCACTTGCCACTTACTTCTATGTGAGGTGCTGGCCTATAGATTAAAGGTCCGCCTCCAGTGTATGAGGATGAGGGTTCAAAACCTGGCAAGTACCAATGTGATGTTTCCGACTAATATGTACTTTCTAAGTATATTTAGACACCACAGACAGACGGTGAGGGAAAACATCGTGAGGAAACCTGGACTTGTAATTTCAAATTATAAGTTTCAGTCGCCAAACCGCCTTGATTGAGCGTGGTGATTAATGCTCTAACCTCCTCCATGTGAGGGGAGGCCTGGTCAGCTGTGGGCTCCTATAGGCTGGTGATACCACCTCGTAATTCATATATTGACATGATGAATATTAATATAATTCAAATATTCTCTATATTAATTTTAAGTGCTTGTGAGACTTCATTTGGCAAAAATGTATGAGTATTTATTTTTATGTATACATCATCATAAAGCCAGGGAACCAGTGGCCTTGTTATGTGTAAGGTGTCTCCTCTAGTCACACCAATTACCAAGGTAACATATTGGGTCGGGCAGGTTATTTTGATAACGAGATCTAAGATTTTCGCGAGTATTCATTGAAATGAAACTAGTATTATTCGAATGAACTACACCTGATTTATTTTTGTCGACGAGACTTCTCGTCTGCCCGTGATCACGGCTACTGAAAAGTAACCGAAACGTCGGGATTATGTAGTTTTTAACAAAAATAAATCACGCGTAGTTCATCCGACAAATACTTAGTTTGATTTAAGAGGTTATTTTGATTTTTGGTTTTCGAATGTGAATTAATAAAAAAGGGCTTTCTGTTCGCGTTTATGAATCTAATCTATTCGCTATATCTCAATGCAAAGATAAAAAATTACAAATCACCCCCAAGCTTTTTCTGCACGCTTCTATTTTTTTGTTTCTGGGTCTCTTTCCGCCCACTTTAGGCTTGTACCGCCCGCAAGGAGGCGTTATCGCCCACTTCGGGAAAGGCTGGATTGTACCAACGTTTTACGAAGTTTCGTAGACTTGGATCACATCGTAGACTTATGGTGGAAGGTCAGCTCTATGGAAACATATCATTCCTCCACCATCTTGAGATTTGATAGCTCCTATACTATACTTGTAACTAAACAAGCTAGTCGTAAAACCAATTTTCTTTGGGTTTTGTAAATTTTTTCATTTTCATTTCATACAATTCCTCCGATCTAGGACGATTTTGATAATGACCGTCTGTATTGACTGTTCGTTCGCTTGAATACATCTCGAAATGTACATTACTTTTGTAATCCCGCATTGGGAACATGATCTTGTGATAGTGACATTGTGAATCATACGTGGATCACGACCTCCTTCCATCAATATTACAACCTGTATTACCGGGCCAGTATGCTTTCGTTTCAAAGATGTTTGTCTAGTTACATTGAATTCATCATCATCGCCCTATCGTGTCCCACCACTGAGCAAAGGCCTCCTCTCACACGGAGAAGGTTAGAGCATTAAGCACCACGCTTACTAAAAGTGGATTGGCGACTTCAAACTTATAATTTAAAATTATAAGTCCAGGTCTCGTCACAATGTTTTCCCTGAGTGAGTCTAAATATTCTTGAATGAGTGGTGTCTAAATATTCTTTGAAAGTACATATAATTCGGAAAAATCACATTCGTACTTGCCAGGTTTTGAACCCGCACCCTCATACACGAACGAAATTACAGAACTCAAAAGTCAAACATCTTAAGTCTAAAGCGCTTAATGCCATTTTCTTAGGACACACATAACCTCTTTGCAATCTCGGACGCTGTTATATGAATATTCATCACATGTCTACAATTTTGGTTTTCTTTGCTCTTTATCTTCGCGTAATCTTTAAATCGAAATCTTCTAAACGAATTTTAGTAACCAGTTCAGATACCTGTAATATTTCAAATAAATCCAAACTAAAGAAAACATTCTTATAAACGTAAAATATCTACATAGTTTTTTCTGAATTCCATTTTTAAAATAACCGTTATCAGGTAAGCCATAAAAATAATACAAATAATTTTTTTTATACAGATCTATGTCAGCTAGAAAAATCACAAAATTAAAGTTCTTTATATGAAAATAAAAACAGACTTACCGCCATCTATTGGTTACGACCCGAATTACTTTCTTGGCTACCCACTATGTATGAGTTATATATAGATAAAGATAATATATGTATAACGTAAAATATTAAACGCATTTATTTTGTCGAATAGCAAATTTAAATTCTACTAAGAATTAATTGTGAATGACACGTACTATGTATCTTGCAAAATTGCGTAATAATTGCAAAGGACAATGGCTTAATGATTTAATCATTGAACTATTAAAATATTTTTATGTATTTTCTATTTTATGTTTCTTCCGTTTGTAGATGGCTTTCAAACCTACGAGAGAAATGCGCCAAGCCGGTCAAGAATGAGATTTATCCGAAATTATCAGAATTCACTCCTGGAAGACCCGTAGCTGGTGAAGATAAAGCTCCCGTGAATGTCATTATAGCGGACTTCATAGAGATGGACAACGCGACTTTCTCCAAAACCGTCATAAAACTTAATGAGATCTAAGATTTTCGCGAGTATTCATTTAAATAAAACTAGTATTATTCGGATTTACTACGCGGATTTTTATTATTTAAAAACTACATAATCCCGACGTTTCGGCTACTTTGCAGCAACCGTGATCACGGGCAGACGAGGTGTGAATGTCTGTCAGTTGGTCCTTGTTATTTATCATCTACCGCCATCGATTTCTTAATTTTCTGGCGTACCGCTCTGGATGCCGGCAGAATGCGCTCACGGTGTCTTGAGGTCCTGCGGTGTGGTTACAGACATGGGATTTAATATTTTTAAAAACGGGGTCCCAGGTGTTTGAAAGATTCCAGCCATCTTCTCTATTGAAATTGGAAGAGAGAAGAGAAGAGAAGAGTCTGAAGCAATCCGGCAGGATGTTTCGTATGTTCTGCGCCGGAGCAAATTGCCTCGACAAAATATCTCTCGTCAAGAATCGGTTGCACTCAAACAACTTCGCAACAATGAAGACCTGACTGTCCTCCGTGCAGATAAAGGGAACGCGACCGTAATAATGGATACGAGTGATTATGATAATAAAATAATCGAAATTCTTTCGGATAACTCTATTTATAAAAAAGTTAACAAAGACCCGACAGCTAAAGTTTTAACAGAAACAAAATTTCTCATAAATAAATACAGTTCAAAACTCAATCTAGATATCAAATCACTCGTACCATCGTGTGCAAAACCTCCAAAATTGTATGGGTTACCTAAAATCCATAAACAGGATGTTCCACTACGCCCAATAGTAAGCCAGATTGACTCACCCACTAATAAACTGGCTAAATTTCTTTCAAAAATATTATCACCTCTCCGGGGCCACACAAAGTCATTTGTTAAGGATTCCTACCAGTTTGTCAAAGATTTAAAACACCTAAAATTGAGCGACAATGACAGTATGGTCAGTTTCGATGTACAGTCATTATTCACTAGTATACCTGTTCTTGACTGCATTGAGATTGTAAGAGGTAAGTTAAAGGATAACAATATGCCTATAGAATATGCAGAACTATTAAAGCATTGCCTAACATCTGGCTACCTCATGTGGAAGGATGAATTCTACATACAAGTAGATGGAGTTGCAATGGGTTCACCGGTTTCCCCCGTTGTCGCTGACATATTCATGGAGGACTTCGAGGTGCGAGCCCTTTGCTCTCCTCCTATAAGACCTTTAATATATAAACGGTATGTAGATGACACCTTCACAATATTAAATAAAAATAAAACCTCTGCTTTTCTGAACCATCTTAATTCTATCAATAGTAAGATTCAGTTTACTATAGAATTGGAGGCAAATAATTCTTTAGCTTTCCTTGATATACTTGTCGTTAGGAACCCTGACAATACTTTGGGACATACTGTTTATAGGAAACCCACACATACGGACAGGTACCTCAATGGTTACTCACACCACCACCCTATCCAGTTAGCTACCGTTGGCAAATCTTTGTTACAGAGAGCCCAACATCTTTGTGATGCTGACCACCTAGAGGCCGAGCTGCAGCATGTAAAACATGCTCTCACTATCAACAACCTGCCCGTGCCTCGCCAGCATCGCAAGAACCACCTGAAGCCACCCACAGTTGAACGACAACCTGCGATACTACCATATGTGAAGGGAGTTACTGACAGAATAGGCAACATCTTGAAGAAGGTTTCCATTAAAACTATTTACAAACCACATAAGAAAGTGAGCCAATTCTTGAGACCAATCAAGAGTAACATTCCTTTGCAACAAGCGGGTGTATACAAACTCGATTGTGACTGTGGCTTGTCATACATTGGACAGACGAAGAGGAGCATCGGTACTAGGGTTAAAGAACACATCTCAGACATCAAAAACAGGCGCGCGTCGAAGTCAGCAGTGTGTGAACACACAATGGACAAACCAGGCCACTACATTCGGTTTGATAAACCTCAAATCCTCGCTCGGGAAGACAAGTACATACCGAGATTAATTCGCGAGGCTATTGAAATAAAAAAACATCCCAATTTCAATAGAGAAGATGGCTGGAATCTTTCAAACACCTGGGACCCCGTTTTTAAAAATATTAAATCCCATGTCTGTAACCACACCGCAGGACCTCAAGACACCGTGAGCGCATTCTGCCGGCATCCAGAGCGGTACGCCAGGAAATTAAGAAATCGATGGCGGTAGATGATAAATAACAAGGACCAACTGACAGACATTCACACCTCGTCTGCCCGTGATCACGGTTGCTGCAAAGTAACCGAAACGTCGGGATTATGTAGTTTTTAAATAATAAAAATCCGCGTAGTAAATCCGAATAATACTAGTTTCGTCATAAAACTTAATTTAAAACTATTAAAAACCGACATATCGCATAGCTACGGGTAATCGTTTAAAAAAATTAAGCTTTAACTAGTACTTAAGTGTTTTTCATCCCATGACGTAATGTACCTGCATTTTTATTTTTTTACACGGCTATTTTGTATTCTTATTAAAGCTTTAAATGGATGTTGTATTATTATAGTGCCTTAAAATAAAATATTATTTTATACCAGTGTTTATTCATTTATAATTTACTTGCCTGTCTGGGGACCGAACACTTTATTACAAAATTCATCCAACTTTATGGTTTCACACAAGTCCTTGAGGGACCATTTCTTCCTCTTATAATTCGGTTCTTTTTTATCCAACGCCGATAACAATTTGTCTGATAACTCGTCGGATATTTCTATAATTCTACATATTTTGTCCAAGCGGGCGAGATCTTCGATGGAGTTAGTGAGGTCTGTTAGTTCGATGATTTGTGACTTTCTTTCATGTATTTGGAAGGAATTCTCAGAGTCCGTTGCACTAGTGCTGTCCAATTTATCGTAAATATCGTTCAATTTATTACCCACGGCATTTGTTATCGATGATTTTTTATAAATGAGACTGACGTCTTTAGTTTCTTCTGCAGTATCTTTTGACATCTTTTTTATAATTTCTCCTATAATCTTCTTTTTAATTTCAATGGCGTTAGTTTTATTGGGGATGGCGTTTTTGATTTTATTCTGTTGTTTTTCCGCTGAGGTTGAGCACGATTCACTGATTTCCAATTCGGTTTTGTTTTTGACGCTGGTGGCCAAATTCACGCTGTGCTCTTTAGTACAACTTTCATTCAAGTTGGTTTTATTCTGTGTGCCACGATGATAATTTTTGTCATAATTAAATGTATCGTTTATTGTATCATCATTTCTTTCGTTCTTTGTATTCGGCTTTGCAATGTACTCTACATTAACTGATAAAATATTCAAATTTTTGACAGATCTAATGTCATTTGAACTGTCATTTTCATCGATTGACGTTCCCAGGTCGCTTAATCTCGAACAGTCGTTAAATTCATCGTCTTTGGTCCCCTGCACTTGGGCATCATCTTGATCTTTGAGATTTTCATCTTTATTATCAATCACCATATCTTTAATGCCAGAAGGCGTTACTCTTTCACGTAATAAATCGTTTTTAATATCTTTCTCTTCTTTGTATTGTTCTTTCGGTGTACTATATTCAAGATGTGAATTACTCTCCTTCGATTTTTTCAAAAGTTTCTCTGTCATATCTACCATTTTCGAGAACTCCTTTTTCACTTCCTCCAATCGTTCTTGAGTTTTTTGATAATTTTTACGTTCTTTGTCTGGCGTTTCGAATGGTGCGCAGCTTTGAAATAGCGATGTTCTATTTTGTGCAGAGTAATTGTGCTTCTGTTCGTAGATAGATTGTATGGAGCCTGAATTGTGTATATCTACATGTCGCCTGGAACCCATTGGGGTTGGTGGTCTTTCATTGAAGCCATGTTCCATGTAGAACTTGGATCTGTTTTGTATTAAAGTATTACAAAATAAATCTCTATTGTAAAACGGTATCGGCCTTTCTTTCGATATTCTGGGTGTCACTGAAAGCCTCCTGAAAATATTCTTCGGTACCAGTTCCAATTGGCAATTTTTTTCCAAAAATTTTATTGAATCTACTACTCTGCATGCATAGGAATATTCGTTTTCGTACCAACAAATCAATTTAAAGAAATTTGGTGTCAATTGGAGACAGGAGTTTACATCAAGGATGCAAGATTTCTCTTCGCCAAGAAAATCTGAGGACACTGCCTCATCACTACTAGCTTTGATTATATTCTTCAATGGAGATCTGATCTGGTCTTCAATAATTTTAACAATGTGTCCGATTGATGTGCTTTTGTTTAATCTACATAAAAAAAAAACAATAAAAAAATCATGCTTAATTAGAATTTAAGCATAGTAACTAAAACTAAAATGAGTAATTATTGGAACAATATAATCAACTAATGAACACGGTAATACGTTTTTTATGACATAATTTTAGGAGAAAAATTATACGAAAACACTCACTCACAGATAAAACACACACCATGTACACATGTACCAACATACGAAAAAGGAAACAAAAGGAAACATTAGTATTTTCAACTATGACTAGGAAAAGTTGTATACAGGAAGTAAACCAATAGACTAAACAAAACGCAAAGATTTCATTCATTCATCACATTCGTACATTTAAATTAAATGAAAACCATATCATAAGTATTTTTTAATTGAATCTAATAAACAATCGAGTTGAATTTAAATAGAAAAAAAACTATTACATAATTAATTTTTATTATATCAAATATTGGTGTATAAGATTTATATAACGAAACTTTACGTGCGTCATACATATTTGTGTACTAAGCCCAATAAAGTGACGTTTAAACCTAAGTGATGTAACCGTTCGTTATATTACTCACCGTATGGTTATGTCGAGTACGGAGACGTTAACAACGGGTACCCTGAACGCTAAGCCCGTGAGTTTATCTTTAACTCCTGGTATGATCTTACCGAGGGCCTTGCAAGCGCCCGTCGCAGCCGGTATTATGTTCTGATGGATGCTCCTATGGTCCCTCCAGTGCTGGATGAAAAGCAACCTTAATATAATCAATATATGGTTTAAAATCTAATATAACCTTAGTTCAAGCGAAATAATAATTCAATCAAACCTTTCAAACCGTTAATTTTCCAATCGTTTTGTCGTTTCTGAACTAGTCACAATCATAGCCTTTCGAAATTAAAAAAAAACTTTTACAATTAATTAAATATAATTGCTTGTCACAACGAAAATACTTAGAAATAATTTTACTACAATATAAATACATACATAAATTTAAAAATTTGAAATAAACTCTTTATAGTTATTTCATAGGACTGACAGATTATAATATGTTTTGTTTAATGACAGTACCTTTCCCTTTAAACACAATCCATCCAACGGTTTCAAAGATGGCGTCATAGCGTGGATGCTCGTTATGAAACCCTCTTCAACTGTGTAGTTGTCTTCCAAAACCTTAATTATTGGAGCCAAACAGTACAGAGTGCTCGACGCGCAAGATATTACTTTCTGATCTGGAATTTAGCAAAATAATGGAGTATGCTTTAATTGAGCCAGCCATTACCTGAATTACATTTTGTTTTATCGTTCCATTACATCGTTATATAAATTAAAAAATGTTAATATCAAATCAAGACGTATCTATCTACTGCAACAGATTACAATAACCTATCAACGAAATATAACTAGCTATTAGGAAAGCAAATCATTCACCATAAGAGACTAGACGGTTATCGACCACAGTCCATAAAATATGTTCACATTCGTCCAAGAACAGACAGTGATATTAATTGCCCATTGGAATATCGGAATAATTTTCCCAAATTAACCGAAACTTGGATATCATTACAAAAAACTCATTTAGAATATTATATCTCGTTCAGGAGGTCGCGTATATCTCTTATCAACGAACCCACCCCCAAAACAAAACAACCCATTTCTATATATGATGGTGAAAATCAAGAAATTGATGTTATTTATAACTTCATCTTCATAGACTTTGTACCCAAGAACAAATAACACGATTTAAGACAATAATGAATAGTTTAAGATAAAATAATTTAACCTTTATTTATCCTGTCTTCATTAACGCCTATTATCAACATTGGAACGTCGATGCTGGGAGCGGTTACCAATACTCGTTTGACACATTTACTCGATAAATGGCCCTGCAATTGATGGATTGATATAGTTTATGGTGCCTTTATTACATATTCACTTTCATTTAACAAATATTAACTTAAATATTCAATCATTACCGACGCCTTATCGTAGTTAGTGAAAATTCCGGACGCTTCGACAACGTATTGTATAGATGCTGACTGCCACGGTATATTCGACGGGTTTTTCTCGCGAAAAACTTTTATATTATTTCCTACAAAACAAATTATTATTCTTTTAAATGTCCAATTCCTTGCAAAACGTTTTTTTCGTTTGCTACTTGGTTACCATTAATTGTTATCTCGTTGTCTTTGAATGTAACATCCCATTTTAATTTGCCGTGGGTCGAGTCGAACTTTATAAGGTAACTAATATATTCAATGTCTACCGCCGGGTCATTAATAGCCTTTACCTACGAGAAATACGTCATAATTATGTACATTAATATCGATATTTTTTTTTAAATATTAATATTTACCTCCAAATCAGTGTTTTCTAAGCAAGTCCTAAAAATCACCCTGCCTATACGTCCAAAGCCGTTAATGCCAACTTTGAGAACCATTTTAGTATGATCAAATCCCTACAGGTAATGTTAGCATTTATACACAATTTGGTCGAATTTTATATTATCTCCCCGCATTTTGAATTACCCGCTCTGTAATATCAAACAGAATTGATATGGTGTAACAAAATTTCAGGGTACGATAAATCTTGACAATAGATTGTTCCTAAATATTATACTTAAACACTTATGCTTTATGACATATGTAATGAAAAGAGTTTTTAAGAACATAATACTTTTTGTCTTGTAATACATAAAAATCAATAATTATTTCTACCTAAATTCAACATTCATTAGAAATGTTCAACTCACGTCAATGGATTCTTAATCTTATTATAATTGGAACTATCTCTGCCCAACCAGCGTACAAAAAAATTATAATGAATTAATTTCATTTATTTTATTTCAAAACCCTTTTATTTTTTTAAGTTTCTCATAACTATATGCAATTTGTTCCTGTTTAATGATGAAATATGTTTTTGAATGGACCCGAAAAATGTTTCTCAATGAATCAAGGTATACGTGACACAAGGTAATATAAAAAATATTTTTAAATAAAATAGATAGTCATAGCAATTCCCACATACACAGTGTGACATATGTTAGCATCACTGTTTTATACAAAAAGGTTTTTTAAATACACTAAATAAAAAAAAAACAAATTTAAGGTATTTAAAAAAATAAAATACCAAGACCTTCGCAGCCAATTTAAGAAATATTTATAATTTGCTTGTTCAAAATAAAATTATTTTGAGTATAATAGATAATTAAATATTATTTCATATGAAATGTACATATGGCGTTACAAAAAAAAGTGTAGTTTCTGCTTAATTGTGCAGATCGTGTATACAAACCATAACTTAATCTTTCGTGTACTCCGTTGTCCTTCATCTGACATTTCAATTCTCCATATTGTGGAGGAAGGAGGTGTCGTGTTAATACAATAAATATCTAAATTTATTCCGGTATGTACCTGTCTATACTACTTGTTTTATATAGAATATTTTAATGTTACTTCGGCTACCCCAAATGTGATAGTTATTTATTATATGAATACTAAATATTACATCATTGTGGTGTACGTGTGCTTGTACATTCTTTTCCATAAACCGTTAATTTCGCCAAAATATCATTACTTATAGAACCTTCTTATAGTATGTGTGTGCAAAATAACTATTATGCATGGTTTTTAGTTTTTGAGTGTATATTTTAGTTTATTTCTATCGTTATATGTGTGACCTTTATCTGACCTTTCATTTGCCGGTATGAAGCTTAAATGGGTAGATATATAAATCAGTATCCAATAGCCACCATACGCTGGATAGTAAAGTGTAAGAAATTTATATTAAAATAACAAGATTTCTGTTTACAGTGACTGATCGATAATTATTTGTAGCTAGTAATAATCTAACTTTACATAAATTTAATATTTGTCTATCTAACTTAGTCAATTGCTAAAAAAGTATTTGCTTTTCAAAATCCTTTATGCCCTAATGACAGTAGACATGTCTAATTTTAATAAATATATCTTATTTTTCAATAATTTAAAGACATTATTACTCATTGTCAATTATAAAACTTTTGCTCAAAACATATTCTAACTCAGGCTCTTTACAATTTGATTATTGGAGTACTTAAGAATTACACCGCAATGGAATTTTAATCAAACATTTATGTTCATAAACATTAATCATTTTGTTCTAAGGTCAAATGGGGGTCATGATAAAACAGTTTTCAATAACAAACAATTCATGTTAAAAATAGTTTACAGTTGTGTCACTATGACTACTAAGAAGGTCTATTTATTTTAACGGTTAAAATCTCAATATACCACAATATTTCCAACTATTTACAGTATTTATTAACTTTTCAGATAAAATGTCGAAAATTGGTATCAACGGTTTTGGCCGCATTGGTCGTCTGGTTCTCCGTGCTTCCATTGAAAAGGGAGCTCAAGTTGTAGCAGTCAATGACCCCTTCATTGGCCTAGACTATATGGTCTACATGTTCAAGTATGACTCCACCCATGGACGTTTCAAGGGATCAGTAGAAGCTGTTGACGGCTGTCTAGTTGTTAATGGAAACAAAATTGCTGTTTTCTCTGAGAGGGACCCCAAAGCCATTCCATGGGCCAAGGCCGGTGCTGAATATGTTGTGGAATCAACCGGTGTATTCACCACTACTGATAAGGCATCTGCTCACTTGGAAGGTGGAGCCAAGAAGGTCATCATCTCAGCTCCCAGTGCAGACGCCCCAATGTTCGTAGTGGGTGTCAACCTTGACGCCTACAACCCATCCTACAAGGTCATTTCTAACGCCTCATGCACTACCAACTGTCTGGCTCCGCTTGCCAAAGTTATCCACGACAACTTTGAAATTGTTGAGGGCTTGATGACAACCGTTCACGCCACAACCGCCACTCAGAAGACTGTAGACGGTCCTTCCGGCAAGTTGTGGCGTGACGGCCGTGGTGCCCAGCAGAATATCATCCCAGCTGCCACTGGCGCAGCCAAAGCTGTTGGCAAGGTTATACCGGCTCTGAATGGAAAGTTGACGGGTATGGCGTTCCGCGTGCCCGTAGCTAATGTATCCGTCGTCGATTTGACAGTCCGCCTCGCTAAACCCGCAAGCTACGACGCCATTAAACAGAAGGTCAAGGAAGCGGCCGAGGGACCTCTGAAAGGAATCCTTGGGTACACAGAAGACCAGGTCGTATCTAGTGACTTCATCGGCGACTCCCACTCGTCGATCTTCGACGCCGCAGCGGGTATATCTCTGAACGACAACTTCGTGAAGCTGATCAGCTGGTATGACAACGAGTACGGCTACTCCAGCAGGGTCATCGACCTGATCAAGTACATCCAGAGCAAGGATTAAATTCTTTAATTTTATATAATGAGATGTAATCGGAATGTCGAGATTAACCGACGATTATTTTATTTTAAGTTTTAAGTGTAGCTGTGTATTCTAAATTATTATTTTACTACTGTAATAGTAGAAGACGCATATGAATCCCCTTGCACCAGATATTAAACGCATCCAAATAACTTCCTTATTTAATATCCAGTGTTTGTATGTTACATGCTATAACAAAAAAATAAAATTTATTTCAAAATATTTTTGTTTTAGTGCCTTTTTATGATAAGAGTATGCTGTAAATAAAGGCTTATATAGATGAGTAACCTCTTTACATAGTCCAGTATAATATCGATACATGACATTGGCGGTATCTATAAGGAAACGCCACTAAGAGAGAAATCTAAATGAGTACTTGCTCTTACAGTTATTACTTGCTGGAAATTTCAGATAACCCATTATTTGCATTCTCATGTAGAAGATTGCATTATATCATTAAAACTTAACACTACATGCTGACAAAAACCGATTGAGAGAACTGTATAGATAAATAGCCTGAAAATAAACATACGTTGTTGTTTGTTCGTTTGTTTAAAAATGGCCTTCATCTGTGCAAAGACGTGCACAGTATATTCTGCCAGTGTCGTGTAGAATGGAGGAGACACGATCCGGGATTAACTTTTGTATGAAATAAAGTTTTACAGCCTCGACTGAAGTCACAATTAGGAACCTTGTTAGTGGATCTAAAAAAAAACATACGTTATAAATTCTTTAATCCTTGAAGAGTTACGTTTCATTGATGTACACTTCAAAAAAATAAGTCAGATTTTTTTTTTAACATTTAAACTACTTCGAATCAATGATACACACGTAGCATGTGTTATTTCAACCAATAATGAAAAAAATAATAATCCCCACGTTTTAATACCCAATGGTAAAACCATTCTTATTCCTTTACAGTGTATTTATTTCAATAACATTTAATATCTGTATACAATATTAATTACCTTTGTATTTTATTATCTGTCGTGAATGTAAATAATAGATATAAATATAAATAAACACCAGTAAGTGTTATTTAATTTTTTATACTAATTGTTATTTACTGAAAGAAAAGTCGTATTTATTAAATAAAACTTCTAATAGATTTGATCATCTTGATTATAAATTATTTTACAATTAGTAAATGTAAACATAAGCTTTTTAAGAAATAAATTTTGTAGTTTCATTGCAAAAACTTATAGGATATCCTATAATAGAATTATAAAAAATGTGTGTATGAAATGAAAGTAATGAAGTTATGAGTTATGACAGAGAGGAGGTAGTCAAAGGTGGTAGAGCCTAGCTGTGGTCAAGTTAATACAGCTTGAACATGGGCTGGCTTGACCGGGGAAGTACCACCCTTTCACCGAAGATCGGCGTGAAGTAGCCTTTAGTGGCTGTGTTTCGTCTGATGAGTGAGGGAGTCGGTTGCCCTTTCCCCGTTCCCATCCTTTCCTGCCATTTCCTTACTCCCATCCCTCCCTTTTCTTCAAAAATCAAACTTGACAAAGCATCCGCAACATCTATGTTGCGAATGTTCATGGTAGACTATCACTACTGCCCATCAAGACTCAAGTAGGTCGTCTGCTCGTTTGCACTTTGCACATTAAAAAAACCAACATCTTATCAACGGTAGTAAACAGACAAAAACTATTCAAATTAATAAAATTTATCTGGCTATTCCTCGTAAATTCTCCTTTTATTTTGTTGATTATCGTCACTTAATAATTGGGTAAACCTTTTAAATATTAGCCCTTTACTAGATTATATCCAAAAATGGCAGGGTCTTTAAAAAATAATAAAAAAATTTACATATTGGAAATTAAAACATCAAAAAGAACGGGAACAAAAATGTTATTCATAGCCATGACATTCGTTATTAGTTTATTCATTGATTAGCTCTATTGATTAGCTTTTCTTTGTAGGTTTTTTTTAACAAGTACTGAAAGTACATTTATAGGTTTTCCCTAAATAGCATTGCCATATTTGAATTTCCCTAATCAGCAAAAATATTTTATTCTGTATTTAGTAGAAATGGCTACGGAATATCGGGCAGCTGTCAATGACATATTCGTTTGCTTCGTGTAAATTTTGTAATGTTAATATTTCGATTCCGTCTGTGCGACAATGAATATGAGTTACACTAACAGATAATGATTATTCGTGTTTTTTGGCAATTTTACTACAAACTGTAATAGAGTTTATGAATAAATCGTTGTGTATTATATTATAATGGAGGATCTCAATTTGACAGAGACCGAAATGAGATATTTCGGTGATTTGTTTTTGTGCTGCGACGAGGAATCCAACGGGAAAATACCGATTTTAAAGGCGACTGAACTATTTAGATCATCCAACGTATCCAATGATGTATTACGACAGGTAAACGTTGTAATCAGTGCTATTGAAACACACTTTGTTCTTCATTAGTTAATGTCAATACTTTTTCCATCTTCCAGATCATGGATATTAGTGTAGCGCCTAATACATGCACGTCATTAAATCATATGAATAGAAAGCAATTTTATTCAGCTCTCAAATTGATAGCCGCTCATCAAACAAATATGTCCCTAAGACCAGAACTTTTATCAACTCCCTTAGATTTGCCATTGCCAAGATTTACATGGGCACTAAACTGTGATGCCAATGCTGATCTCATACAGTTGTCTAATTCACCGAAGGAACAGCATATATCGAAACGAGACAGAAATTTTGGTAGTATCGCTGCATACGAGCCAATAAGAGTGCCATCAAACCTCTCTGATAGCGACGCTCCACAAACAATGTCTCATGATAATACAGAAGCTTTAAGTACTGACTCAGAGATGGAGTCGGAGACATTGTCACAAAGATCTGGTTCACGTGGGGTAAGTTGTATATTAAAACTCCTTTATATTAATAAAGAGGTTCCAATATTTAACCTATTTGATTGTATCACTTGACTTTGAAGAATATGTTGCTACAGTTTACTTATTTTATGTTGCTTAACTTTATTTTTATTTGTAAAATCATAAAGGCACATAAAAATTATTAAAAGATAAGTGATTTTTACCACGAAATCACAATTTTTCACATTACAAGTTATAACAACACTGGATAACCATTTTATATAAAAACAACATAAATTCTTATGTTCGTTTTCCGACTTCATTTCTTCTCAATATTGCAATTTTATATATTTTTTTTGTTATTGTCTCATTCACATATATTTTTTATTACTTCCAAAATGTGTGATATAACAAGAATATATATCTATGTAGAGAGTATTGTTGTCAGTGATGTGTTTCTCTTAGGGGCTTGAAATCTACAGAGAAACTTTTAAGTTCATGCAAAACTTCTATACTACTCCCTTAAAATAAATGTAAGGGATAGAAATTGAGTTCCATGGTGCCTATTCAGCTCTTTCCTTATCGACTGATACTTGAGTGTTTATTAAGGGTAGGTGTACATGTATGCTCAAAGAGCAGTTGTCAAAAATTAGTGCTAATAATGTTTGTCACCTCTAAAATCCGATCTTGAAGATGAACAATATTAAAAACATTAAGATATACCTAGAAAATATATTAAAATGTGCGTCTGTTTACACATCAACTTGTTCCATTTTAGATAATAAAATGTCTAGCCTTCTAAATGTGATAAAACTTAGCGCTTTCATTTATAATTACACCAGATACGAGATGTGTGCCTCGCTCGCTGACATTATCTTTATATAGACCGAGATAAGACAAATCGTAACCTGAAATATTGTTTTGTATTTTATTAACCATTATATATAATATTTTTAGTGTATTTTTCTTATTGCATTTATTTATTTTAAAGTTATGTACATACTTATGCTGTTTATTTAAACTTACTGAATTGATTGATACGTATTGCAGATTATTTTTAATTCAGATAGTAATTTTATATTAATTTAAATATTCAAAATTGTACATAAAAATGACATAATCATTACTATAACATTAAATGAAAGAAGAAATGCTTTGAATGAAATTGGAGTTTCTTAAAAAGTTTTTTAAATAAAATATTTTTGCCTTCAATAAAGCATTTTTGATACATAACCTGTTTGTGACATTGTTATAAACAAAATTCAGGTAATTTTCAAAAATTACTAATGAAGTTACGTCATTTGATATTATAAAAACTTATCTTTATTCTTAATTTGTTGTTAACTCACTTGTTTGAGTTAGTGTCTAACATTTTTCTATTGTATTATATATCAAATATATTTTAAGGATGTTAATTTTGTTTGTTTCTTTGCATTCAGAGACGTGTGAAGGCTGGTTCGCCGTGGAGTACGGCCAGTGAGAGTCCGACGCCCACTAACAGTGTAGCAGAACGTGTTCATCCTGTGTGGGAACACAGCGCTACAGGACGAGGGGTTTGGCCCACTAACACCACCGAAGAGCACACTCGCTTATTAGGTAGTTATTTCTTTAATAGTATTTTTCGTGACTTCCTCCGCTTTTGTGTTCAGAGAGAAATTAGTAATGTATATAATAATATATGTCAACTTGTCAATCCGTAGATCTAT
The DNA here is from genome assembly GCF_018135715.1 of Danaus plexippus. Taxonomy (NCBI): domain Eukaryota; kingdom Metazoa; phylum Arthropoda; class Insecta; order Lepidoptera; family Nymphalidae; genus Danaus; species Danaus plexippus. The sequence continues at coordinate 5,592,984 of NC_083548.1, read as the reverse complement.
CTGTGTCATGTACAATAAAGGGATATATCGTAGCCTTTATGTTATTCTTATGTCTAATTTATTTTTAAGTCACTCACTATCGTATTTATAATATTACTAAGATGTCAATATACTTATTATATATGTCAATTGTCATAGATATAGTTTGCCTAATGCCTAGTTTTATTAGTCTTTTAGTAATAAAAAAATTTACTTAGTATGTTAGTAATAAAAGAAAAAAAATACTTAGTATGAGCTATTCATTAGTACTATGACTTTTTTTATGGCATTATATAACATATAAATTAGATTTTCAAATATATCACATATATATATTAATATAAGCTTAATGTCTCTCATTCTACATGTTCAGGTTCCGGCACTTACTTGTTCTATAACTGTTACTTAACTAGTGTTAAACGAACAAAATTATAAATTACACATTATTTTCACACGTATTTACTTATCATTATATGCAACGAGTAGTGTTTCTGTTTTATCAAAACATTAAATGGTCCTATAAAGTATTGTTCTAAAATTCTCATAGTTTTTTTTATATATTTTTAGATGAGAAAAAATCCAGTTATCTGAACTGGTTTAGCAACATTTATAGTCGCATGTTCAAACATTTTAGGGAAGTTGCTTTGTTAAACTAATTAGAGTCTATTACGGATGTGGAACGGCTCTTGTTAATTTGACGTTTGATTGAATTTGTTGAGAGTCCTAATTAAATATGTACACAGCTCTATAGTACTCATGATACAATTTTTTTTTTTTAAATTTGAATAAATTTAAATCATATTTATTTATGATTGATAGTTATTATTATTCTTTAATTATTTCAACTGTAAATGATGTCGAGTGTTCCAAATTTAAAATAATGTTTTAAAATTGTTTTTTTTTTTTTGTATGTCGTTGTTTGGTTTATTAGAATCTACGATGCTTACAAAATAATAATGGATGAATGAAAAAATATATCAAAAACAATTGACAGTTGCGTTATATTTTTTGAATGTGTGTTATATAAATTTTAAAACATGTAATGACGCTTTTTAATCAATGGTTGGCTTAATTATATGTATGTTATTATTATAGGTACGGAGGAAGAATCTTCTGACCGTCACTCCTCGGAGGAGGAGGCTGATGATGCCGATGTTTGTTCTATGAGTGAAGCCCAAGCTAGACATTATGCTGCACAGTTTGCACAGCTGCGACCTGAAAGGGGTATGCTGTCTGGACAAACGGCCAGGTGATTATGCTGGATTGTTATTAGTCTCATATAATCTGGATTTTATTTCTTGCTATTATTATGAATATGTTATGATTTCTCTCTCAAGTCAAGTGATGAAAAATTGTATTTCACATTTTTATTTTTTAAAATTTTTTAATATGACAGTCATCAATATAGAATAATTATAAATATTCTGATTGTAGTTCCGAGTAAAAAGTTACTCAAGCGTTGATTGTAAATATTATATTTCCAGACTTTTTTTCGAAAAATCTCGCCTTTCGGTTTCCGATCTGAGGAAAATTTGGCAACTGTCTGACATAACTCAGGACGGGATGCTCAGTCTAGAAGAGTTCAGTATAGCGATGCATCTGATCGTTCTACGGAGAAACAATATACCAGTACCAGACGTGTTGCCGGCCTGCCTCGTGCCGACCGTCGACTCGCATTTCACACAACGCGCTGTCACTACGGACTTAGTGGATCTCGGCTCGGACATGTTCAATTCCGGGACCTCGGCTGACTTCAACTTCGCACCCAAACCGGAAATCAACGACCCGTACGAAACCAAACCGGCCAAAAAACCGGAAGACCGCCAGCCGTCATCGAGCCCACCGAAACCGGAACATCAGATCAACAACAAGGAGTGGACCAAATTTGTCGATTCCCCGACCTCCAGCGTATCCAGCCCCGGGCCGAAGCCCGTCAATTTTGACTTTCACAAGTCTGCCCTGGAGCGGGACCCGAAGATCTTCCATCCTGTAGCGTTGAGAGTAACTCCCGAGTCGACCGCCCTCCCGCACGACACCGACACGCGCTCCAGCACGTCCCCACGACGAGACGACTTCGTGCACGCCTTCGAGCTCGCCAGCCCCAAACGACTCAACTCACAACCACCAGAACAACCTAACGGAAATTCCGAGATCAAGTCCATACAACGTCCACAGCCCAAAAAGCCGATGAAGAGCGCGGGCGTACTGCCCCCGCCGCCCGCCCGCGACTCCCTCCCGCACACCGAGGATCAGGGAACATCAGCCGGGCCGCAGTCCCTTCAATACGCACCACGAAAGGAACCCCCGCCCCCGCCCCCGCCGCGGCCCCTCAGGAACCACGCTCGCTCCAGTTCCTTGGACCTGAACCGCCTGAAGGGCCAGCCGTGCCAGTCCGCGGCTCCACCCCCTCAGCCCCCGCCGCGAATGTCTCCCTCCGCGGTCCGTGACTACGAGCCTGATGGTTTCGGTTACAATCGCGACGACGCTCCCAAAATGCACGGTGCCTTCGAAGTTTACCGCAAGCCGTCGAGGGAGCCGTCCCGCGAGGGCGACGACCCCGACGTCCGCGCGCTCCACGAACAGAACTCGGTGCTCCACCGAGTGTGCCGCGCGCTCGCACACGAGCTGGCCGACGCCCAGCGTGAGAAGGAGGCGCTGCGAGTGCGTCTGCAACCGCCTCAGACGACGCCGCAGACCTAGTCACGTCAGTACTGAGTCCTCTATAGAACCTTTCTTTATGTTCATGGCTAATATCAGTGTCGAGTCGTGTGAGCGCTTGCAAGTGTCGCGAACGTCATTAACAACGCCCCTAGTCATGTTTGTGGCCAGCGATCTCCGAAACCGGCGTCATGGTGTCCCGATTCATCACTATCCAAAGATACGTTTAATTATTTTTTTTTTCTAAAATGTATATCAACGAAAACAAAACTACGACATTATTGTGCGATGCCACGAAAATTAAAAAAAAAAAATAATCATATTAATTATACTATGGTTTCAAATACATATATCCTTAACTTTTGTATGGAATATAATCGTTCAGTGCTATATAATGATGCTGAGAGTAAAAATATTCCAAGATGAAATCTACGAAGTAGTTTTTCATTATATTTAATATCCTAGTTGGTCAGTGTATAGAGGCTAATGTGTTTTCATGTAAGAACTAAATATTATAGTCATTTATTGAAATGCGTTACGATTATATAATCTGGGATTCGGAAAGCTACGTTTTATTATAGCGAATAGTGGTGTAGCGTTACGATTTTAATAATATCGATAAATAATTGGTTCACTGAATAACTACCTCAAAAAAAATTACATCACTATCGGCTTGGCGAGTCTTCACTGAATTTTACCATCATAAAGCCGTTCAAATTATTATTATTATTTTTTTTTAATAATCTTTAATTATTTAACGTATCAACTATCAATACTTTTTAATATATTCCGTTACTATACTAGGAATGTACTCAAAGCACATAGAAAATACAAAGTTATAGCATTTATGTATTTTTATATACAAATCCCGCTTTGGCATATTTAATTATAAGTAATTATTTTTTATATATAAAAAAATGGCGCTAGTATTGCTTGAATCGCATTCCTCGTTTCTTTGTAAAAAAAAAAATACAATTAAATAAGTATCTAAAATATGTGAATGTTTATTACCTTTAGTGATAGCTTCTGTAAATGTAAAAGACTTGAAGATTTTGAGACGTGGTTTACATGGGATTTGTGATTTTTATGTAGATAGGTAATGCTTGTCATCTTCGTCGTTAAAAATGTTGTATGAAAAAAAAAAAACAAAAAGTTTTAATTTTTATTTTAATGTGGCAACTTCCTTATTAAAGTAAGCGGCGAGCTAGAACATTATGGATAGCTTAGTCAACAAAGTGTGAAACAACTTGTATAATATAAGTTTATTATAAAAGTATTTATCGTTTTATTTTATTGGTATTTTATAAGAATATCGTTGTTAATTTAATCTGTTGATGCTGTGTAAATATTTTTTTTTTATCTAACCTGTCGCATTCTGGTATGTACTAAGCTTTACGACCTCACATATATATATTTCGGTCCAATTTTTTGTAAAACTAATGAAGTTCACCATTATATTTACCTATTTATGTTAAAACTATACAGTAATGCATATTATTGTAGTAAATTATGTACAATAAAATAATTTAAAAATAAATTTGTATTTTATTTTAAGTTAGTGTATTTATTCCTTTTTCGTTTTTAACATTTTATTTAGCTTGATGTCTGTTATGCAAAATAACGCTTTCATCAAATAAAAGTAAAATAAACGGGCTCTATCACTGAATTTTATCGAAAAATCGATGTTTCGATAACGGGCTGATAAAAGTTGGTCACTTACTAAAGGCGCATACACATCGTTGAATTGTAGGTAAACCTTGGTAATCACTATCTATTTAGTGATCTCAAAAAATACGCTTGGTTTTTAGAAACAATTCAAACGCTTGATAACAGATGCTCAAGACATAACTATGGATTATTTTAGGCTTTTTAATGTATAGACTTATTGACAAAGCAGTGAAATCAGTGTGTCCCCTGCTTATTAGCATTTTATCGAATAAAGATTAGCTGTAACGAAGATTGCAGCAAGGACACTTGTTACAAATAACGAGACTATGACTCCAGTTACAGCTTGTGAAAAATTTCCCTCCCTTTCTTTATGATACCATCGTGGTTACCTGCCGAAGTAAGTGTGGATCTTTTTTGTTTATTAGGAGGGAGCTCCCCCGAGCGGGTGACCGCGCGCTCTGAAGTCGAAGTCCTTCACAACGTCGTAAGACGCGAGCGGTGTAGTACGTATGTCTCGTCGTGTTTAGCGCGCGCGAAAACATGATCGATGCAAAACAATGAAATCTTTATTGTGATATCATTTAAATCAAGATGAGGTGCTTCGTTGTGTTATTTTTATCTGTGACCCTCGCGTTCGAGACCGCAGCGGAGGCGTATGTCAGGACATGTGAACCCATTAAAGTAGCTATGTGTAAGAACATTGGATATAACCAGACTGGAATGCCGAATTTGGCTCGGCATACCCTACAAGCTGATGCCGATGTGACTCTTCAGACATTCAGCCCGCTAGTTCAGTACGGGTGTTCATCACAGTTGCATTTGTTTTTATGTGCGGTTTATGTTCCAATGTGTACGGATAAAGTCGCTTTACCAATCGGGCCGTGCCGGGGTCTATGCGAGAGTGTTTACACAAGGTGTTATCCAGTATTACGGGGTTTCGGTTTCCAATGGCCGGCTGAATTAGATTGTTCACTCTTCCCGGCTGAAAATAATCATGAGCACATGTGCATGGAGGGTCCAGGGGAGCGAGCTCCGCCCATTGGAAATATTCCGTTGGATGCAACAAATGCTGGTAGAGGCGCCTGTCGAAGACTTTTGAAGCCGAATAATTGGGTATATGTTCGAGGTTCCGCTCGTTGTGCACAATTCTGCGATGCAGAAGTTTTGTGGGATGCAGGAGAAAGGAAAGCCGCTGAAGTGTGGCTTGCGACATGGGCGGCACTTAGCTTCGCTTGCACACTGGCAGCGGTTGGAGCTCAATTGGCTTGTGGAGATCGTGGTGGTGCTGGAGAAAGAGCCCTTGTGTTGGTAGCGCTGTGCCGTTGTGCTGCTGCTGCTGGTTGGGGGGTTCGTGCTGCAGCTGGGAGAACTGCCGCTGGTTGTGCCAAGGATTCTACATCGCCTACTCGAATGCTGCTTGCCCACGACGGACTGGCAAATCCTAATTGCGCTGTCGTGTTTCTGTTGCTGTATTATTTTGGCTTAGCAGCATCTGTTTGGTAAGTCAAATTAATATTTTTAATATTTCTTAGAAACATAGTTGGTATCTCGCACAATATTTATATAGGAGATGGAAATACAGAACAAAACGACAAATTATTATCACATTTATATTTAATAGGACAATTGCCTTAGAATAAAACAAAAGAATTAGAAAAACTTTTGAAAACTGAACAATTGAAGGAGGGTTGTATCGTTACAAAAGCCTTTTAACACCTCCCTTTACCTGAGTTTTGTAACCTGCCTATTGAAATCCTGGCTCAGGTTTAACTTTTGTCGCCAATGAATATATGTTTTGTCACCTCAAGCAACTTAAGCGCTTTATTTATTTTAGCACAAAAGAAATCCTTAACAATGCCAGTTTACAAATGTCTTCCTTGCAATTGTAGTTACATTTTCGGATCTTCAAATACATTTTTGTATTTTTGTCAACGTTTTCATATACCAATGTAGGTACTCATGGATGTATTGATCGGATCTAAAACGATTTTTCTCTATCAGTAACTAACATGACGTTTTAATGATCCTTCCCTACTAACTCCAGACAATATCTTTTTTACATCTAAAATACTTGTGTATTGTCAATAACCGTACTACGATTGAATAATTTGAGTAAAAGTATAACTTAAACATCTTACACAAGAAACGACGGATATTTGTATGTACTTCGAAAATTGTTTTCAGCCAGTTACATTATTTAAATATGAATAGTAAAGCTTAGTTTCCATAAAACGCCACTGAAGCCTGCCTTTTGTTTTCTTAGCGATAAGTCACGGTCCGTAAAGATTATAACTAAGCAAATGACCCAACATGTAATACTGACGGCCATTAGATACGTTAAACATAAATTAACATACAACTCCGGTTTTTTTACTTTGATCTTTCTCTGAGTTGTTTTGTTATGTGAAATTATTATAACAGTCTCAGAGCGTTAGCAGTCCAGTTTTCAACATTTGTAACATTACATTTTAAGATATAAACTAGACAAATTTAAAATACAACTTACATAACCGGTACTTTAACGAAAATTTTAATTTCATTGTGGTTAAGTAGTTATGTTATTTGTTCAATAAAATTATGACACCAGAAAAATGTTATAAATAATATATATGTAGAAAATAAAACAACGATATGTTTTCACTTAACTCGGTTCGTTAAATAAATCGTAATATAATCTCGTAAATTATTTTGACAAAGAAATGATCACGTAAAAACGAAAATACGTCAAGACCTTTTTATGTAAAAACTTACTTCGCTTTATTACAACATAAATACGTAAAGTATCGTTCAGTTTAATTATAAATAAAATATATGTACTATGTTTCAACATAATTATATGTTATTGGTGAAACACAATGAATATATTTAACCAAAATCCAATTTTCTATTTCAAAACCGAAACCAGTTTGTGTTTAAATTATGTTTTAAATGGGCTCGTTAATTTTAAAGAGCCTGACAGTTTTTACTACTGAATAATAAATTATAGGCTGTAAAAGTTAGTTATCGCGAAGAAAACCTTTCCGTTATTGAATATATTTTCCTATATACCCTTATAGCCGAGCTCGGAATAACAAACAGCAGCTTCCAAACCAATCTTATCTTATTTTGACACTAAATATAGTGGTTCTAGAGCGGTTTGGCGGCATCTGCTTTTTTAAATCCCTCGGCCGGCGATTGCGCACAAAAAGTTGTACTGCAATACAACATAAATTTGTTCGATTACGAGGAACCTATCGATGCTAACATAACGACGGTTAAAACGTCCGATCTAACAATTCATATTCTGTTTGAATAAATAAAACAAAAAGTCACCCATTTAAGTTCATACGCTATTAATATAAGTATTACCGTTTCTTCCCCTGCAATGCCTTTCCTCACTAATGTTCGCATACCGTATTTTTCTTCAGTTCGTATTAAATGAGACATTTTCTGAAATCGTGATGACACATTAGCGAAAGTTATACCGGCTTTAATTCTTCGCTGCTTAATTCCTTGTTAATGATAATTAAGATAATTCACGCTTTCAGTTTCATTTGGCAAAAAAATTTATTGTGTCGTTTAAATTTTTACCGCATTGTTTTACAACGGGATCGACTTAATGCTTTTTTTAATAAGAAATCGTCAATTCAGGCACCGTCCTAAAATATTCTGAATGACGTTAATAATATTTTCCATAATAACTATTTAGTTGGGACTCGTTATGATAATTTCCTATAAATTTATGTCCAGCCGGCTTTCACCGCAGTTCTAATAGAACGTCACCGCGTCGCCTCAGACAGTTATTAATACACGAATGTGATAAATTATACCTCATGACGCATTTAATATATCTTATTAAAAGTTATCTGATATAATTAGTTTTATTTAGCGAACCTTGTATACACTCGATGAATATTGAAACATATTTCCCCATGAACGTTTATCTTTTTTTAATAATATGTACGACGTTTTGCAATTTAAGTATCTACATTAATTGTATCAATGTAGACATTGAGTACAAAAAGTTATATATGCTATATAAACTACATTCTGTTCGTTGCATAGATTATAATAAAATAAAATAATGACAGATTATAACAAGTTCGTAATCATGACCGTGAGGTCGCGGTATGTTCTGTGGTCGGTGTAATGAGAAACATCAAATTGGTTTCTTATCCAAGCGTCCGTGCCACAGCTATGATATCTTGAAACACGTTTATCATTCCTCAATTCACAAGTAAAACCCTTTGTACATTATTTAAAATGGCTGCTTTACGCATATATTTTTTTTAATATATACAAATTATCGACAATAACGTATAAGCGGTCATATATTGATGTTAAACAAATAAATAAATTGTAATTTTTAAATATTTTGATTAAATACTTTACACTGAATAGTGTCTTAATATATGTAACCATGGCCTGGACCCTGCTCCGACATTTACAATATTATTTATCAAAAAAGCACGTTTTAATTTCATTTAAATACAACAATCGAGTCAGTGTGAACAGACCTCAAAGGAAATGGATTCAAAACGTTTAAGCTTAGAGAATTTGAATCTCTCATCTCGTAATAACGCCATTTGTAAATAACAGTAATTCAGTTTTCATTTAGAAAACCATAGACGGTTCCAGCAATAAAACACGCTTGGTACCATCTGTTTATAATCGTAAATATGATCGGAATTGTTTGTAGGAATGCATTCTCACATTAGCAATACATTTAACGATGATTTAATGTTTTAAAAGCTGGTGATGAACGATGGTGAGAGTGCAGTACGAAATCTTGTGTACCGTTATAAGGTTTCCGTTTTGTTGTAAAGTATTTTTGCTAATGAAAACAGACCAATTATTCATAACTAAAACGTGTTTAGACGCAAGTTGTATATACAGTTGTGTGGTCTATATCTAGGTCGTAACAATGTTTCTTTATAATCTAAGTGTATAATTTTGTATACTAAGTTTCATGAATGAAAAAAATTGTATAAGTAGATGTATATACACTGATTACTTTGAAGATGGGAACTAGGGACATGTACTAACAAAAACAATACTTTTTGTTTATCAGGAGTTCGAAAACACTTCATTATAGCCAACTTTAAAGAGAATATAATCAAGTTTTTATCTCCACGGATAGGTTATGGTGTCCATAATTTCTTGTTTATTTTATATTTTGCGGCTGCCGATGCTATCTTCACACGAACGCCCAGCCTGTAGCCGCGCTCGTTAGCAGGGCTGTGTCTTCAAAAACATATCGATATATCTTAAAACAATACGACACTACTAAAAAGGGTCACCTTCCATTCATAATACATTATAAGATTTCTGATAATGATTAGAGGTGAGACAAACAATCGTAATATGAAATAAAGTATTGTAAAAATAAGTGATTACGTTGAGATAATAATGTAAAAATATAGTCAATAATTTATAACGTATAATACAATTTATAGTGAAAAGTAATTTTCGGAAATATTTACTATATTATTCTATATTCCCGACATATCACATATCACATGTAGACGAGATGAATGACTCATAGTGTTGTACATATATATAGTTACGAAAATCTTTATTCTCATTATATTTTATAGTATTGAATTTCTTATTAAGAATCGATCATGTAACAACACTACATCCGAAGGTTCGATCCAACGCGCCCGCACTGTAATTGGGATGCTAATCAGATGCTGAGCTGTCGCTGTCCTTATCACACCCAGGATATGATATGATTCCATCCCTTTCCACCGAGCCCTGCATGCACTCTCAATCATCTGCAATAAGCACTGACGTTCCCTTAGGCCGGCTGTAATCACTGTAGTTTGCACTGGCAGAATAATTTACTTTCATAACAGCCAGGCCATACTAATGACGGGACCGCGAATTCTTGTTTAGGCTTGTAATTCATTCAGCTATATTGTATTGTTCGTTGGTATTCCCTATAATGAATTGTACTGTAACATTGATTTACAATACGCTATTATAGTAATACTATAATTTTAAACATAACTTATACTGTATTTAATTTCAATCATTCCTATGCGATATATTTATGACAACATGCGTATAGCTCCTTAATAGATTTCATACAATTTCGTTTGTATTCATGAATGGGGAAGAAATTTAACCAAAACATAATAAATCTAGCTTTTTTTACGGTTTGTGATATACTATTCAGGTCCCGGTCGTGTCCGCTCTCGGAATAACAAAGGAGCCGAGAAAGGATTCTGCATATCTGTTAAGGAGATCGGTACAGCGAGATGCTATCTAGCCGCGCTCATTATTGGAACACGCTGTATATTGTATACTAAGAATTCGGATATTACGTTTAATAAGAAACATGTTAAGATAATATATATACACGAACATGTTGTTTGTTCATACAGTTTGTGAGTATTTCAGTAATGAATTCTGTCTGATCCGAGTTTGTACTAACAATTTTATATTACAATAACAATATTACAAAAGGACAAAATATTTGAAATTCAACGCAAATCTCCTGATATAAAATGAACTTAATAAAACCTGTACGCTGACGACAATTTCGTATTATTACACTGCCGTAAGTGTCATGTTTTTTTATCCGATAACCTACGTTAATACTATAATGTACTGAGATTTATGAATGATGTAGCATGTAGAGTTACAATGCCAAACTTAGGGCATACCGAGCTCATAAAAATAAGCGATCGTTAAAAAACCTGCCAATTGTAAAGGCACTTGGTTGGCGAAACCTTTATTTTTAACAGATGATTATTTTTCCGTGAACATGGTTTTTGAGGTACAGTGAAGACTACCTTCAATGTTTTTTTTTAAATGGATCCCAGGAGAAAAATCTCCGAAAATCAAATAACTGACACTCAAATATTAATTCAAATTCCTTTCTATAAAAAAAGTACTCGTTTTAATTATATATACATACAGCTTATAAAAATGATAAAAAAATATAATTAATTCTACTAATTTTAATGTAAATTTCGATAGTATTGTATAAGTTTATTCTATACAAAAAAAGTTTTTTTTTTAATAGTTCCACTTACATATATAAATGTGAAGGTTTGTGGACATTTATAGATATTATAATTTAGATTTATTGAATTCCAAATATTAGTTTTGTTTTCGTACGGACAGCTAAATGATTACTGTATCAGCAAAGGCATTCATAACTATATGTATTTTAGGTTATGCTATATGTTTTTGTTTAGCTTTCATACAAATATGTTATTAAGAATCGTAATCTCGATACTGTCATATCAACTTTATCAAAGCACGATTACATCAGTTTTCGATCGTTGAAATTGCAAGAATTGATTGATCTATGCTAAGTGTCGTAGAACTGGTTTACTTTACATCACAAAATTAATGTTCCGTTGTTCCGAAGGTCGAATTATTTCTGTCAGTGGGTGGGCAACATTTTTCAGAGAGCACCTCGTTTGTTGGTTTTCGATGATGGATAGTATGTAATTAAGGACTTTCATGATGCGTTCTCGTCGGGTATATTGTAATTGATTTTAATATCTATGTAGAACTTGCAGCAATCAACTCCTTATTATTCAGAACTATATAATGATATATCTTTGACTTGTAATATGATACATTTTGGTTTGGTTCGGTTGTTAGCTGATTTGTAACCATACAGTCGAAGTTTATAGGCAAGGAACAGAAATGCGTGTTTACATTTAGAATCAACTGACACCACCCTTTTGTCTTTGTATGAACGAATCCAGAGGTCTTATCGCAAACACCGTGATCGCTTGCTCTGTGTAAACGTGCAAAGGATGGCCATCGGTTAGTTACAGATAAAATAACGATCAATATTTAAAAAAAAAGCTTAAATGAGTTTGAATATTAATTTTTAAGTACATATAATTGTTATGAGACTAAAATTTATATACCTTAAATATGACAGATATAATTTAATTTAAAGAAAAACATGTATTACAATAATATTTTATTTCAGTGTAATAAATATAAATTGGAAAGTGATTTTCGGTTACTGTTTATAATTTTTGTCCTGCTATTTATTAACGTGGTCACCCTGTATGCGTATGCGCATGCAGTCATTTAGCGTCTGCTCCCACAAACAAGACAGCCGAGGATTGCTTTGTTTAAAGCTTTCACGGCTCATTTTCTCACCGAATATTAAAAACATATCAAAAACGTTACAAACATACGTCTTTGTTAAAAAAAAAAACAAAATCTAATTATATAAATTATATTATAAAATCTATGAAGACCTCTTATCGTATTTACTAGCGTTCAAACTGAACTCTAATTTGGAACTTTTTTAAGATTTTAAATACATCCTAAATAGGTTAACAAAGCTATACTAAATCTTATTTTATTTATTGTCTATTCGATTCTAAAACAACGGACCCCTTGTCAAGATTTCAGTTCCAAATTAAAGATTTACATTCCCAGAACTTGGCTTCGCCTTTGTTGGTCTTAGAACATAAAATGTATCAAGTTAAATATGGAGGCATTGTAGATGCAGGTAGGCTTTTTTGTTCCAGTTTACGGCGGTGAAACGAAAGAAGTTATTTATGGTTCCTACGGAGGGTTTTTGTTAAATTTAGGGTGCTTCGCATAAATATCCAGTACTCAAAACATAGTATTTTAATGTAACGTATTATAAATTTAATTTTCTATAAACACACGCTTTTAAACAGATGTGTTGTAATTTGATATGCGCGTTAAGTCATGACGTGGCGTCTTGGGAAATGGGAATGTAACTATATACTTTAAACATAAATACTCGACCATAGATAGGTATTTTTACGTAGCCAAAGTCTCTAATAATTATTTGTCTATTTTTAAAACGACTTCCGATAAATAACATAGCGCAAAGTCGGCGTCCTAAACAAACAATGATTTCCATTAATGCCGGTCGGACGGACAGACGGCCGTACATATATTTATTGATTTATTGATCGTAAGGAGAAATCCCGACGGTTGTAATTTAAAGTACTAAAGCAGCCGAAATTCGGAGATGCCATGGCGAGATTTTGTTTAGACGATATTAAAAGAAACAGCTCTCTTCATATTTCTCACTTATAATATTAACAAATTCAAATAAAACAAAACTAATATCATTGTAACACTAAAACTAAACACGCCTTAGAAATTATGGAACATACAAAATACAAGAGAATGTATAAATAACTTTAATTATATATTTATGTCACTAATTAAATTCAAGAGCCTTCGTTTCCGGATTAAACGTGTTGTTAGTTGAAGAATTATTTTCGTGTAGAAAAAATAAATTAGTTAACTATTCCATAGTTTTTTTGTCCGTCGCATCTTCACCCGGTTCCCGCTAAGCAGATGCACATGTCTGCGCCGCGGGATCCCACTATCCTAAGTTATTATTATTATCACCATCCCTCTCACACTTAACTAGATCTCGTTATGTTAAGAAGGGACAAAAAATATACATAGTAAGATAAATTTATTTTTCCTGTACAGATATAACCAAAACGAGTCTTAGGAATAACGATCGCAGATAACCAAGGAGTTTCGATTTAAACAAATTGTTTTCAGTTTTGACAGCTGGAATTGATGCACAGCGGCTCGTACTGATGTTAAAATATGTGTGTTTATGATACGAGAAACCGGTAAACTTATAACACCAAAAATATACCAACGGAACCCAATAAGGGCCAATTTAAACAATTCAGAAACCAGTTTATTATACCACTAATATATACGAGGCGATTGTATGTTAAACAATTGCATTATATCGTTATAACGAGGTGAATCGTAAAGATCGTGTGCGCCTGCGCATTTAACGCCGTGTTAGCTTTATAAGATCGTAATGTCATGATACTAATGATTATTTTACACATACAAATATATATATAATAATTTCGATTAATAAATTTCGTCTAATCAAATTGATTTCGATCGATAATAATTATCCGAACAGTCTGAAGCTATTATTGAATATGTTTGTAATATATATTTTATAGATTCTTAAGGACCCTTATATTTGAGCCCGTTTCAAATTATAACGTGCCAACCTTATAACAACACATCCTGTACGTTTAATCTAGACTATGACGAATGAAACCTCATGCTGTTATAAATGCGTATGCTTATGACAGTTCCACAAAATATTTCTATAAATTATAATGGTGTTTAAAATATGAAACAATAGTTTTTGCTCCCTACTTCGTCTGTGTGTACATTTATAAAGTGTGTTAAAACTATTAATATAACATAAACTTTAAACTACAGAGTTGCAGTCTATTAAATGACTTCGTACCCAATCAACTGGTATACCGCATCCCGCGGGCCCAAAACGGAGTTAATGAGTAAATTATAGCCTATGTCTCATTCTGATATACGAGCATCGTTACTGTAAAGTTACATCAAAGTCTGCTCAGTCGATTTCGCGTTAAAGAGCAACAAACATCCATACATGCTCACAAACTTATCGATAGAATAAACCTTATATTTAGCGATGATATCAATTCGTTGAAACTGAGAAAAGCAACGTTTCCTTATAAGTGAAGTTTGTTTAACCAAAAAGTAACTTTGAATTAAATATAAATCTATAGTTAAAAATATATATCACTATTAATATAAATTAGTAAAACACAAGAATGGAACATAATTTCTGAATTTTTTGTTCAGAAGTATATAAAAACATGAGTTCTTATAAAGAACTTAACGATATATTTTTTTATATTCTTAGATTAGTTACACAAACTCCACCTATATCTGTTACAGCTTTTTTACATACATTTTTTTTTTGGTACAATAATTTATATTAGCAACGAACTGTTACGCAAGTGATTTAATAGCGTAATCTGACGACTGTTTTATTGGACACAAAATTATGAGTTTAATATACTTTATACAGCACCAGTTTGAGAACGATATAATTTAATATGAGAATTAATTGTAGTTTCCGGAAATACACACGGTACAATTATAATTTGTACCTGTATTAAGAGAGTTGATTTCGAACGCAGCGTCAATTACTGAGCTTAGATTTGATTGTTTTAGTATAGATTTGAAGTAAACTAATTGTTTTAAGTTTAGATTTGATGTTAACAATTTTTTTTAACTTTAGATTTGATATAAGCTAATCTTTTATAAATCAAGTAAGCTAATTGTTTTAGCTACAGTAATATGTTCTTAGATTAAGTTTGAATGTAATATCGAGGATCGTTTTTGATAATTTTATCAAAAATATATGTTGAAAAGACACTACGGTATTTTTTCAGAAGCCTACTAGAAGTCCTGATTCAGCTTGAAGTAGCATTTTATACCCTTTCTATGATAAAAGATATGTATAAAATCGTAACTTATTATTTGTTTGCCTGTATTTATCCTAAAGTAATTCAGTCATAAAAATCTTGATGGGTTCATTGACCGTACTTCGTGCATATCATATAAAACTAAATTCATCTACTAATTATTTATTTATTTAAGCAAATAATACATTATACTTATATTATATATTTTTCTTTCGTTCTTAAACAAGAGAAGCAAAAATTTAGCTACTAAATACTTCTCTCTTTACTACTCATATATATATACATTTATCAAATCTGAATAGGTATATTTTATTATTAATATATTCCTTTAATAGTGGAAAATGACAAAAGTAAATCTATATATCATACAGATAAAAACGACTATAAATAAATCGTGAAGATAATTTCTTAGATATATAATTAGCATTGCTTATGAATTATAATAACTGAAGTCGGCTGCTTTGAACTGTGCTTTGCATACGAAGCGTTCCGACCGATGTAATAACGACCTGTCCTCTGATCTATTGATCACCGAATATCCCCGCCCTATTAATGATGGAAGAAGAAAATATATTCATTGTTAACTATGTTTGTTTTCGTTCAACCGAATGTCGTAATATATTAAAGCTTTTTGCTCCTACCATTAGTTTTGTGTAATGAAACTGTACATATACAGTTAAGTTTTCATTCCTATCTCGCATGTGATAGACGATAGTATCAACGTAGGTGTATGTGTGAAAAACTTAAGACTTCATGTTTATAGTTTCTAGAATTAAACTCATGGTAGGTACGTTACTATTCCGGGTAACACACTAATAATTGAGCAGTTTTCATTATAATACTAGATATACTGTTTTTTTGTTAATCCTTAAAGAATATTAATGATTACAGAGCAACTTTTTTTTATCGTCAGCCTCTTTTTTACAGTCAAGTGAAGTTATGACGTCAACGTCATAAGGTGACGTAGACTGCGCTCTGCGTCACCTTATTGACTGACTTGTCAGTATCATTCCTCAACATAATGACATACGCATATAGAGGTCTTAAAATAAAAAGTTACAAATGAAGCCGATTGTCAATAATTGATTTAAATCACCGATCATAATAAATCGGGATACAATGATATTGCATCGTTATGTCGCAACACGATCTCAAGATGTTGTTCTGAGATCTTGAAAATCAAACCGAGCAACCTATATATATATATATGTATATATAAACAAAATAAACCCAGCGGGAACTTGATACAGATGATAGTTTTTATTAACTTAATAAATAATTCATGGAGGTTCTATGTATTCCACATTGGCTTTACTCCCTGCGGCGCGTTGATGTCTTTTGCCCAAAGAACTGTATTTACTGGATATTTTTTTTTAAATCATTATTTATACAAGAGTTTTGGTATTTCTATACAGATCAAAACCTTTCATTACATATTAAAAATTCTATGACTAAATAATAACAATATTTTCATGTTGTATAAATTTTTGTACTCATTTTGAATTTAATAATTTTAGATATAACTCCAAAAAATTATAAATATATAATAACACCGTAAACGAAAACAAGCCAACACCAAAATGCTTATATCAAATTTGAATACATTCCGGTTACATTTTAAAGAAGCCTCCTTTTGGTTCAATCGAAATTGAATCTAATTACATCTACAAATAGTTCATTTTGGTTTAAATATAAAAGGGAGTCTTTCTTGTTAGCAATCACGTGTCAGCTGTCAAATAACTACTAATATTAGTTTATTAAAAATTTTACTTTATGTGAACGGTTTAGGTATTATATTCGTCTGTATTCATATGGCTGTTATTTCCTCTTGAAGGAAGCAAGTTCGCCTTGTTAGGCTTATTGTTGACCGCAGTCTGTTCTATCCCTTTCTATCCTAATATCTTTTATGTTTCCGTCTCTCTTCAATCGTTAAAGCAAGGTCGGCTCGTTAAAAGCTTTTAACGAGAGTGGAAAGAAAAGCACGAGCCCTACAGCGTTTCCCAAACTTTCTGACATGATGCATTGAATGTAATATTCAATACAAAGTCCTAAAATTTATTTTGAATTTTTTCATTAATCTAATCTAACAAGTTTTATATGGGATGTAAGAAAAAGAACAATAAAATTAGAGTTCTGAAAAAAGTTTGAGAAACACATTTGAGGCTCTACAGGTATTGTGCACTTGTCTCTTTCACACCTGCCTGATAAACATATACCCGTTTCATTCACACCGTGCTTGTATAGACACCATTCCGTCACGCTGGTCGGGATAATTAATATCTGCCCAGGAGTTAATCACTTAAATATAATTAAAATTTCATTTTCAAATTAAAAATATTACAAATCCATACTTCGGTTGCGTTTAAAATATATAACATTTGAGATAAATTCTATGTTTAAAACACGACGAGATTTATTATTATTTACTAATAAAATGTGTCGAACTAACATATAAGGTTATAAGAAGTCATGTGTCATTGAAGATCTAACGTTTATCCTGAAAGCTGGCCATCATGGGAATTGTAGTTCCCCATAATGGAGGCGATGCTCCCAAACAGAAATAAGAGACGGGAGAAAAAAAAAGTATGGTATTCCAGTGGAAAACGACCATTGACTTGTTATAGATTCTAGACGCCATATTTGTGTTGACTTTACGGACGCGTTCAGATGACTTACTATGAGATTTATACATTAAAAAAAAAAACATAACAATAAATATGTACAATAACTAGTATAGAAACTATCAAAAATAACTTTAGTATTTGAGAAAAAATATTATCATTTAATTACTGATTTAATTGTAAAAAAAAAATTAAATAAAAAGGACCATAAAAAATATATACATAATTACATAATTCAAAAGCAAACAAAATCAAAACCCCATGATAATTGTTAACTCAAATCTCACGTAGATGAAGAATAAATCATGATAGACCGCTTTCTAAAAGTACAAAAAATATTTTTAATAATAAACAGTTAAAATGCGCGCGTCAATCCGTCAAGCGATAATCACCTATTACAAAGTGATGTAGGAAATAACAAGACGCGCCCACGATCTTACATCGGGGATTGATAACGTTTACAAATTATATTTCATTTAAATTAAACTCCTGACTATAATGATTCACTTCATGTACAATCCAATATATTTATATAAAATTATTACGTTTAAATTAATTTTACAATTAATCATATGCCTATTTAGAATCGAAATGTATTTTAAATTTTTATTATATTAACCATACATTATCTGTTATAATATATAATATTTAATCTGTGGCAATGAACGCTTAAATGTCAAAATAAAGCTTTCAAAATTCATTTCATAGTACAGGGTACTTCACTGGCTATAAATATGCCAAGTCACTAAAATCGAGTTCTATGGGCACCGACATGAAAAAAAAACTAGCCTCGTTATGGTAATTGCTTTCGAGTTTTGGTTAATTTTTTTATGGGTGACAGTGTTATTTTATCGAAAAAAACTTTTGAGTCATTTCCAGCCATACTTGTTTATGGTGAGTTTTATCGATTATAATTTTTAATGGATCCGAACAATGGAAAGAAAACATAATATACATATTCATGACCAATTTAGTGATTGCTGGCGGGAGCTGATCAAAATTCATAGTAGGCGTTGTCGCCAATCAGCGGTTAAAGTGTACATAAAAAGAAATGTAAATAATATGTTTTGTATGCTGAGTCGATCACATTAACTATTTAAATTATATCTTCAAATTGTTATTCAGATTATCCTGGCAATATTGTAAACGAAAACTACCAAAGAGGTTTTATTAAAAAAAAATCGTACTCTCTTAATCTGTTTGATATTTTAGTAATATATTTATCATCTGTATCTATTGTAGGGGGGTTAAAATAGAATGGTTAACGCGGTTAAAGTGGATTATAGTATATAATAAAGCTTGGCTGTATTTATAACATAATTACATATCAAATTACCAAAAAACAAAATATAAGATAAAAATATAAATACTATTTCTAATGAATCGTTATATATAGATGATATAGGATCATATCAATTCTCAGAAAGCTACTCGGACAGGTTTAAAATAGTCTGGATACACATCCGATAACAGTTTCTTATATAAATAAAAATAGAATTTAAAAAAATCATAAGAATAATGTTAAAGTCCTTTAAATGGATTTTCGATACTGCAATTTCACAAACGAACCCAATCAAGCGGACGCTATAAAAGTAAACCTGCACCTCCATCTGGCTAACGAGGAGTTAGAACAGGTTCCAACGAAGATTCATACGTTACAGTTCCCGGTACTGTGAACGATCAATATTTATTAGTTCAACAGAAGGTATCTGACAATAAAAGGTTACTCCGACGGTAAAAAGCAAGCAATTAGAAATAGGAATTAGATATTGTTATTCGATTCAATGAATCTCGTATAAAATAGGTTTGTATTAATTACTTTGTAAAAACTCGTATAAACCTTACAACGAAGTCAATTCACTGGTATACACGTGTATACATGTAATGAAATGAATTACAGATAATAAAATTATTATACAAGTAATTACAGATACATCCAAAGCAAAAAGATCGAGATGATAAATAAAATATATATAATTTATAATGTTTGATAGTAATCATGAACTTTTTCCTTGAAATAATTAAAGTTATCTCACAATCAAGCATTAATTAATTCTGGATAACAGACCTTATTAATTTTCGACCTTTTTAGTACATTCGTCTTCAGTATTATCTTTCTTGTTCATCAATCATTCTGAATACAGTTTGTATTTTATAACCGACGTTATGAGATCCTTCAAGGAGCATAAAAACCTTAAAAAGTGCATCAAACTGGAAGTATGAATCAGGTCTTATATTAATGGTCAATACGAATGTCGGGTTATGTTAAACTTGACCGAATCCTTTAAAGACCCCTGCTGCGAAACCGATTACGACTTAAAAATATTTAGAAGCTATTAAATATTTAACCCTTTTTACATAAACTATTAGCTGACTTGTAAAAGAGAAATTTTATATGTAAGACAATTTTCATAAAAAAATAATATGTTGTTGTAACAAAGAATACGAGTTCCATATTAATATTACACAAGCTTCCCTTTCCAAATGGCGTGTAACAGAAATAGTGCATCCTGTATGCGCAGACGCCGGAGACGTTTACGAATTGAACGGATAATCGATTTTACGAGCTCCCGAAATAAACTTCTCCCTTCGTACATCATCAGAGCATGCGTTTATTTCAAGCGTATAATAAAATATGTAAGTCATAACAACGCCCAGAAACTAGGCGTAACGTATTGCCGTTCCAATGGACGGTATGATTAATATAATAAACATCAATTTATATTATGCATCGCATAAAAATCGATAAAACATATGATGTTTGTTTTAGTTTATCGATATCAATTAAATGAGTATTTAGCTCTGAGCTCCTTTGATCTTTTTTTATGGTTCTAAGAATTTATATACTCAATAGTTTATATATTGAACGCTTAAATTATTGATCATTATGCATCTTGATAGGGTTATCTTTATTTAACATTAATAAAATGAATCAACTATGTTATTTATAGGTGAATAGCATTGCACCGAGCAATAAAAAGCCTGTTCACCTAAATACTTTAGTGGGTGTAGGATTTTATTGTTACGATCGTCTTAACGATCCTGCTTTATATGCCGCCTCAGCATCTAGTTACTCTGTCGGACTGATTATACATTCAGTTTTTTATAGATAAAAATGTATCTACTTAAATTTGAAACGATTGTTGGTAAATGATAAAATTCTATATTAAAATTTTAAAAAAGAATTATCACTACTTTTTACAGTAAATTCAGAGAAAAAAAAGCCAAAGTCTAAAACTCGAAGCTGATTTTAATGAAGCCGAGGCCGACCAAACCACCGTATGTCATGTTGACGTTTACGATGGTCGACAGATTTGAAATAAGAATATGAGTAAACCGGCGTGTGTGGCCTCGTAATGTTACTAGTGTGAAAAAACATAAAATATGTTTTTAAAATCGGGTCAGTTACACAACCGTACAGGAATAATTTTTTTCTTTGAGAATGTTATAGGAAAAAAATTTCGAATTATTTTAAATTTATAATCCATAAATTATTCCTGGTATTATAAAATTTGAATGGAAATTGTGAGTTAGGACTGTTATTAGTCGAAATTCGGTAGCAGATATATTTTAAAACCGAGACCCCTTTCGTTCCGTTCTAAGATAAAAAAGGATGTAAGCTGAATATAAATGCATATAAATCAAATGACCATTTTATTCACGTCTCGTAACTTTTTTTTAATTCCGCTCTCGGTATTTGTTGCTATTTTGTATACAGATTTAACATTTTCATATTTTACTTAGTTCTCTATGACAGTTCTCCATTAGAACCTTCGTAGAGAAAATGTTATGAAAAGATGTCGATACAAATTCAAAACTAGTTTTTTTATTTATATAAATGTAAATAAATATCATTAAAAATCCAATGACTGCTAAGGTCGAGTAAAGATTTAATTTATATTTCCGATTGAATAGCGTGAAAGGATCGCTCTTCGTGAGATAACGTTATCAGCTTATAACCACTCTGGGCGCGACACGCTGCCTCATAAACAACGACAATAAAATAAAAAAAAATGCCAGAACATTCACACCTGAACCGTAATAACATTTGCATTTTACTTAACATGATATGTTGATCTCGAAATCTGTTATAAGCGCCAAGCGACAACTCTTATATTTAAAATATTTTTACCATTAAAAGTAATATTTTAGAACCTAACTAATAAATCTAAATAAACTAATACAAGCATACATTTTCTCTACATCCGTAATGAGTGTTTATTGAATAGTACTAAGCACAAACCCGATATTACAAGATATAAGAAAAAACTAATTTAAACGCTTCATATATCAGACAACAGCTGATATGGCATACTTAATTATGTGAATGCAAATGGTACAAATATTAGTAATAAGCCGTCGGCATGTCGGTTGGAGGCCGGATCAAACATTACTGTTTGGACTATCGCCACTTTTGGTTCTGTTCAAATACGGGCCGTTGTTTGTTCAAGTGCCAGCAACACGCCACCGCTCACATCTTCGTCCAACATAACATTACCTCGCACCCTACATAAAAGCTCATCAACCTCACGAACACCAGGGATCGTCATAAAATGGTGGCGGCTAAAACAAGGCGACACCTTTCTTGTACCTTAGGGACGACGCCTGTCACAAACTTTAACGAGCTTAAGTTAAGGTTCTTAGACGCTATAATTTACACGAAACTAAATCCACCAGAACTGGTTTAAATATCTCATTAGGATTAAAACAGGACACCACGTGGTATTATAAATAAAGGGACGTGGCTGTATGTATATATATATATATATATATATATATATATATTTAAGCCTGAGCTTAGTAGTTCACACTTTAAAATAAATTTTCAAGCAGCAATTAAGAATATTTTGAAGATTTATTACCAGTCGTTAGAATATGTAGCACGCATAACCAGTATAAATTTTGATGATTCTTTCTCAGACCAGTTTCCTATCGCCAGCGATAATATTTTAAGTAAAGATTTCTATACCCAAAACAGTGGTTGTTTAAAAAGATATAAATTTCTCATAAGGAAGCCAATCGTTTACACATTCATTAAGGAATTCATTTTTCGGCAAAGTAGCAGTTACTTTGAAATTAAATGCATACCTCTATACCTTTATTCAAAATTATCAACAAACATACAACATAATTTCAAAATAGTTTTCAGTATCTTCACTAATATAAATAAAATGTTTAAAAACATGTTCACTTATTTTATGTTTATATAAATATGCAATGCTTACATACTGTTTGTGTCAATTTTATACTCTGTGGAAGGACATTTTTTTTTAACATTAACGCATTACTCGACCTTAATCATTAAGCCTATTAACCGGTAAAGAATTCAACAATAGTCGAGTCTAAATATCCTGATACGGTATAATAATGTCATGACACCTGCCATCTTTATTTTTTACCCTGAATATAACGTTAATTAATCTTTATTCTTAGCAACCTTAACAAGTTACACAAAAAATGTAGTTATATATATTATTAAGTAGAAAGATCAAAGATGCGCAAAAGCGTCTTTAGCATATAAATAACCTAAATAAAATTCACATTTGCGATGCCCGAATTCTTTAGCTTGAAACGGAATACGTTTATAACTCTGTTAATACATTATAATATGATTAATAATTAAAATATTCAAGTAAACCTACTGAAAGACAAATTTAAAATTCACAATATTTACAAACATATATATAGATCGCATTTGGTTTACGAACTACAAATGCGCTTATGAAAGCAAACTTTTTTCTATGTAATATAGTTCCAAATTTACTAATTACAGCTTGGCTTTTTGATTATTACATAGTTTTAGAAATGACACAACATAGTAGACAAATGCGTTATATTTAAAATACGCTAACTCAAAAGTGACATGTATTCTCAACTCCAATAAGCATAGACATGCACATTTTTTTTTTGATAATTATAATCTGTCAACGATAATACCACAGATAAACACATAATGATTTTCAATTTAATTTGTATATTACAGGTGGGTCGTAGCGGCGGGGGCTTGGCGCGCGAGTGTATTACGTCCACCAACGACCCCAGCCTCCAGGAATGACCGTCATTCTTCCCTACTCCAGCTAGCAGCGTGGGGTGTGCCTGCGGCACTAGCGGCAGCAGTACTTGTTACAAGGGATGTCGACGCTGATGAATTAACAGGTTTGTGTTAAAAAAATAATACATCAACTGCCTCTATAATACCATCTTTATTCCTATTATTAATGACTCGCTGCCTTTTTTAACTCTTTTAAATTCATCGAATCCCTTTAAAAAATGAACAAAGGTATATTTAGTAAATAGTTTCAGGTGAAAATAGTATATGTAGGAGGAACAGCTAACCATATACAGAAGTTGAATGTTCTTTAACAACGCTATTAACTCCCATTCCTTTTATGAGCACTTGGAGCGCCTACTATTTACTATTTCTTGTGTACTTACCTTTAATTCTTTCGCCTCTATAGTCTAGGCTGAGTTTAACGGCACATGCCGACTTGTATATTCTGTAGACAAAAACTTAATAGCAAATGGCCGATGGAAGAATTGTAAAGTAAACATTTCAACAACAAAACTACGTTTGTTCTTCACAGTTATATTAGATTATAGATTTTTAAAGCTACGAACCCACGCCGCGTTAGATTAATAAAAAATTAAAAAAAAACAAATTTATGAATGGCCGTTAGTCTCGTTCAATCAATACAATTCTAATACATATCCGTATAGAGAATAGTTGTTTTAACGTTCCTTTGATATGTACGGCGGTGAATTCAAAGTGATTAAATCTGGTACGAGTGCACGGGAGCACGCATTCATGCGTTCAGCATTCAGTGTTTTGTAAAACCACCGCTTCATTGTGTTCACTGCATCATACATGTGTTCTCAAACAGGGTATGACTTGGCTACAACGTCGTGGAATTATACCAACTATATAAATACTTAGAAACACGAATATTCGAGTGCCTTACAATTCTACAGATATATTATAATTTGTTGGTAATCTAGGTACGTGTTTACATATATAAGATATATAATGTATTTATACAGCGTCTATTATAATTTTAGAAATATTTCTATAGTTTTGTCTACCGGATTATGTCATATATAATATAATTACGTATTTTGTTAAAAGATCACAAACTATAACCAACATTAACGAACTCGGACCAGTCAGCTGAATGTACTTGTATTTTACATTTCCAGAATAGGTTCAGTGTCTTAGATACAATGTAAGAATTATCTTTTGAGTTATTTTAATAAAACAAGGCGGCATGTTAAACAAATATTATCAAACTAATTCCTTATCACATAAGCTCCAGCTCTAAGGATATTAACAGCTCGGCTTCAAACACACTCACGTCCTATTGAAAAACACCGCTCTGATAATGTTCTAAAAAAACTCGGAAACTAATACCGAGACGCGAAAATATATGAAAGTAATTTAAAACCGACCCCAGATAAAGATACTGAAGCGGTGCGCTCTTTTGAGACAAATTTGAGATAGTGTACGGATGTACTAATTTGTAACTCAGTTAAGATTTATTGTATCGAATATATGTAGGTATTTCATTATCATTTAGGTCGATGATTTTAAACTATCGATAAGACTATCATTTCAGTCTGATTGATGAGTTCGTTAAAATCCTCGAAATCCGCTTCGAGTGAAGTGCCACACCGTATAATTCTCAGGCATATTGCAGTTTCAATCATACTGAGCTCATTGTTTTATTTTTATCATTTCCATTAAAAGCAACCGAAAGAAATGCGCGACCATTATTCGAGCCGTTAAATACGACACCTTTCCTCCTCGCCCGGTCGTATTTCAATTTTAAATCAGCCCTTTTAACCATTGCCTTATTAATGCAGGCTTTTTTCTCGCCGTCTGTTTGTGTAGGTGTGCCTTTGTGTGCTGTTTAATAAAAATCGGAATGTTATTTATCAAACTGAAAGGAATCCCTTTCCGCTAAAACGGTCTTACATATTAATATATATTTTTTACGTTACAGGTACTTGCTTTGTCGGGAACCAGTCTAGTAAATCGTTACTGGCGTTGGTGATCATCCCAGAAGCGATATGCTTGTTGCTAGGCAGCGTTTTTCTTGCTTCTGGGCTGCGATCGGTTCTTCGTCGTCCGGTTCCTATCCCCGCTCCGACAGCATTGCTAAATTCGCCCGCACCAGCTCATCAAGATCAGAGTTTGTTGAGACTAGGGGCGTTCGCCGCACTTTACGCTGTACCGTCAGCGTGCATCTTAGCGACGTGGATATATGAATATATTTTAAGAGAGGATTGGCTGTCCGCGCCAGTTCCTTCAAGCGAACCGTCGACGCAGCCGCAACCAGCTCTCTGGGTGTTCCTGTTCCGAATATTCGCAACCCAAGTGCTTGGAGTGATGGTCGCTATATGGATAGCGACGCCACGCTTAAAGGCTTTATGGCGAAGGATATCTGGTCCGAGGAAGCCAGCGCTGTCCAAATGCGCCACGGGCCCCACTCCGGCCCCTCTAACACTGCAGTGCTACGCCACACATTCTCATTCTTTGACCCGGCATCCGCAAAAATACGCCACATACAGACCACCGCAACAACAGTCTTACAGAAAGCCGCGGCACTACCACTACTCGGCCGGGGAGACTATTCTATGACTGATACCCTATTTAACACTGAGCTAAGACTGCCGAGGCTCGCCTCTCCTGCATCGTTGGTGTGTAATAAAGACATTGTGTAATACGAGTGCCATTATGTAAATTAATCGAATCTATTTATAGGATGAGAAAAATTGTATTTTTTTATAGATGTATAATTTAATTGACCGTGAGATATATGTATTGTACAAAACAATAATTATAGTAGTTCATGAATATAAAACCATACACAATCCTGCATTGTGTACGGAGGTCCTGTTGCTATGGTCATGTCCTTAAACACTAAGCTTTTGTTCATTTACAACACTCTTCTTGATGTTATTTATATTGAGAACATTTTGACATTGACGGCTTTTTTTTTTCACAAGTAATTTAATCATTTTTATTGAACATAAACAAGTTTATTAATAATTTCGTTTTTTCTATTGTCTATTAACTAACTCAAGCTAACTATACCCTAAAGTTTACATAGTAGCAGATTGTCTATGGTGTCTCCATATGATAGATTTTAAGTGATCCTAGCCCAATGAGCCTATTGAAATATATTTTCTATAAACATGTACAGTAAACAATGTAATTAATAAAGGACAACAGTGTTGCTATAAAAAAAATATATTTATATTTTATATATTTTCATACATATTTACCTATTATATTTAATAAAGAAATATGTAAATAACTTCGAGTTATACATAAATACACTAATGTAAATATTATTTAATTAATTACATAACGATAAGCATTAAGGCTTTTTATGTTTAAGTAAATGTAAATAAATTTTAATAAAAAAAAAATATCCATTTTTATTGATACCTTCAAGTTATGACTATAATAGAAAACTTATAATAGAATATAATTTAAAAGAAAATCAAAAATGTTTTTCATATCTGGAAAGAATTTCCCAATCGTTTAGATCATTTGCTATACTGTTTCATAGTTATGAGTTTAAATGTATTATGTTATTAAAAAAATAATTAAAGAGTTTGTTTAATGAGATCTAAGACTTCCGCGAGTATTCGTATTAATGAAATTAATACTTTTCGGATAACTACGCGTATTTTATTTATTTTTCCACAATAGACAGACCAGGCCACTACATTCGGTTTGATAAACCACAAATCCTCGCTCGTAGAGACATTAGACAGGTACATACCGAGGTTAATCCGCGAGGCTATTGAAATTAAAAAATATCAGAATTTCAATAGAGAAGATGGCTGGAGTCTATCCAACATGTGGGACCCCCTCCCTTTAAAAATATAAAATCCCATGTCCGTGACCACACCGCAGGACCTCGTGACACCGTAAGCGCCTTCTGCCGGCATCCAGAGCGGTACGCCAGAAAATTAAGAAATCGTTGGCGGTAGATGATAAATAACAAGACCAAGGGTAAGGAAAATCATATCTCGTCTGCCCGTGATCACAGTTGCTGCAAAATAACCGAAACGTCGAAAGTATATAGTTTTTTTAAATAATAAAATACGCGTAGTAATCCGAAATATATTAGTTTCATTTAAAATGTTTGTTGTACATTAAATTGGTTGGTAAAAAAAGTAACTGACTTTTACACTAACTTTTCTAAATAATATCATTTAATATTTTACTCGCAATGAATTCAAATGAATTTAATAATGCAAGTGCTTATAACTTATAATAAAACACTGAGACATAACAAGTCATACAATATTTTATAACCATAATATATAAATAAATTAACTAATATAATATTATGATTTCTCTTATTTCATTACTTTTCTTTTCATTCATTAATGTTTCTATAATTAAAAGTAATTCGTCAATTTTATAATATTAAGCGAATCATGTAATTAGAAACGTTCAACAAGTTAACTATATACCGATGTATTTAATAAAACACTGGTTTGAAGCAATTAAATTACTTGTAAGAGAGTTTAATATATGCAGTGAACTGAAAGTAAAATAATTTAGCGTATCTCAGTCGATCCATCATGCTTAAACTTGCCATATAAACATTTTCTTATCTATGGCGTCATTGGCGCACTGGAATCGTGGAATATTTTTCCAATGTTAACGTTTTTATTTGTTGGACGAATTATATTCTCGAGTATTGTGAAGTGAAAGCAATATAAACTCATTCGTTATGATTGTTTTCAAGAGTCATCTGTTTTTTTCTGTCAATAATTTAAATTTTAAACGACAAAAAAATAATCTGACAAGACTTCCAGCCATTTTGAACAAAAACAAAGATACTAAGGATTATGATAAATGAGGACGTAATTTCTTGCACTTCTAATAATTGGCCGTCATACAAATAATTTGAGTATATACTGGGACTCTTCCCATTAAAAGAGTTAATTCCTTTAGTAGAAATTCCATTTATATCAATTTGTTATCTTGTTATGAGTCTTCTATTTAATATCAAAAAAGCTTTGGCTTACTTGTGGAATTTTCGTGTTACATGTAAAAGTAACGAATGAGACTAAGAATTTCACGAAGACACACTTCAATTTTTATAAAGATCACATTTACGAAACCTCTTTAAAAAAAGTATTAACATAGTATGTTAGAAAATAATATTAGTAATATATCTTTTTATATTTTATTCAACTATCAAGTACTATTTAAAAAAAAAAACAAAGCAAAAATTGTATATCAAAAGTAATTTACTCAATCGAAAACCAACTAATTACTTTTAATTGCTTGTTTAATACTCAATGCATTAATAATTTTAAGCCAACATCCTATCATATGCTTAATACACTGGAATTTGGAGCAAGCAAATACTACGATTTATCTAAGTAGCTACCTAAAATCGTATAACGGCTTCAAGCTTTAAAAGGATAAGGTAATTGTAGAGGTAGAAGAACAAAACCAAGTAAATGTGATCAGTGGAGTTAAGAAAAATCTAATAAATTTTAAAGCCTAATTTTCATGGTATAAATAGTTCATAGCGTACTTCATAGATCATAAATTACGTAGTGAATAGTGATGTATCTATTGTATTTTGTTTATGCTTTAGTTGTATAATCTGTAGTTTTTACCCTTTGCTATATTGGCCGAGAGGCCGTTTTTGCCAAAATAATTTATCAATATAAATATAAATTCTATTTAGAATGTCGCCTTTTAATAATATGTTTCGTTTAAGTAATGTAATAACAGGATCCTACAAAACCGTTCTTTTAGGAAGGTAAGTTTGAGGTTTTGACGCTTCTATTGTTTATTTACGGTATAACTTTGTTATAATAAAGATTTTACGAATCATTTGTAATACGAATAGTATATAAACTGAATAAAGTATTTTAGGAAATATAAAAAATAAAAGATATTGTCACAGAAACGCTTTATCAACATTGCTTTATAGTTAAAAACATAATTATAGGCATGCTATATTTGTGGGTGAATTACTACGGAACTTCAATAATTATGAATTACTCCTTACAGGGTAAGTTATAGCCCTTCTCAAATATGTTGTTACACGAAGAAGTCAGCAGAAGCAAAATTGGGTATAGACAAACCAAAGAGACCATTGACCCCCTTTTTTAAGTTCATGGGTCAAATGAGACCAGCCCTGTTAGCTAAGAATCCCGGTATAAGTTCCAAAGAAGCCATATCATGGAGTTCAAAACATTGGCAGCAACTTGACAGTGAGGTAGAATCCAAAGTTCATTCATAACCATTCATTTTTTCTATTAAAAGAAACATTCAACCAATGTGTTAACTAATTTAAAATGGCCAAAAAAATATATATGTACATTATACATAATAAAATTTCAGACCAAGTCACAAATGTTGAAAGAGTATGAGAAAGATTTAGAGGACTATAAAAAGATTAAGGCAATATATGAGTCATCACTCACAGACCAACAAAAAGAAGACATCCAGAAAATGAAAGAAGACATGGTCGCAGCTAAAGAAAAACGCAAATTAAAAGCTGTCAGTTTTAATTAGTTTATTAATTTCTTATTGACATATCTAAAACCAAAACTTCTTGATTGTAATATACTTTGAATTTTAGGAATATAAAGAATTGGGGCGACCAAAGAAACCTATGTCCTCCTACTTCCTATTCTGCCAAACTAAAAAGGATTTATTTAAGGGACAGAAAATACAAGAATTTCAGACTACATTAAAAGCTGAATGGGTTAAACTTTCTGATAGTGAAAGAGTGAAGTATGAAAAACAGGCACAGGAGCTTATGAATAAATATAGGTATTATATTTTATCTATTGTCATAGCCCGGCGGTGCTGTCAAAGCCATTACGGTTCACAGCTATAGTCAAGTCAAAACTAAAAAATATTATTATAGCTTGTAAAAGAATATTATACATTTCAGATTAGCCTTTTCTTTTGGTTACATATTACATAATTAATTAATGACCAATTATAATTTTTTATACTTAATTTACAGAAAAGATTTACAGGCATGGGAACTGAAGATGATATCGATCGGACGATCAGATCTTGTTAAAGAGAAACCAGTTAGGTCCAAATCAAAATCTTCACAATAGGGATTCGGGTGCTCTGATGAACAAGCTGACTTAAATAAAACTATTAGCTCTAAGGATAATAATATGAATAAAGATATACAAACAGCCAGTGACATTATTATAGAAAAAAATAATGCTAAATTGGAAAGTACAGTAGTACAAATGGAACAGAAGTCAGATGTGAGTCAGAGTACGGGTGAAGAGAAAACTGAAAATAAAATTGATAAATGTAGCGATAGTGATGTTAAAACGACATTAGTTAGAAATACTGTGCAGGAAAATACCTCAAAAGAAAGTAAGAATATTATTAGAAGTATTAAAGATTTCTTTAAATTTTAGTTCTCATTTTAGTTGACATTATATCACCATTTATTTTTAAACAATCATAAAGTGTTTGTTTCCATTATTATTGTTTTATTTTGTTTACCTTTAGTTTTATATTTTGTTTTATTATATTAAATACATAATTTCATTGTATTTTTGTAGTAATTTTAAATTAAACAATTAATCTCCTCTTTCTAGGACCACTTTTGCAAGGTGTGTTTGGGATATATAAAATGAGACCATAGACAACATTATTAGAGCCACTTTTAATTTCAAAAGTTTGTTACAAAATATAATTAAAATAAAATCTTTTATTCATATCCATTGATTATTTACAACCGGTATTAAGCTGGTCGACTGGAATCAATATTATATTATTAACTAAAAAACTATACTTTAATATAAAAGACATTGCATTATTTATATTATATATACATATATAAAATAACTGGAATTATGATTACTCTAAATCTTTGGTTAGAAGCCAGCTTAATATGTTGCATATGTTACAGAATCATTGAACTCATTCCCATTTGTCATACATTTGAATATTTAACAAGTGCCGATGAAAATGAATGCAAAATTATGTTGAGCAAAGAACGAGCTTCATACAATGTTATGTTTAGCAAATGGCTTTTAGAAAATAATTTTCAGTCACAGACTGCCATATAAGATTTTGTGCTGTTATGATTCATTTGACCGTTTATTGATTAAAATATCATATACACATACGAAGCCAAAAGCAAATCAAACTAGCTTTAACATTTATATAATTATGGTGGAAGTCAATATGTAACAAAAATTTTTTACTCCTAGTAATGTTTGCAGAATTAAATGCAGCAAGTGATTCTCTGATTCTCTGAGTGATTTTCTGGACAGGCATATTTAGAGATGCTTGGAAGTACTTATTCTGAACATGTCTATTATAAATTGATACAAAAATCTATTTCATTATTTACAGACTTACAAATTTACAACTAAAATGGCAATATGTGACTAAAACACACTCGTCACAACAACTGGTATCACTTATGTATAAAGGCACAAGCAATCAAAACATAATACATCCCCAACAACCCCAGCTCCCTAAATATAGAAAATGGTCAGTCATCAAAATGCCCAATTTATATATTTATAAAAAGTTTACTACAGAACATTCACTCTCAAAGTCTGCCACAAAGTCTGAGTACAAATGGTTGTAAACAAAAAAATGCACACGTCCTGTGTGAATGTACTAACCAATTGTGTTATTGACATTATTTTCTGTGCCCTATTTGGTGGCATGCAATTTAACATTAATATAATATTTGCAAAATTGGAGTTCTGTTGTCTTGGGATCATTGCTAACTTTGTTGTGACATAAATTGCCAGAGGGAGGAAAAAATAACCCCTCTCGAATGTAACAATGGAAAAATTATAAAGTAATTGTATTAACAAAGATAATAACACTATGTCATATTTATGGCTAACAAGTTTTTCGAAAGTCGGTGGATTTACCTGAACTGGTTCAGGTGTTGGTGATGTAAAAGCTGTCGAGTCATGCTTTGGGAAAGGGACGTCTCCATCGCCTATCGCAAAATCCTCCTGATTTGTTGATAAAATACTTAAAGTCTCTAGTCCTGCATTTGTGAGCACACCATTGTTAACCAAACACTTATTGATATTGCAGGACTCTTTAGAAGGAGAGTTTTTTAAACTGTCCTCGAAAATTGAACTACTTATTGGAGATTCTGTAAAATTAGAATTGGTTATGATTAAAGTTAATGACGATAAATAAAACAAAATTTACAATGACTTTATAACACACCTTTACCAACATCGTCAGCATTTTTCCCAGATATCAATTGTAATCTGTTATGAGAATTTTCTAATATTTTCTTTCTTCGTGCTTCACGACGTGCTATAGCTGCTTCAGCCATATTGGCAATTTTTGACTTTTTGTTATTTGTGAATTGACACTTGACAAACGACAGATAAGATTTTAGAGAGCTCATATCTAAAAATGTGTGCTTATTATAAAAATAACAAATTGATTCTTAAAATTACTACGGCACTTCCAGTTTCTATGATGTTTTAATCCATTTTTATTACGTAAAGTTGAGAATAATATAAACGCGTACTATATTATGGTAACTAAAATCATAATTAAATTTAATTCAAAAGTCTTCAAAACAATAAGTCTACTTTTTCAAGTACTCTTACGCATATGATCTACAGCAGACAATAACAAATTAATAGTATCTGGTCGAGATTCAGTATCTACTAAAGCTCTGCTTGACTTGTGCAACAAAACTGCAACCCTTTTAGTCCTAATCCATGTTTTACGTGTTTACTAATATATAGAACATTTTTAAGCGATAAATAAAATAGTCATATTATGTCTATAAATTGAAATTAATATTTATTAAGCACATATGTAGTATGTATTACAATTTTAAATAAAATTCAGTCGCATTTTAAAATTAAAGTCAAAATACAAACTTTGCTTTACTGTTTCCGTTTATATCTTTAAAAGTTAAAATTTCTTCAAACTTCACCTTTATCGATTTCTATTATAAAAAATATATATTTTTTAAATATAAATAAATCTGAAATTAAATGAATAGTGTCGCAAGTAAAATAAAAATATAATTAAGAAGTAGTTTATACCGGAAGTTTCGGTGTAGCTACAACGCTAGGGAGAGATTGTTGTTTGGCGCCTTTACGGGGCCGGTTGGTTTTTGTCATCGTTTAACTTTAAAATTGCGAACTAGAGTTCGCTTATAACGTAAATATGGGTGATAAAGATGGAGGTAATGGATTACTCCTATTGTGAAAAGCTCTTGTTGCTTTTGTCGACTACAACAATACTATACAATACTTGACAGTCCGTTTTTGATTTTTTTTGGTTATCATTAGTGATATTCTCAAAATTTTGACGTTATTGTAGAAACCTTTGATGATGCTGTGGAAGAGAGGGTTATCAACGAGGAGTACAAAATATGGAAGAAGAATACACCTTTCTTATATGACCTGGTCATGACACACGCTTTAGAGTGGCCCTCGCTGACCGCTCAGTGGCTTCCAGATGTCACAAGACCTGAAGGCAAGGATTACTCCGTACACAGGTACAATTGCAACATTTTTACCAAAATAAATTAGTTCGACATAGATAAAACATGAAAATTACTATGGGAATAAGACAAAGGATCTAGTTAATTAAAATAATATTATATATAATGTTTATTGTCTTAGATTGATTCTGGGCACTCACACATCAGATGAACAAAACCACCTCCTCATTGCAAGTGTACAACTTCCTAATGAGGATGCACAGTTTGATGCAAGCCACTATGATAATGATAAGGGTGGTATGTATTTCTATGTTCTAATATAGTTCAATAATTGATTTTTTGCCTTAAATTATACAATTAACATTAAAATAATTGTTGTTTTAGTTATAAACATATATGCAACCAAAGCACAATTTTATTCTCATACTTTCTATTACATTATATTGAAGTAGCTCTTATTATTTTTGTCTTTAATTAAATGTATTTTTTCTTAAATAAATATATTATATCATAGTTATTGGTTTATATAAAATGAAATTAATTACAGAATTTGGTGGTTTTGGATCAGTTTCTGGTAAGATAGATATAGAAATTAAAATTAATCATGAGGGTGAAGTGAATAGGGCTCGCTACATGCCCCAAAATCCTTGCGTCATTGCCACAAAGACACCATCTTCTGATGTCCTCGTATTTGACTACACCAAACATCCATCAAAACCCGAACCTTCCGGAGAATGTCATCCCGACCTTAGGTAATTAAACAAGCAGATAATATTTAATTTAATGTATTGATATTTTTATAACTAATACAATTTGTTTGTTTGTTTTTTAGATTGCGAGGACACCAAAAGGAAGGTTATGGTTTGTCATGGAACCCTAATCTTAATGGATACCTTTTATCAGCCAGGTATATATGTTCATATTAGTGAGGTGTTTTAAGATAAAAAATATACATAAGAAAATAACAAGACTTCAACTGTAAAAGTTGTATTAAATACTAGACAAATGTATGGAATTAAATATGTCTCTGGAAATAATTAATAAAAAAGCTTCAATTTTATTCAGATGTATTGATTTTGATTTTTAATTCAATGGAAGTTAAAGCAGAAGTTTTTAAGGTAATAAATATAAGGTTTCCGGACACTTACGCATTTCTTTACATTTGAATTGTTTTTAACAGTCAACAATTGTATATAGATGTGATTTAACACTGCATCTTTCATAAATAATACAAATTTAATAAAATTAATGTTATAATATTAACAGTAAAAGTACTTTGGTTAAAAATTTATATCTTTAATTGCATTCTTATATGCATTTCAATGCTTAAATAAAACAAAAAACAAAGCAAATTAAATTATATTGTATATTATGTGTGGTTAGTACTACATAACATAATAAGTTATTAAAAAAAATTGTTGTCAGTCTGTCAGTTTATTCCGACTGATCTCTTAAATAGTTTATCTATTTAACCGTAAATTCTCTGGTATTCCGGGGATGTTATTAAGAGTGACTTGTATCTTAATTTCGTTAATATTATTTATAATTGTTTTGTTCATTCCAGTGACGATCATACAATCTGCTTATGGGATATAAACGCCACTCCTAAGGAAGGGCGTGTGATTGAAGCCAAGTCTGTCTTCACGGGACACACAGCGGTGGTGGAGGATGTGGCGTGGCATCTGCTTCATGAATCCTTGTTTGGATCTGTGGCCGACGATCAGAAGCTCATGATATGGGATACGAGGTCAGTGTTAGTAATTTTCATCCTAATAGGCCTGGAGTATGATGTGGAATTGATTTGGAAGAGCTTATATTTAACTCGTATGTATGTCTGTCTATTTTGCTAAATATTAAAACTATTTTTTTTAACGGATGAGCTTGCTTGAAGTTATCTAAGTTTTGAATTTTCACTATCAGATTGATGATGCATGGATAGTTTGTAACTGTTATTGATTTTAGATTTTAAAGCTTTAGCCATGTAGTTTATTTATTTTTCATATTTATTTTCGCTTTTTCAACAATATGTAGGTACTTAAAATTTATTTTTTTTATAAATTTTAATAAATCTGATGTTATAAGAAAGTTTTCTATCGTACTTTCTTTAACAACACGTAATATAGTATCTTTTAATTATACATAATCAAATTAACTACAGATCATGAGATTTAAGACTTTTGCGATTATTCATTTAATTTTTAAATGAAACTAATATTATCGGGTCACTACGCGTATTTTATTATTTTTACATTTTCATCTCGTCTGCCCGTGATCAAGGTTGCTGCAAAGTAACCGAATCGTCGGGAGTATGTAGTTTTTTTTTTAAATAATAAAATACGCGCAATAATCCGAAAATATTAGTTTCATTTAAATATAGATAATTTCTATCTTTTCATTCTCAAATCTGCTTCAGTGTTACCATTTAATAAGAATTATGAATGAAGAACTGCAGCTGTTAATAATATATATGTTATGAATAAATTAATTTTATATGTAGCTTTTTAATATAAATGCTTAAATCATGTTTGTTCTCTAGATGTAACAACACGTCCAAGCCATCCCACACCGTGGATGCTCACACCGCTGAAGTGAACTGCCTTAGCTTCAACCCATATTCGGAATTTATTCTCGCCACTGGCAGTGCTGACAAAACTGTAAGTCGAATCTGTCTTTTTAAAGTGTGAACAATATATATATATGTTATATAAAAGTCTGCCACCAGAAGCCTAGTCTTAGTAAATACATAGGATATGTTATTATGTATGTCATCAAAAAAAAAAATGTGGTCTGAACCCTTATATATTTATTAGAGACCTATATTCCTTCACACAATAATTTCTAAGATTTCGCGAATACATTTTTTATGATTTTCTCTGAACTGATAAGTACAGTTGTAATAATGTTCTTATATTTTTCGTTTATTTTATACTGTAATGTGTCAGGTGGCGTTGTGGGACTTGCGTAACCTTAAACTGAAGTTGCACTCGTTTGAGTCGCACAAGGACGAGATCTTCCAAGTACAGTGGTCGCCACACAACGAGACCATTCTGGCTAGCAGTGGCACAGACAGGAGGTATGTGACAAGTTACATACATACATACCAACATATATCTTAGGCTCTTTGAAGAAATTAAAATTAGCGCAGTTATCTGTAGGAGGATGGATTAAATTTATTTTTTTAGTAAAATTAATAAAATACTTATTTAACTATGTTATTAATTTGTATTTACAAAGTATAATGTAATTAAGATAACACTATTTTGTTTTGTGTAATCATTGGTTATAGTAAAATTACGTTCAACATCCTAAGTCCAGACGGGGAAGAATATTTTTGAAACTTGTATCGACCGTTTATAAAGTTAAATAAATATGAGAGTTTTATGTGAGAATATATATTTTTTTCAGGCTGCATGTTTGGGATCTATCGAAGATTGGTGAGGAACAGACGGCTGAGGACGCGGAGGACGGGCCCCCGGAACTGTTGTTCATCCACGGAGGTCACACCGCCAAGATATCCGACTTCTCATGGAACCCCAACGAGCCGTGGGTCATCTGCTCCGTCTCCGAGGACAACATCATGCAGGTACAGGACTATGACATTGTATTGTACAACATGTACATTTTATAATGTAAATAATGAAACTAATATGTTCGGATTACTATATTATTATATTATTAAAAACTACATACTCCGGACGTTTCGGTTACTTTGCAGTATGTACATAGTTTTCAAAAATAATAAAATAACGCGCGGTACTCCGAAAATTATAGTTTCATTTAAATTAATACCCGCGAAAATCATAGATCTCATTATATAGAAACATATGATTTTCATGTAATTTATTTGTAGTGTCGCTGGAACCTTTTTTTTTGTTTAACGTATAGAAATACAAATATATTATTTTAAACCAAAACAATGTTATCCAGGTGTGGCAAATGGCTGAGAACATCTACAACGATGAGGAACCGGAAACGCCGGCTTCGGAGCTGGAATCGGGAGTCAACGTGAACCACGGTTAGCGCTCCCACAGCGGCAAGGGAGCGCCAGGCCTTCGCCCCACGCACCTCTATGTTGATAGTAATGCATTATGTTAATTGCGGCATCGAATCGGTTCTGAAACAGATAATTAGTTTGTAAATTGTTCGGCTGAACTTTGAAATTCTGTGTTTATATTTAGGATCTAGTGTTAAGGAATAAAAAAGTTTGATGGAACAATCTTAATGATTAAAATTCGTTTATAAAATTTATCGGTGTAAATAATAATTTTTAAATGATAAAATTTGCTTAGTGGCCACGTTCTGTGTTGCTGTAATAAAATTCACCATACAACTATATTATTTAGTATACCAAATAACCTGCCAGCCTTTCGTGAATCAAAATTTTTCTAAATTCGCTCAAAATATATGGGACCACTCTCAAAAAATAAATACTGATACATCTCAGATAATATATATTTTTTTCGACTTAACTTCAATTTCAAAGCGATTTAAAACATACATTACTAGTAATATAAGGTGATGTACGTGGCTTTTACTTCACTTCACACTAACATTGCTACGAACTTGGGCTATACCGACGATCGTGTGAGGTTAATATTATCTTTTTATACGTAACATAATTTATTCTGATTATTTTTATCGAACCAACACCTAATAGTTTCAAACTAAACAATGTTTACTCAAGTGAAGTACAAGATGGCGCATAAATGCACAAGAACCTATAATAGGTTCTATTTAACAGGACTTTTATTAGCGTATGTTTAAATCAAATAATTTAAATACAAGCATATTTCGTTTCGCGGTCCCTCGGGAATTTATCAAATTATTATAAATAGATGTAAATTTGCTTTTATATTTTTGTCCAAAAACAAATCCTCAAACAGAGCTCATAATGAAGCTACGAACATATATCGTACCGCCTCCGTATTAAACACTTGGTTCTAATAAATAATCTTTTGTATGTGAAAGCATTTAATTAATTCTTAACGAATGTCTGTTTCCTACCAACGAGCTGTCGGAACACAGCCTGCGACTCGCAAGATACTATATGTAATAGCATAGTAAAATTTCTTTTTAACTATAATTCTAATTAAGTTATTGTCAGAAGATATTCCATTCTAATTTATTGTTAAGTCACAAGAAACGAGGACGGCCCTCGCTCACTTTATTTTATTTTAACGCAATGGAAGTTAATTATAACCGCTAATTATTATTATGAATAAAAATCTCAATTCCATGTGATTTGTTTTTATTTTACCATTCACAGATTATATATATTATTGACAAACGACAGACATGACATTTCATATATAAAGACATTATTTATCATTTCCCAGAAAAAAAAAATTTTTCGATTTCATATTGCGTCAAAATTATTAATATTTAAAGTAAATAAAAAATAAGCAAGTTAAAACATAACGTAAATTATTCAAATATCTATTTTTTCTGAGAAAAGTTTAGGTAAATTATGCCAGCACTGATAGTAATTGCCGTCGAGTTTTTTACACGTCTCGAAGCCCCACTTCGTTATCGCCATACTGAGAGATGACTCGAACATAAAAGCCTGAAAAAAATTAAACTTCTGTTAGCAAGACAAAAGAAAAAAAAAGGAAATATTATTTAGATTTATTTACACAAATATACCTGTTCTAAATTCAAAAATCAAAAATTTAAATGTCTATCAACAGAAATGGTATTTTAAATAATGATTAATAATTTTTTAATAATATAAAATATATGAACTTTATCCAGGATGTTTTGACAGTTCCCCATGTTTCAGCCATTTTATATAAAACATATGAAAACATTTTTCATATGTTTTCTTTATTATAAAAGGTATTAGTTGTTGATTTTCTTTAAGTTATCAGTGTTCCACATTTGAATTAGTCCGTATTGAATCTATATTGAATCAGGAAACTTATTAAAAAATTACCGTTAATACTGAGAACGAATAAATAGAAATCAAAATTGAGGAATAAATTCAGGGTTAGCAAGGGTTTTCTTATGAAAGGTATATCGTTATATTCAATCATTAACAATATTTTTATATATAAATATTAACCGAATTACGAGTTTTCTTCGGGGTTTCAAAAATATTGTATTATTACAAATATGAAATACATAGTTTAAAAGATTGTTACATATCCTAGTATCGTATGTTACCTGAGTCCCCACGGCTATTTTCTGCGGTACCAGCTTTTCCTTGGAGGCTCCTTCAAAACATTGTGCATCAGGACCGTGTGGAGTCATCATTGAATGGAGAGAAGCTCCCCCTGGTAGAAAACCACCTTCTTTCGCTTCATACGAACCCAGGATAAGACCCATAAATTCGCTCATACAATTTCCTGTGACAATAATCGTAAATAAAATAGCATCAATAGATACACAAACAATTGACTAATATTTAAAATATTATTTTATACCTACTTAAATGACTTTTAATCAGAAATTTTATCACTCTTAATAAACTTACTCATATAAAATATTATTTCTGAATAATTTTAACCAAGTTATGGAAATTCAATTTATTATACTACAAATCGGTAGACTTACTATGATAGTAAGGAGGTCTAAATGTATTTTCTTGCACCGACCATCGAGGAGGAAATATAACAAAATCTGCTATGGCAACACCGGGCTTTGTTGAGGGACAGGTTAGTACAGTAAATATAGATGGGTCCTGTAAAATAAGTATATTTAGATGAAAATTATAATAAATAAAATATACCAGTATCTGGTACTTTATCTGCTTGTGGTACTTTATATATAATGGTTCATCTTTGTAAATTTTAGATTTTATGGTGTTTAAACTTTTTAAAATGTTATTCATTTCTGAACGCTATAAATTATTAGTGCTATATTTATTAGTTATTACTTATTAGTTTATTACATAGTTTGTAAAATTGAACCGTTGATTACAATGTTATTTCTCATTTTAAGAAAATGGAGTGATTCTTATTCAACATCACTATTAGCTATATGGGTAATAGTCGCCACAGCTAAATAAATTAACAAAAATAATGAAAATTACGAACACAATGATCGAAGGAAACCGAATTGATGACCATAAACTTGCTGAGGTCGTATTTATAAGGGACGTAGTTGCCGTGCCAGGCTACCACATCGAAAGGAGAATGACCTTGAACAGCCTCGAACAGAGCTCCCTGGTATTTATTAATTATCTTGAAATCTGGCACACAAAGAAATAGTTCTCATTAATGGAAAAGAAATTTCACGCTTGCAAAATATACTCTTGATAGACTTTCGCGAGTATTCATTTAAATGAAACTAATATTTTCGGATTTAATATCACTTTTTTTTTTTATAATTACATATTCCCGATGCTTCGGTTTCTTTGCAAGAACCGTCATCACGGGCAGATGAGATGAAATCATTACGCGAAGTAATCCGAAAATATTAGTTATTAATACGTACTCTTGATATTATTAAGAACAATAGTTTTTTGTCAATTAACATACCGGGTACTTCTTTATCTTCGTAGTATGCGACTGGTGTAAGGAAGTCGCGAGGGTTTGCTAAACCATTGGCACCTATCGGCCCTAAGTCGGGTAGTTTGAAATGCCCATCAAACACTTCCAAAATATAACCTCTGAAAAATCAAGATGGCACATCAATATGCTATCGAATTTGGAAATAGTTTTGGCATAAATCAAAGATCACCTTGTGGGCCCGTCTACAGCGACAGCGAATCTCATCCCTTGTTGTATCACAGCAATTTCATTTGGTCGGATCTCCATTTTACCAAATTCAGTTGTTATGTTTAAAGTTCCTTGTTGCGGAACTGTAAAAGAATCAAAGGTGTCAAAATGTTCTGATAGAAATTAACATGACCAAAGAAATGAAGGAAATACCCATGAGGAAGTCCCCATCACTGTTATAAAATGCGCTGTTCTCCATAGATGCGTTGCAGAGATAGATGTGTATGGCGATGCCATGTCGGGAACGAGGATCACCAGCTCCGCAGACTGTGTGCAGACCCGACGCGAAGTCCACCGAACCTTGAGTAGGTATGTCGAAGGGGAGCCAACGCGACTGAAAAAAAATCAGTCTGTAACTTCTCAGGAAAGACCTTGTAAATATGATTTTTTGTCTGGTCCAATAAAAAAGTTACAAGACATTGTCTTAAAATGTGTTCGTGCATGATCTTAAACCGCTTTACTCTCTTACGTTAAAATCTAAAAGTGAAATTTAGCCGGAGTAATTTCTACACACCAAAATGTTTTTTCATCGACATCATTTTCACGGTGTATAAAAACTCTTGATTTTGTAAAAAAGGAACTTCAAAGTTCCTAAAAAAAAATTATATACTAAAAGTTTTTTATTTGTAAAAATAAAATAAAAGGAAATAAATTAGTTTACTTAATATTGAGCAGGTAATATTGCACATGTAGGTAGTTTAATAGTAATCAGTAATTTAAAAAAAATATATATTTTTTTATTAATATTTTTATAAGTAGTTACGACAGTCTAAAGATTTAACCTTCTAAATATATGTAGCTTTCACTTTGATGTTTAAAGTAGCAGGTGTATCGATATACTTACTTGATTTGGATTTGGTTCTTCGTCATCCCATTTGTGTGTCAGGTGCTCCGAAATATTCGATTTAACGAATGGTTTGTGGATCACAGATGGGCGGATCCTTAAAAAAAATAAGTTAAAATTGTAGCGTCACTTATGAAAATTTTGCCTTTTTGTCCATTTTCGTAGGACAAAAATTCAGGCCAGGTAACCGCTGACCCGATTTTTAACAGATACCATGGCTCATGGACATAAACACTGCCTGCAAAAGACCCTATGACGTAGTTTTTTGAAGAAAACCTAAAGAGGATCAAAAACTTAATTAAGATCTGGTCTTATGATCCTACAGTTTAACAATGTAAATCAAATACTAAATAAAATATAAGGCAACCTGTAGAGCCAAGAGCGCCTGTTTTCTGTTCGTGGAGCCGTAAAGGCACTGCCTGAAAGCTGTTCAGCGTACAACCCGTAAGCACAGCGTTGAGGACTGTTCTGACCCTCGGGTAACGCTCCGGGACGACGAGGATCCTCGCTTGAGAATTCTGACCCGAAGCCAGAAAGATACTAGTAAAAGATAACATCGGTTTCATTAATATCAGTAAATAAAATCGAAATCATCTGAGGAACACAATCATACTAAAATAAGCATGTTAATTATTTAATTTAATTGAAAACTGATTTAAAAGCTAAAACAAAATACAAGAGAATGTTGCAGCAATAATATTCAATAGTCAAAAAAAACTTTAGAATCACATTTAAAATTATATGTTTTTACATATCAATCATACGGTGTTTTATGAAAAAAAAAATAATAATGTGAGTTATATAAACAAAGATCAACAAAAGATATCACTGCTTACCTTTAAATTTGCCATTTTATTACGACACTATTGGTATAACGCGATTATAAAGACTAAGGTGTTTACTACGACCTGGCTAAAATAGTAACCGGTATGCAAATCGATCTGGTTTGTTTATTACGATAACAGGTATCTCTGGTACAAAATAAATAATATTTCTATACAAAGCAGGCCTTCTTGGCTCTGTTTACCAGTTCCAGACTTTAATACTGTAATGGTATGAGTGAAAATCTTTTTTATCTTATCAGTGTACGTTAAGCATTAAACAAAACATATATATGTTTTTCTTATTGCAGTATGAAATGTTTTAAGCATTCTATCAACACATTTAATAGCAAAACAAACTTCTGCACAACAATTTCTGTAATACTGAACTGACCTTACAAGTATGTAAATATAACAGGTTGATCTAACGAGAAGGCTCTCGATTCCAATAAAAAGATGGAGAATATGTAATCTCTATTTGTTATGTAGTATTTATTTCAGAATAATACAGGTGAATATTTTTTTTCATTAGAATATTTACGAAGTTTTAACTGGCAACAAATATAAAAAAACATTTAAAAAATCTGCAATTTTGACGTCTGTATATCCAAGACTGCGTAAATGACAATTTTTTTTCTGTTTTGTATACGTATATACGTAATATGTATGTATTATGAAATTTTGACACTTAGAAATATCATTTATATATGCATTTGCATAATATTGAATTTTTGAAATATTGCACCACTTTTAATGCATTGCTGAAATCGGATAATAATATGGATTCTAATTTTAAATCTTCAATAGTAACAATAGAAACAAGTTATGTGACCTTTAATTTAATTTTAACCAATCAGGTTCATTCTCATTTTCGCATATTGTAGTGGACATTATAACCTCTACATACTAGTACAACAGATA
The DNA here is from genome assembly GCF_018135715.1 of Danaus plexippus. NCBI lineage: Eukaryota > Metazoa > Arthropoda > Insecta > Lepidoptera > Nymphalidae > Danaus > Danaus plexippus. Next base: position 5,548,033 of record NC_083548.1, on the reverse strand, counting down.
ACACTGCTTGTTCATATTTTTATAGATATAACCACACCGCCGCCATTAGTGAACTGCGAATAAAAGATTAATAAGTGAAACACAATGGAAGGGTATTTGATTATTTATTTCAAACTAATTGGATATATTTTTTTTCGGAATATACAGAGAACGTCTACATGTCTGATACAAATTGTTCATGTTTATGAATACATTGCATCAGTTACTGAAAACTCCTAATATTTACTTTAACATTATTATTGTTCCTATTAATACTTTCAGCACAACAATGAAATTTACAAACAAACATACACAAAACATTAACATAGCCGGTTTGTTAAACAAATAATTTTACTAGATAAGTTAGCAAGTATATCAATAATCTAAAATTTGGGATTATATATAATCACAGTAACAATTGAGAAGAATTACAAGATTCTATTGTGACCTTAGCAAGAGTATTCGGCATTCATGTTATTACTATTGCATCATACATACATATGCGTAATATTTTTTTTTCCAATATTTATGTCCCAATTTATAACAAAAAAATAAAAATTGGCAAATAATCACAACGGCATTGGATATTAGACAAACTAATTATTAAATTATAATATCAATGATAAATAATAATTGAAATCACAGATTCAATCGATCAATAAAATTCCATAACAATTTACTTTACATATAACGAACGTTGCCATCAAAAAACAAATAAAATAATAACATTTAATAGAAAAAAAATCATTAAAATAATGAAAAATTATTTCTTAGAATAAGTATTTAGACTTATACAAAATAAAAGTTTTATATTCACGTCAGAGTTCATCGCAAAATAAAACGAAAATAAATAAAATTGTCAAAAAAATTAATACATATTTACTAAACATTGGGATATTGCAGCGATTTAACTAAAAGTTTACAAAACTTACGAATTTGCGCCCCGAAAGTGTAACGCTTACATACAAAAGCCTCGTACAAAAAAAAATATCGTATTACAAGCATCAAAATATAAGACCTGGTCTACATTGTTAAATATATCGAAGAACGAAATATTCTTTATAATGTAAACTAAACCTTATCTATACAGTGTTATACCTCCGGGGCACAACTAATCTTAAGCCTAACTTATATTATATTAATATCACATGGCCCATACAATGGCCTCATTCACATTACATGATATAGATATAGACAGATATAGGTGAAGCATAGACAAACATTACTTTTATTTAAAATATATAATTTAGCAGCGTTTCCTCAAACACGAAGCCATAGATAAAAAAAAAATGCAAAATCATTTCAATAGCTTTAAGTTTACAAAGCTACAAAAGACTTGCTTTAAAAAAAAATCAATCACAAAGCACATTATCTATTCTGTTAAACTTGTAAATAGATTCGTTCAACTTAAATCATTCAACATCTATTTATATCAAGTTTCAGAATACATTTATCTTCAACACGGCTGAGATTGGAGATATTTCAATTAATACAAATATATATATAAAGATACATCAGATATACGCAGAGTTGGAGATAATACGAAACATTCTACTTCAAGGCTTCAACTACATTACACGAACTATTCTACGATAGACATGTACAAATTTATATAACTATGAATATTCTATTTAGACCAAAATTAGCCTATCTACATAGCGTAAGTACTGATACATTTGAATTTATATAAACCGCAATACATCATACTATTTGTGCTCAGAGAAAATTATCTGTTTTATAATTATTTTTTTTATATATCATTAGTTCAATTTTAATAGTTTCCAACAACCTACTGAACATTTACTAACTACTGATATATTTAGTTCGGGATACATAATAATATTGTCAGTATATTTGAAGTTGGTTAAAGTAAGAAATAATTAAGCATTGGTTTTATTATGTTAAATTATTATATATTGCACAACTCACTATAATATTAAGCAATTATTTAGAGATCTTTCCCTTAACGGATTATTTTCCATACATCTATTACATACTATTTTATTAATATGTTAAATTGAATTAAAAGCGATAAAAATGTATTGATATTATCATGGCTGCATATAGTTTAAGTTATATATATTATCTAGTATTATTTTCACTGTTGGGGTAACATGTGTGACCAGGCCTTCTCGTACTTGTGGTAGGCTAAACTGCAGGGGGATTTTGACGCCTCCACAACACTCAATGGGAACGGTTCATGCTGAAATAAAATCATATATTAGTATTCTGCCAATAATATATATGTAAATATATATTTATATATATATATTTGTTATTTGATATTAGAAATATTTGCTTCTATGAAGTTATTACTTAAAGAATATTTTCAATATGGATATATTATGAGTGTTTCTAGACAAAGGTGACTCAGTAAGATACTACATTTAATTCTTTGTTAATGTTAACCGTCAAATTATAAAGTCGTGATCACAATATAATATAAATGTTTTTTTTTTTTAATTTATGAAGAGTCTTGCTATTTAAACGTCTATAGCATCAGAGATACCGTTAAAAAAATTGCCAGTCATTTTAAATGTACAAATCACACATATTTTTATATTATAATAAATTTAAATATCTTAGGACTCATTTATATATTTTTTAATATTGAAAAAAAAAGTTTGACTCTCTGGTTTGGTTTGAGTGAAACTCAAATTTTATTATGGCAACATCCATTTTGGAAAAATGTCATAATAATTTATAAATGAGCAGAAATAAAAATATATAAAGAGTAATAATAAATCCAAATAGCCTAGACTTAGCCTCATTTGAGTGATTAGACTGTAAGAATCTTTTTTGGATGTGGTTGTGTATCAGAATGGAAGAATGGCATAATTTTAATAAGACTTTGTTGGCTGTAGGTCGATCCGTCTGTCACCAGGCTGTACCTCATGAACCGTAATATTAGTTTGGTTGAAAATTTAACAATAATATTTTTAACAACAAATACTAAAAAAAAAAGTTCAAATGGGCTCTCATACAACAGATATATGAATTGCTTGTTTTTATAAAAAATGGTAGCCTTAACTGGTAGGTTTTACTCGAGCGATTTCAAAGTTAGTTCGATATTTAAATAAGCTTCCAAATTTGAATATTTGTTTACCGTTAACATTGAGTGCGCGTCCTCGATTGCCGCTAGTAGTCTCTCGAGCTCCGCGGCGGACGGCAGTGACAGAGCGAGTCCAGCGCCGCGCTCTCGAGCTTCACAAACACTCCACTCCTGTACAAATATGATATTTATTTTAAAACAAACTACTACAAAACATGCTAAATTCTTCATGTCATTAAATTTGATCTCAGTACATCTATGACAATTTTGGCTGCTCAAGACTATGAATATACATACTTGAAAATCAAGATATATATGGATGTTGGAAAAATAACGAATATTATTAAAAAAATAACATATTTTTATATATGTATATGATATTTTATATATATATATTAGCATGCTTTAGTATGAAATCTATTTTTATAAACAATTTATTATAGGATTCCTTTCTAAATTTAAATAGCATCCATATATATTTACCAAACAACACCAGTTCTCGTCGTTGTCGGGTATTTTGAAGGCCGTAAGATTCTTTATTGAACCGCAGGCTAATATTTCTATGTCTGTGTTCATTTCCTCGATGTATTCTGTAAAGTTAAACATTTAATAAATCAATATTAGTATAATAATCTTTTCAATATCGTGTTAAGTTTAAAGTTTCAAGCCTGTAGATGTCACTAGTAATCATAGCTTTAATATTCAATTAATTTTAAAAACTCTTTTAATTCAAAGTAAAAATAATTTCCTATGATTTACCGTACATATATAATTCAGTATTGATTTTAAAATATTTCAATAAAATATAATACAGTCAAATTTTCATAAAGAAAACAAAAAATATTCCACATATGTACAAACAAGCATAAAATATGCAATAATTACTTCCATATGCATGCATGACACTCTAAAAGACCTAGTTGAACAAAACACTCTTTATATGAACAAAAACCCACACAATTCAAGCATTTAACTCAGTTTAAGAGACGGCTGTCATACTAAATATAAAATACATGTCCCAGTGCATACTTGTAGTTTTATGGTGTTAAATAATTATCATATACATGGTGTTTAATTTTTATTTGCTTGTAATATTTACCTTTGAACAGGGCTTCCGAGCCCCTGTCTTTAAGGTAGGCGGCTGCTCCTGCTACGAAGGCTAGATCCAAGGTGTCTCTCAAACTGACCACCTCGTTGGGGGTCACCAGTATAGTACAGGCTGGTGGTGGACCCACACGTTCACACTTCTTACATCCATCCTTTTCTTCGAGAGCCTGAAATTTGTGAAAGGAGGTTTGTTTAATTTAACTGTTATTTCAAATAGGCATTATTTTTCAAATTACTCAAGCTCTAGCCTCAGAATCGGGTGGGACAATACAAGAATTTTAGTAAAAAAAAAATAATAATCAAAAGACTACAAAAATAACTTACAGATTTCACACAAGTCAACTACACAGAATATATTTAGTTTTGCTAATGTTGAATTATATATTGCAAATGTAATATATATTAAACTCTATATCATTCTTAGAGTTAAAATGTATGAATTATATTTAAATATATAAGTATTAATTTATTACTCAGATCTACCTGAGCAGCGTGTAGTAATAGTGATTGCAGCCATGATGAAGCTGTGGGGTCATCGGGTGCCGCCAGTAACAGTCTGCTATTGTCCCCTAATGCTATCTCGAAGCAGTGGGGTCTGCGGGACACGTCTATATGACGCCTGACCCCTACCACGGAGCGGAGAGATATGTTATTGGGTAGTGGGGTCCCGTCCGGCGAGTGAGGACCCCAGTGGAGGACACCAGCCCTGTAATATGACAATATATTTGGTTATACATTGATTGTAATACATATTAAGTTGGTATCAAATGTTGTGTTAGTAGTGACTGGACAGTTCAGGATTTTTGCATACAATTTCTGGAAATAACCAGTTATTATTGTACATTTTTAGAGATTTCCATGCTGGAAAAACGTTCGCAATAATGCTTTACATGTTCATAATTATATAAATAGAAAATTAATGTGTTGATACAATATATCTCGTGTCTTATTGTATAAATAATGTGAAAAGACGGATGACATTTTAGATGTAAACAATAATTTTAATCAAAGATTTGTAAATATTTTAGGACGGAACTCCCGTTATAAATAGTAGTTTTTGCTCGGGACTTCCTCCTCGTAAATTCAGAATTGGGCTCAGAGGGAAATTTATAAAATAGCATTAAACCAAAGATTGAATAACCAACCAGTGGCGACATCTATTGTCTTAGTCACGGGACTTCATAACTCACGACTGTTACACCTTGATTCCGCCGTAACTACTCAGTATTTCGGGTTAAATTACACCCTATACCTTACTATGACGTCAAAGCTATGTAACTGCAAAGTTTCATAGTAATCAGTATGTTCTGTTATGTTTGAAAGTGCGACAAACATACAAATTAATTTAAAATATGAATATGCAATAATATAGTATAGTAACCGTTATTGCCTTAAGCTCTAACTGTTACAGTCCGCTCCTTTTTATCGACTTTTTTATACGACTAAAGTAACGACTTTCTCCTTTTTTCCTTATAGAATAGAACCTGTCAACACGTATTGTATATATGATTATATTTATTATGCAATAAACGGATAAATATAAAAAAATTATTTTTTTTTTTTCGTTAAGAACAAACATAATCTTTATATATCTACTGTAAGTGTGTATGTCGCTGAACTCAAACTAAGCGGCTGGGCCGATTTTTAAGTTTCTTTAATTTTTTTGAATAAATGTTTTGCATAATTCATAAATAAATTAATTTTATATATTCAAATCAGCCCGATAGATGGCGGGCGGTGCAGTACCGACTGCACCGCCATCATCATTTTAAATAACCTATATACCGATATAGGTTATTTAAAATGAAAAACGTGACTACGTTGCAGCTTTTTCAGCATACTTGCTATACATATGTATTGTTTTAACTTATATGTACTTTATACATTTCTCTTACGCGGACGGATTCGCGGGCAAAAACTAGTATATATCTAAAATGTCAAAAAAAAAAACGATAAATTTATAACTTTTTTTTTTTGGCGATTGTCGTAATGACTATAAGATTCAAGAGTTAATTCCAAGGACGCCGATAGAAATGATTTTGTGAATTTCGTAATGAATTTAAAATAAGTAGGTTAGTGTTTCGTTCTATTGCTCTTGGATGTTTCTAATTATATATAATGTGATTGTATCTTGATTCGAGAGCGTGAAGTATTAAATACAAATTGTAAAGACGTTGGCGCATTTGTATATTAAAATATATTTTATTATATAAATACATATAAATTAAATTTACTATTATAATTTTTTCAATTGAAAACTACTTAAAGTACGTTAATTGTACTTTGTTGCACAGTATATAATATAACAAAAAATTCTTACCAATTAATTTAAGGCATAAATTAGTTTTTTTTTAAATTACGAATAATAAATGTCAAGATTCTTTTTTACCATCATTATATTCACGGTTTAAGTTTCCTTCATTCAGCTTTCACCAAAAAAAAAATCACGTTTATTTTTTGTTATGACTTGTACAGTTACATATTATGTTATATGGTTACGGTAAATTATTCTTTTACTCAATTATAGCATTTTTTATATAAAACTATATTAAAAAAAAAATGATAGTGTTCTCATTAGTACTAAAACAAATAACTTATTAATCTAAATAACAAAAAAAAAAAATTCACATGCTTTTATTTTTAACAAGAAGTTTGTATATAACTTTTTAACTATTACTAAAATTTAAATTTAGAATAAAAAAATCATGTTCATGAATTATAATAAAATCTTATTATGCGAATTCAATGTCGGTGATGGTACTTGATTATGATTTTTATTGAAAAAAACCTTACAGATTTCACCTCCGTCTAGATATCATGATTACTCCATGTTTGCACGTCACACTACACACGGAGCGTTAAAAGTTTCTGATTCATAATTCAGACGTATTAAGCTAGAATGTTGAATGAGAAACGGGAAACGCTCGGTGTGTAGTGCGACATGCATAATGGGATTAAACATACCGTACTTACTGTCTTATAAAAAATGTACTGTTTACATTTGAACGTGAAAATTATTTATTTGCAATGTAAAATAATCAGTTGTAGTAAATCGGATTGTATCTAACACACATCGGGATATACACACACCAAAATGTGTGTGTGTGTATGTGTGTGCGTGCGTGCGTGTGTGGTTAATTATTATCTATGAAGACATTACATCATCCGCCCAGACATGTTTTTGTAACAAATATCGTCTCCTTAATTTGAATTATTTATTACAATACATAATAATTTTGTTTTTCTTTACGCTATGTAATATGCAATTATGTAGGTTTAAAATTGTTTACAAAATATATTTTATTAACACTTAAAATTTAAGTAATAGTATAGATTGAGGGCGTAAAATTATTTTGTATTGAATAATATTTTAAGTAAAACAATTTTAATAAGAAAAAAATATACATTAAAAACATTAGCAAAATATAAATCTAAATAATTGGGTATTAATTTTTGGGAACTATTTAATCTTTGACATAGTAACAGTACTTTAGTTTAATTATAACTGGCTACCCTCCTCTTACACTATCTTCATTTCTAACGAAAAAATTATTACCAAATTTAATTCAACAGTTTATATCATACTAATGTTATAAATGAATGCGAAAGTTACTGATCATTTATGTATGTTTGTCTTTCACATAAAATATACTGAACGGATTTTGATGGGACTTCGATATCCGAATAACATATAACTTATTGTTTGGACAAATAACTCTCTGACCTCAATTTCGAAGTCAAGACGCATGAAGAAACTAGTATTTCATAAAAACCTATAAACTCCTATAGGTAATACAAATACACATCACGTACCTTAGTAGGAAGTAGCACGGTTCAAATCTCTTGCTCCTATCAGTCTTGCACATGAGGTACCCCTCCAGCGGGGGGGCGAAGGCTCCAGGCGCCTCCACCAAACGATCCTCGGCGTCCCCGGAGCACGCTCGACCATAGTACAAAATCGGCGGCACCTTATCACATATAATTATTAAACGAAACGTAAACAGATATTTTTGTTTGTAATTATTTAGTATTATATATATATACATATACATATTTATAAAAAAAATCTATTTTGACATTTTGTTATCCTAAATGCGAGTTTCTATCATGAAATAAGGAAAGTTTTGAAGTTTTCATTCTTATATCTAAGTTGATGTATTACGTGAAGATAGGTATTTCTTAACAAAACGCCAAGGAAGATTACTAACAAATGATATAAGTACATGTAAAAATCAAAGTTATCTCCATATAAATGTAGCTCAGTTTTTCGAATAATACTAGTTTTCTATTATTTTACGACTACATTATCTGCACGTTTCGGTTACTTGCAGCAACGTGATCACGGGCAGACGAGACGAAGGTGACAACATTTCCTTTACTTATATTTTGTAATATGCGAAAGCCTTAGTTTTATTTGGTTGATCACAAGTGAAAATCTTAGACATCATTATCTTCATATTTTTAAGATATTCAAAGGAAAACTTTATATTGAAATTCACGTTATAATTTTTGTAACACTAACGAAATGTTATGGTAAAACATAATTTAACTTTAAATAAAATTATATTTGATGAAAAATTCATCGACACAGGCGAGATTCGGATCTGCGACCCCGGAATATCTCATTGTAGTTGTTTTATCAAGCCAGATCGTATGTGAGCACGTCAGCTTAGTTGATAGAGCAATTTAAATTCGTTATTCAGGACGTATCAGATTCGAATCCTGTTCACGATGAATTTTATATTTATTTTCACTGTATAAATATCATGTAATATTTTTCAGTTTAATAGCGTGGATAATCACCCTTGTTTCATGCCTCTTCCTAGTGACAGCGGCGGCTAGATGCTTGCAGGATAGCGGCAGCATAGCCGGAGGGCGTTGTATACGGAGGGGCGAAGTCCTAGCGCTCCATTCCAGACTTGACGCCAGCCTCGCCCCTAAGGACGACTCGCCAGTGACCACAGAACACGCTATGTTACCAGCCACGTCGATAACTTGTATGTAATGAGCTTCAGGGCCGACCTGGTGTCAGACAGATTTTCGATATAGCATTTTTCTACACCTTCATACAAAATGTACATGAAATTATCTGATAATGATTTCAATTAATCCATCCATAAATCAACAAACATGACGGAATCGTCGTTAGTGTATGAAGGAAAACAAAAATGTTTAATTTTAAAATACACATTCTTAGTTAAGTCACCGTATTGTAAGAGTATAGCTTGTACATAGCTATATTGTAGGCTAAAAAAATTTATAACTTAATCCCTTTTTGGCCCATAAATATGAAGAAAATGTCATTAAAAAACACATTAATGTTAGAGTTTTACTAAAGTAACATTATTTGTCAAGCATGTATGTATTTATATTCACAACGTAAATTTTTTGGCAATTAGTTGTTTTATGTATATCTTTTATATGTCTGAACATATTTTGATAGGATTTTAACTGTATGGTAGACGATGTTGGGACAACGTATAGACAATGTCACGACACGCTACAAACTGGTCGTGCATAAAGAGATTACGGAGACGAGTTTGAGGAAAACAGTTATGTAATAGAACCCTTAAGCCTTGCTACTTACAGCATTATTAAGGTTAGCTGTGATCTGTTACTTCGTCGGCGTATATTGATATAATTATAAAGTTATTATACGAGCAACAAAATACACATCACTGGATACCTACTTGGTGCGTTCTTAAGACTTTAATGAGTTTTCATTGAATAATAATTCCTTATCAACTTGATAAGAATCGTATAACCTGTAAAGATGTTATCGAAGGAGTTACGAAGATGAATTTATGTAAAACTGTAAACTATCCGTGTCCAGTTTTACGATGCGAACAATTGGTAAGACGGAAAGTACGTAACAAGCAAGATGCTATCTGAAGTTTCACTTTTAAATTGTACATATACATTGTAACCTACATAACATTGGAATATACGGGAGAATAAGAATTATTAGCTCCTCACGAGACGTATGTAGACTTAATCGGTGACTAAACTGTAAACAGGTCACGCGAAGTATTGCGTGTGAAATGTCGCTTATACTTTTTATAGGGGGAGTGAGTCACTATTTAAAATGCACATACAAATTACAAGTTATCTTGTTACGGGACACTTGTTATAATGAGATAATACTGTCTTTGTTGTAACACTCGTCTTAGTCCGAGTTTTTCTTTTTATTGATATTAATAAATTTATATGTTTTTGTCGATTCAGCTCCTAAGACGAGTTCCTTTGAGTCTTGTTGTAAAAAAGACAGTAGGTACTATTTTTATTATCATCTACGATCGTTTAGTTATGACAGTTCAACATACACGTACAGGTTATATTTATATGTAATGTAATTATATTCATGATTTATTTAATTGTTTTGTTATGAGTAGTAGTGTTTATATGATTTGACAATAATAGTTTTATTATGAAAAATTATCAATAACCTTTGTTTATCTGTTCGGACAATGGTTGTTTGTTGGCCTTGTATATATAAAAGAAATTGTAAAATAATATTTAACTGAGATTATGAGAAATGATTTTTTTTAATGTTTGGTTTTTTGTTATATTTTAATGTACTTACAGCGATTGCGTCTAGTTCAACGTGGGGTAGTCTGCAAAGGATGTCATACTCCGTACCCCCCGGCTTCACACTGGCCACGTAAAGCGCGTAGTCCGTGATGAAAACTAGGAGTGGCGTCCAAGACCCGTCCTCCATATTGTATGGAGACTGTACTTTCATCATCTGCACCATTATATAAATCACATTCAAGAGATTAACTCCAATCCAAACAAATTTCACGTGGAGAAAATAAAGAAAACTTGCTAATATTTTAAACCACAATCGTTTTTAACTAAGATTTCTAACCTAAATGGGATAAAAACTAAATTTATATGAAACCCATTTTCATCCAAAAGAAAAAAGTATTGAGATTTTGAATATTCTCGAAATTAAAAAAAAATACAGTAACAACAATGAAATAATAGGCTTACCCTATTTAGTGTTTCATTAGGATATGAGAATATCTGAAGCCTGAGCTTTTCATTGCATTCGATGGCCACATTGTCTTCGAAGCTGTCGAAGTATGACGGTTCGTCGGCCGTCAGTAACCTGACTGACAAACGCTTGTTCTCTATAATTTCCTTGTCGATGAGCCGCGACATCCTTGCTGCGGAAATGTGATAAGTGTCGGACACCTCTTTAAACGGATATATGATGCTGGGGAAGAGCCTCTCCATTCTCAATTTGAGCTGATAGAACTTGTTGTTTTTTATCTTCAGTTCGAGATCTTTCTTCTGACATACGTTTTTGAGATATCTGTTTAGTATGATTGATTTGTTGCTTTGCAATTTCTGATTCGATGGACTGTCGAAGAAGTCGTCGTTGAAGTCGTCGGCGCCTTTTAGGGTTGAGTTGTCTGTGTTGGAGCAGTTGTCGCTGACGTCATCATTCTTCTGTGCAGCCGTTGAAGCGGATTTGCGACTGTATCTGTTGACATTCTGCTTTTTTGGTGATGACAGGTGCTTGGACATGCCGTTCTTCTGTTCAGTTTCCTCCTGGACGTTCTTGTTGAACTGGCGCTTTGGTGTAGATGTCCTACTTGAATTATTATCGTCGGACTGTTTGTTCAAATCCGTCTTGCTTGAACTCAACACGATCTCCTTAATGGGTGTAGATTCTGGTATCGGTACGAAAGATTCTTTGGGTGCTTCGAATGCTGTCTGAAATGTATCATGCACGTAGCTGTAAGAAACTCCTTTGTGCTCATACACAGTACTCTCGCAGTTCACCACGTACTTGCTGAGCGGTGGCAGCACGTCTTTGTTTAATAGTTTTTTATCGTGTTGTGCTTTCATATTAAGGGTCAGTTTATGACGAGGCGAGCCCTCGCTCGGGGTTCTATCGCCTGTAACAGAAGTCCTGGAACCAGTCATTACTTCTTTAGGTTTATCCAATTCTAATGGTTGAGAGTTAAGATTGATTTCAACAAAGTCATCCTCATCGTCGATTTGAAATCCAGAGTCTAGACTCTTTGATATTTTCTTAGTATTCTGATTGACATCACATGATAGCGCCTCAACAACATTGTTAAGTTCCAAACTAGTTTCTGGCAAGCCCTTTTCGGGTGCAAAGTTGAAATTAAAATTTTTATAAAAATTCTTTAATGAATCAATTATGTTGTTGGCATCAAGTAAATTCAAGACTTTGTTATTATTCTTTCTCTCCTCTACGATATTTGTGCTGATGTATCTTTTTTTCTTGAGGACCGATTTCACTGTGATCGGGCTCTGTGTGACTTCTAAAGGCTTGTTGTTTCGATCGTTGTTCTGATCTATATCCGCTTCCGAAAAATATGTCTTTCTTATGAACGACACATGCCCTCCACCATTCTCGAAGCCATCACATGAGAACGACTTTTGGGTTTTGTCGGTTTTTTTGTGGACTTGCAATGTTTCTGTTTTATGTGAGTGTGAGGAGGAAGAGTCACTAGATGAGGTTTCTGAATCGCAGCTGAAGTTTGAATCTGAGCTATTAGAGTCACAGCCATACATTTTGTTTGTGGCTTTTGTTTCATTATTATTATCAGAATCCTTATTATCTTGATTATTTCTTTCAAAGCCTTGAGTATATTCAAATATACCACTTCTGTCATGCTTTGAATCCCCATATGTTAGTATATCTGACATTGTCTGTTGAGCTACATCTGCAGCATATTTGGGTTGTTGCCTATCTCCAGAGGAACACCATGAGAATCTGTCATTTACAGCATTCTTTTGCCTGAATTTATCACAATATGAACCATTTGGCCCATAAGAAATGAAACCTCTTTCTATATGAATGTTATCAGTTCTGGTATTATTTAAAATGTCCTCATGAAATGATACCCTTTTTTTCTGTGAGCTGGGACCACTTTGTGACTTTTTTCTACATCTCCGCCTATATACAATGTCCTCTGATAAAGATTTCTTTGGTTCAGTTGACCTTAGTGCAGACTTTTTAACATCATCAGTACAAACTTTCTCACTCTCCAAAGCTTTTAGAACAACATCTGGTAGATTCTCATACACAGGCTTTGAATGAACTTCTATCAAAAGTTCAGGTACAATATCATCAGGTGCTCCTACATTTTGGTTATCTATGTCACTGCGAGTCATGATACTGCTATTGGTACTCTTTATCATGTCTTGGGAACCACTAGGGATGGCATCGTAGATACTATCGCACGTTAATTCTTCGGCCCCTACAAGGCTATGAGACATAAGAGCTTGACTCGTAGCCTCTGATGCTTCGCTATCCAAACACAAAACTCCAGAATCGCCGGGCGTATCGGCAAGACTGCTCGTTGTACTAGATATGAGGTGGGTATTGCCTTGTAAACACAAATCGGTTGGTTTTCCAGTATTTTCGTCCACATTCTCCATTTTTGAGCACTGTAAAGTATCTTCACCACATCTTAGAGTTGATGCAACAGCAGAGTCGTCAGTTTTATGACGACGTTTGATTTTATCGATCTCCTTGCATTTAATTTCAGAAGCTTTGTCGAAAGGCATCATCAAGTCCGTTATTCTAGCTAACCAGTCACAAAACTTTTCGACATAGAGCTATTTTGCTATCAGCATTTTTTTCATAATAATCACATTTTATTTTATCACATATTTTTCAATTTAACACAGCAGAAACTTAAGTTATCTACTGGGCATTACAAAGAAGCCATTTGTAATATTTTGACATAAGTATAAGTCGTAGTTGTTGCCATTTCATATCATAAACCATTTTGTATTAAAATTGGAAAACCTTTAATATTTTTTTATAATACCGAGATAAAATAAAGTTTCCGTTAAAATATTGTGATCCTTACAGTGGAGAAATTATAATAAAATTCATTAAAAAAATTCGAGTTACTACTTTTAAATAAAGTTGAATTATTACAGGTATGTATATATATTTGAGTGCGATTTTCATTAAGAGAATGTATTTCTTTTGGAGAGAAGTTTTTTAGACATTATTATTTCTAGAAAATGCTCAATTATAAAGATAAATCTATTTATATAGTGACTATTCGTGTAAACATTTAAGAGGTACAAAGGTTTGGTTTGTACTGTGCATTTATTTTCAGGGATATATCAGACAATTCATGTAAAGAATAAATATTCATAAGTATATGCAACAACTTTAAGATGAAAATTATAATATTATTTTTTTTTGCTATATGAGTGATAAGGCGTTCACTGTCATAACATCAAAACTTTACCGGCTAACACAAAGTTTATTATTCCTAATCATGCTACTATTGTCAATATAAAACAAACATTTTTTGACATTGACAGTAAGTGAGATTCTATTTTACAAACTCAAAACCGTCGTCTGCCCGCGAACCAAAGCGGAGATTGAGGTTAATTTTGGAATTGTAATATTCACAATTTTCTCATGTAAAACAAATAAAAGTCATCATGAAGAGCCTACGGACTAGTATTGTCTCCGTGTTGACATTACTTTCATTTATGACTAATTGTGAATCTGCCAAAATAAATACACCGAGAGTTTTGCTTCCATGGTTTGAAAATTTATATGTAAACTTTACTTTTGAAATCATAGAAGGTGGCTGCTATTCCTGGTAAGTTAATAAGGCTTATAAACAAAAGTTTGTAAGGTCCATAATTATTTTCTAACCGGCATATTTTTCTTAAAATAAAGGAGTTTGTCTCGGGATGACATCATTGATCTTGTGCCATTGTACGAAGATACATGGGGTCACTGTTCACGAGCTGCACGTGTTTCAGTTTCCAAAACATGTATACCGCCGGGTTCAGTAATTATACTAGCAGAAGAAGTTAATACAGGAGAGGTATGTAAAGTACAAAAACGGCGGGAATATGTCGGCATTTCGTTACTCATATTTTTTTCTTTACAGATCCTAAGAGGTGATGTGGATGTTGATATAATAAGATCATTAAAAATTATGAGTACAACTCGTAATTTATATTTGGAAGAAGCCCCCGAAGCTTTTGAAGTGGTGGCATACGATGACAAAGGTAACATGTCAATTTAAATATTTTGCATCAATTATCATATTAATTGTTCTAAATATACAGTAACTTATCACAATTAGAGTGATACATAATTAAAATGTTATTTACCCTTGACTAAAGTGTTTTATTACTAGCTTTTTTGGTGATAATTTGTATTCTAATTGTAGGAAACAAGTTTTCCTCTCTGGAAGGAATAAGTTTCACTTGGAATACTGAAAATGTGGATAATAGTGGAAATCACCCATTGATTACGTGAGTATTATTTCAATATAGTCAATTAGTTTAAAATTTAGTTTGATGCAGAGAGAGAGGAGCTTGGACATTGGAGGTGAATGTTTAACGCGCATTAGATGGGGGCCCATAAACCTTCATCTGGGTCGCAAGTCCCAGGCACTGTTGAAGCTCCTCTCCCTACATGGTGAATCCTACATAGCTGTGAATAATATAGTTTTAATGAAATGCTGAGAGGTTTATTGAAGCAGAAGTGGAGTTTACCACTATCTTTTTTTAAACTTGCATTTAGATGTTATAGCTAAATAATATATTAGGGTCATATATTACAATGTATTAAATTTGTTTTTGGGTAACAAATGGGATATGACAAAAAAAAAACTTTTTATACAGCTTTGTTTTTATGTATTTATAACTTAATGTTTATAATAATATTAATTGTCATTTTACGATCATCACTGCCAAAAGTAGTCTACATTTTTAAAAGAGCTGATACTTTTATACCACTGGGCTGATATTAATCAAATATACCCTAAAAATGGTTTTAAGGGGATGGCTATCAATTAAAAAAAATTGCATCATAATCGGTTGGGCCATTTAAAATTACACTGCCATACAGATACAAATACACACAGACATTGACATTAATTTTAAAACCTCTATTGTATAGTATTAGGAGCTAAAGGTTATAAACTATCAGCATTCAAAATTGATCTTCAAGTAATGAGATTATTTCATATTATTGTGTATAAGTTATACTTGGTCAGTATTGTTAATAATAATGTGACGTCAATAATGTAGGTAGGCCATATTATATTAGGTTCTGTCATTCAGTGTTGCTACTTACTACTCAGAACTATATATATATTACGATTTTAATATAGTTTGATTGGATACAACACTTACTTATCAATAATACTTTTGATTACAGTCTCGTCCAATGGAAAGACACTGATTATGAAGCCCCTCAAGGTATAGCTGAATTAGAAGCTCAAGGCCTACAGTCATATTCTGTGCTTCTTTATGGTCAGGCTATGGGGGAATCCCATGTTACGGTGTGTCTTGATAAAATATGTACCGACTTTTATCTTCATGTGGTTGCCAGTGTTGTTCTGACTCCGGCAGTGGCTTATGTTGCCCCCGGTGATACTTTAAGATATAAGTAAGTGGAATAGCATTTTTCAATCTATATATATTATTATTTTATGGCTTTATTAGTAAATACTCATTGATATGGGATTTAGAATGAAGCAATTTTGTTCGATTTTTTCTTTCCGTATTTTAGCATTCTGCCTTTATACCAGACGAATTTTTTGATTTCTTTGCTGTGAACCTCTAAATAATTTAAGTCTAGAAGTAATTTTGGATTATTGTTTATTTTATAAATTTTTCAGGGTTGTAAGAGCGCGTGCTGGTCGTCTGACTGTACAAGATGTGGCCGCCACAATATACAGAATGGAATTGCCACAATCTGATGTTGCCACACTAGAAGACGGCGTAAGCCTTGTCAGAGCTGCAGAAGTAGGGACATCTCATGTTTACCTTAAATCAGAGGCAACGGAAGTGGCAATGGCAACACTCACGGTTGTAGAACCATACTCTATACGCGTCACTTTAAGACCATCTAATATGATAATACGCGGTGAACAATTTACTGTACACTGTGTTGTATTCGATGAGGATGGGCACCCATTAACTGCTGGGCCGGAAATATCAATAAGGCTTACAGTGAACGGTGAAGCAGATGTCCTTTTGATGAAATCAACGGAAAACGGAACAATAACTGACGCTGTGGCCTATAATACTGGAGAGTTTACAGTTACAGCTAAATTAGTTTCGGTAGCTGGTAAAAGTATGTTTAAAAATGTAGGTATACTTATTTTAGGCTTAAATTTATATTGATTTGTGATTTTTTTTCCTTTAATATGTTAAATATTGCAGGTTGAAGGTCAAATAACTGCAAAGGCTGTAGACCCGTTAGCGATGGTGCCACCAGAAATGTTTATAGCATGGACTGAATCAAACTTGTGAGATCCTCATATTGCTTATATTATATATATGTATACTATATATATATATATTTTAATTTACTTTAACTTGGATGGTCAAGGCACAAGTGTATAGGCTTTGACTAGGCTAATGGGTTTTATATCTTAGGCGTCAACTCACATCAGGAAAAATGATATTCACTAGCCAGTTATGTATAATATTATAACAACAATAATTGTTTTGTACAAATGTATAATTTAATTTATACCAAGTATTAAGATCACTTGTGCCGGTAATTAATTAAGGAGCGTACATCATGTGCGTATATGTATATCGTTCACACTAGTGATAGTATAATAGAAAGTTTACTATTATTATAATGAATTTTTTTATCAGTTACCAAACACGAGGAATTTACTATTATTCCTAAGGAAATTAAAAAATTTTATATTATGAATTTTCAGGGAGTTCCCATTAAAACATAGCGGCGGTGGTGAAGAACATGTGACTTGGTCAGAGAGACAAGATAGCAATCTCGTGCTGACGCCAGCTGGTTTGCTAACTGTACGTGGCGTTGGACACATGGATGTCAGATTACATCTCACAAAGTATCCACATATCCAGGCGTCGGGGAGGTAATTGTAGTACATACTTTAAAAGGCTTAATTTCCATTACTATTATGTTGTTCGTTACGTTTGATGAATAAAAATATATATAACTTGCCATATGAAATAAGTGATTGTGTTACAATACATAATGCTTTAAACAGATATGCAACAATCGAATCGAAATTGAACGTCTTTTAAAGACGATGTTATTGATTGGTTTTGATATATATATAAGTAATCGAAGTTTCCAACAATAATGAGGGATATATATTTTTTTCTGTTTTAAATAAAATCGAGTCGTCACATTTATTTACAAAATTGCATATATACGGGGTGTTTAATAAATATCTAGACATCTTCAGTTTAAAATTCAGATATTATTCGATTGAAGAAAAATTATATTATATATATTATTTAATTTAAGGATTTTTTTATGACGCAATAACGTTAAACTTAACGTATCTTATTTACTTAAATTCCCTCGTTTTATAACTTTAGAACTAGATAGACCAGTAAATGAATAACCCTTTAAAATTACTACCTTTTCCTCTTGCTTATCTTTTAAACGCAATACGTGAAAGAAAAAAACACTATATATAATATTGTTGAACATTTATTAATACTGCTTTTATTTATTCCATAGTTAACCAAATCAGTTTAGATTATTTTATATTAACTTTTTAATGTCATACAGGGTGTGGTCAGCTGTTCCCGAACTCCTGCAAGTGTCGACCTCAGGAACAGCGCGCGTGGCTCGTCCTCATCATCTACACATCAAGCTCACTGGAACTCATCCGGCTACCGGGGAATTATACAACTTTAATACGTAAGATTAGAGTCGAAATATATACATTCTATATCAGAGACGAAGCCTCTCAGCATGCCTTGGATTCACCGTGCGGGTGCCGGGTCCGTCGTGTTGTAGGGAGATGAGCTTCAACAGTGCCTTGGACTTGCGACGCAGGTGTAGGTTTAAAAGGCCCCTATGTAACCGTGTGGCCACAGCCCAGAGCGGCGTGGGGCGCGGTGAGACTAGAGTCGCGGCGGGTGGGGTATTTGCGGTGGTATGTCACAGCTAGAACGCGCGCTAGAAACAAAATTATTTGTTTTGGTCGCCGCCGCGTGCGGTGCGTGTCTCCCGCGCCGCAGGTCGCGCCGCGCTCCGCGTCGCCGGTAGATGTGGCATACTTCATAGGTTGTCTACCACTTGTTTTTGCCGCTCACCGCTTACCGCGCCGCAAACCACGCCGCTCGTGGCTGTGGCCACACCTTTAAGACCCGCAATATTTTAACATATTAGAATTATAAGGAGATCAAAGTAAACAGAAGACACTCAATTAATTGTAAGAATATTTGACATAACAAAATTTTAAAATAGGGACTAATGAAAGTATTGTTTCTTCGATACAGTTCAATAATTGTACTCGGAACTTTTATTTGCTGGTAATTATTATTGGAAGTACATCCTTTTAAAATATATTTCCTTAGAAAAAATTAATAATAATCTTTATTAAGAAAAAAAAGTTAAAAGCAAATGGTATTTATAGTGATGTAATAATATATGGCGTTAATGTTTCAGCTGCAACTGCGCGTCATTTGCTGTGTCCTTAGTCGAGGGTCCGGAGCCGCAGAATGTGACGGCTGCTCCTTGGGTAAAACCAAAAGGTTGTGTATATGTTTATCGAGAATTTAGCTTTTGCAAGGTTCTCCTTACAAAACTATCAGTTGTTTTTTTTTTAAGAAAAACACAAATTGCTTTAATAGATATTGCAAATACAATAATTCTTAGTTATAAAATATATTTTTGTTTCCAAGTAAATAAAATTTCCATTAACATAAAAATAACTACTTTTTACATATACTATATATAGATAGCTGGTTAATTTATTAGTTTATTAAACATTAAGTTATTTGAGAATTTTTATTTATTTTCTTTGATATTTTTAAATAGATAAGTAATTTGAATACATGTTTCCTGTAGATGGCGCCTGTTGTGTAGTGGAGTGCACGTTTTTGTTCCGCGGCGTGTCGACGTTGCTTGTGTCCCGTGGTAGGGCTGCCGACACGGCCCGTGTGGCGGTCAGGGCTGCCCCAAGCCTATTGTGGCCGCACGCCGCCGCTCTGTTGCCTGGCGCTACGATACCTGTAAGTGGACACCTGGATTAATATATACTACAATATACAGCCAATATATAATACACAGATTATACTATAAATATACAATAAAATACAGAGATGATACAATACATACAGCATGACAATACTCAATCTATATACAATACACATAATACTAACTGCTTGGAACATATTTGCATCATAAAATACTATTTTTTTATGAATAAACAATAATTTTTTTTGTGATATTGTTGTAAGACATTATAGCTTGCTACGTTTACAACGACATTCAGACCTCATGTAAGGCTTTTAAATGAAACTAATATTTTTCGGATATACTACGCGTGCTTTAATTTTTTTGTTAAAACTACGTACTCCCGACGTTTCGGTTGCTTTTCAGCGACCGTGATCACGTAAAGTCAGTACAAAAGTAAGGCTTCATGTAAGGCTTTTAAAGTATTCATTATGTTTAACATTATAATTAACTCAATTAAAAAATATGTGACATCTGTTATCAAAGGGAACAGTATGACATCTTACTATTGCTGAACCGAACAGGCCTTTAATAAATGGCAATGTCTGCCTCATAATACACATATAAAATATAATATGATATATGATCTTGATATGTGAGAAAAAAGTGATTAAAATATATTAAACATATTAAAAATTCTGTCTATATATACTAGGTGATCGGCGAGGGTGAATCACTAATTCCTCAGTCGAGTCAGCCGAGGGTCGCTGAACTCATCGGTCGTGATGGCGTTCCGCCCCACAATTATCCTGATGCCCAACTGTTCACCCTTAAATGCCAAAGGGTAAGTTTGAATTGCACCATAATACTAAAAAGTTTAGAAGCCGAAACTCAAAACGGACAGTATGTAGGTGTTTCATTAAATACATTTTTGTTAAATTAATGTTTAAGTAATAATCTTTTTATGTATTGGAAATGTTGTATGATTGTTACATTAGCTTAAATTTTTAAATGTGTAAAATATACATATATTACGTATATATGTACATAATGTTTGTATATATTTACACCGATGATGAATAATTTTATGTATAGTGAAACTGTACAGCGAGACGTAACTGTAATATTGAAGCGTTACGTTTATTAAAGTCTGTTGCAAAGATATTATAAAATGTTTGCTCTGTCTCCTAAGAACACTATTGTATGTTTTAGTATAATTTTAATATATATTAAATTATTATTATTAGAAAGGTGAAGCGTTGGTGGAATTATCATCGTTGCAAGAGGAACGCGAGTCAGTGTCTCTTGAGACGTGGTGCTCGTCGCACGTGACGCGAGTTCGACTCGATCCTCCGGACACGCAAGGAAATTGTTCAGGACCGAGGTATATCCAGCATCCTTATTATGAGTTTTAACTGTCGAACTATATACTATATACAGAGCGTCTACGGTTTTTCATTTATAAGTCAAAACGCGCCGGTCATGAAATTTAACTTGATTTTATATTTTTATTTCAATTTAAATTTATTAATGGTAATCGGAATTTTATACATATGGTTATATCAGGGGTTTCTATATTTATACTGTCCACTCTGAGAATAATTTTTTTTTAACGCACCCATTTTTACACTCACCGAGAAACCATTATGACTACAAATTTATTTAATTAATTACTGTGAGCTACGTTGGAGTCCTTATTTTTTGTGGGTCTCTTACTGCCCCTTTAGGTTTTTATAGAGGGCGTTAGCGCCCACTTTGGGAAAGTCTATTATATAGGATGTTTAGTGTCTGATAGTAAGATACATTTTATTGAATTTCCAGGCTGTGGTTGCGTCCCGGGCAAGAAGTGCCCATAAAGGTGACTCTGTTTGACACAATAGGAAGACAGCTATTGGACGAAGATGGACCGATTATGCAATGGGATGTACAACCTTATCATATAGGGATAGGTGTCAAAACCACAGACCGATTGTTTGTAGAGACAAACAGTAAATATGCTCCGGTACCAGTACCTGATAAATATTATCAAGTAAGATACATTTATATCCTATTCTTAAGTAAATAATTGATGAGACAATTTGTAGGCTATTATAATGTTTGTTATAATAACTGAGAACTTTACCATAAGTTTGAGACACTATGCACAGAGCGTTTCCAGTTTCTCATAAAAAAATATGCTTTGTCACCATCTTGTGCGAAGATTTATTTTAAAATGCGGAAACGACGTCACAGTGTGACGACTTGTGATTAGAGTACTCGTTTTAATTTGTATTTTTTTTATGTACCCACGAATTAATTTTTTTTTTAAATTTTGACAGCTAGTAGTGGCAACGGAACAGGCTATAGGATGGAGCGGTTCTATAAAAGCCGCAATTCCTGATACTTCAGCGACGATACAAGCCAAAGTTGTTTCTCCCTTGAAATGCGACCCTATGAAGGTATGATTTTTATATACTGTAATAGAATTAAGCAATGCATAATGGGATATAAGATTTTCGCGAGTATTCATAGAAATAAAATTATAATTTTTCGGATTTATAATTATTTTTGATCAAATTTTCTGCCCGTGATCGCTGTGGTTGCTGCAAAGTAACCGAAGGGGAGTATGTTGCTAAAATAGTTATAAAAGCGTAGTAAATCCGATAAATATTAGTTTGAGTTGAATTAAGTAATTCATGTATTATAATTAATTTTTTCGTTTATAGGTTCACATCGCATGGGAAGGGGAAACCGTGCCTAATATATCAGCCGTCAGCGGCGGCAGCGGAAAATATATAGTCGAAACCCCGAAAGGTTGATATTTTTAGTTAATTAATATTAAAATTTAACTAACTGATAACAGAATAAGATTTAACACTTAACATTTAACACAACCTTTGAGAGTTCTAGATATAGTTTTTACTGGTTGGTTCTAGGAGTGACAGCATCCGTTGATGAAGGCAGATTATCAGCAGTGTTGCCAACGCCGGGTACTTATGATCTGACTGTGGCAGATTCATGTGTTAGCGGCGAGAAGAACATTGTTGAGGTATTAATAAGAATTCAAATAGATAGTATATAATGATAAAATCATTGACCTAGCAGTTTCAACCCTGAAACCTCATTGTATAGCATGCCAGGTGCTTTGTAATAGAGTATAGTGACGAGACTGATCTAACAAGATCAACATTGCTCTCATGTTAGAAAACTAATTATACGGGCGTTGTTGAGGTATATTATGATTTTTTTTTCACATATCTTTTTGTTGATGTTGTTAGTTAAATATATTAAAAACAAATACAGTATAATAGTCGGCTCGTGTCTTGGCGTAGTGGGGATAAGTTAGCGCATGTACATTTACTGCAACAAAAAATGCTTACTTTTGATGCTTATCAGTAGCAAACACTTGTAACAGTAATAGACGATGGGTCCAATTAAAGTGCTCGCAAGTGTACCGCGCCCCGCGTCATACCTGTAATACATAAAAATCGTATTCTGCCCATCTATCGTGTCTTACCAAGTTACACTCTGTCAACTATATCATAAGCTGAAATATTGATTTTTTTTTATTGCTCCATAGTATAATTTCTTTATAGAAAAATCGATTCAAGTTACTGAGAATTGAAGTCATTAATTTATATTATTATTTCATACATCTATGATCATTGCGTTCATAATGAAGCCATCTGTTTACTCGTTCTCTGTAGGAATGAGATAAGTATTACATATAACGACACGCAGAACTGTTATACGATGTTTTCTTGTTTAAAATTCCAGGTCATTATAGAAGAGGTTCTGAGTGTGGAGGTATCAGCCGCGAGGGCTGTGTGTGTCGACAATTGTATTCCCATCAGAGCGCTGGTGAAAGGCGTCTCCCATAGATATCTAGCCACTAGCCGGGAACCAGATTGGAAGACGGAGGGCGACATTGTAGTTAGGAAGGGACAACTGTGTGGCCTCAGGGAAGGGGTCGGAAGAGTTAGAGCTTCTTTGGGGGGTGTATGGAGTCAATCTGTTGAGGTGACTACATGACAAAAAATATTGGACAATAGTTTTTTAGGACTATCTTGTTATATATAATTTATCCCGGTTACAGTGTAGTAGATCGGCAATTTAATAAATGTCTCATACTTGGGTCTCATACTTTTCTTGAGCCTGTACATGATTTTTTGTTCAATTCTGTTTCTAATGTGATTTGAGTATTTTTTGATAGTAGTATATTCATAATTCATGTTTTAGGTGTACATATGAAGTTTTCTACACGTTATAATGACTGCAATGTGTTTTGATTTCAAGGTGTGGGTATTTCCGTCGCTGGCGATTGTTCCTGAGAGGTCAAGGATCGCGGTGGGAGGACGCGTCCACCTCAACCACGCGGGAGGTCCCCCGCGACACCTCGCCTCGCTATTGTATACCGGCGGTGGAGAGCACGCGCAGGTTATATACCTTATGTATATATATATGTATATATATATGTATATATATGGCGGCACGTCGATTTTGAATTAGTTTAATAATTTGCCTTATAAGTAATTTAGTCGATCTGTTTCACAAAAATTATGAGCGGCCAGTGCCGAATAGGGTAGTGATTGTCACTGAGAGTGAGGACGGCCATTATGCTATGGATAACTGTCAAACGAAGTGCACAAGTCTAACCTAACGGCTCATAATCCATTTTCATCTTATTATTTGAGTGTGATTTTAAATACAATTATAAAGAAATCGAGTAATAAGATATTGGACAGTACAAATGTGCTCTTATTTCGAGTTCCAATCGTTACAACGCCCATGATGGATACCTATAGCCGAGACCGCCGTGAGGCACCATCTTGACGCTCTTATATATATCTTATGTGTTCGTATGTAAGTGTGTGACTATAGATATGTGAAGTAACGGTGAAGTTTAAGGATAAATTAATTTAGAATGTCTATATTCAATATATGAGTAATATTATTATTGAAATTACATTAACAATTCTCAGCTTAATATGTTTTGTTTTGTAAATAGTCTTTTAGGGGATTTTGAACTACATTTTAATAGAAATATGGCATATATTAATAATTTAACAAACACATTATTTCCTCTCTCCATGTTAGGTTTCTTCGTCTGGTGTGATACAAGGCTTATACCCGGGAAGTACTCGAGTCAAGCTCGTGGCAGTTGATGCTGCCAACGTTGAACTGGCGAGTGCCGAGGCCGAAATTGAGGTGACTACACAGATTAAATATACCTTACACATAGAGTTATCTATATTTAAGTAATAATTAATTTTCATACATGTTTTAAAATAACAGCAGTTGTTGGCGATTTCAAGAATAACGAAAAAAAATTATCCTTTGCAATTTGAATATAAAAATAGAATGTCAAACAGACAACTAAAATTATCATAATTATACTTAATTAATTATAAAGTGAAAAAAAGCACATCTAATAATACAATCTAGAGTGTTCTGCTTAACAGGGTGTAACATAGAAACATGATAAATGTTACCATCATTTTTAATTATCAATGTATATAAAACGCATTATATATATATGGACGTCTCTCGAACACCCGAACAACCTTTACACAGTGATGATAATATAATTATATTTTTAAAAGTAGTCACTTTTTCTAAACAATGTTCTTTTTTGACAACAGATAACTAATAATAATTTTTATTAGGTTGTGCCTATAACCACGCTCCAAGTGCGGGCGGCGACACAAACTTTGTTAGTGGGGTCGCCCGGACCCGTGTGGATTGAAGCTGCGGGGTTGACAGCGACCGCTCTATCCTCGCTCCAACCGTTGCCTCGAGTCACTTGGGCATTACGGGACCCCACCATGGCCAGGATATACACGTCGCATATTGACGGTTAGTGCAGAGTTAATGGAATTGTTTTTGAAAGAGTTAATTAAGAAGATTAATGGAATTGTTTTTTAAAGAACTCTTTTAGAAGACTAATGGAATTATTTTTGAAACAATTAATTTAAGAATTAATGTAGAAGATTAATAGATTTTTTTTAAAGAACTAATTTAGTAGATTAATGAAATTGTTTTGGAAAAAATTAATTTAAGAAGACTAATGGAATTGTTTTTGAAATAAATAATTTATGAATTAATGTAGAAAATTTTTGGTATTCTTTTTGAAAGGAAGATAAGAACCTGCAACCTTCCGAATGTCGCTTTCCAGTAACAGTTTCCAATCTTACTCGCATAGATGGATTCTGCATTCCAATAATATCTACTTGAATTTTGATTTTTATTGTCAAAATTTTTGTTATATTAAAAACTTAAATGTACGAATTTAACTTAAATACGCTTTATTAAACTACATATTTATAATATTCCAGATCGATTGGAGAGGTCGGTTGTTGAAGGACTATCAATACGAGTGGTGCCCTTAAAGCCCGGTGTCATCACACTCGATGTCAGAGTAAGGAACATGGGACAAGTTAGTACAATATTTATTATACAATACACGCTATAGCCGTATAAACTATAAACACAAATTACTTATAACTTTGTAATTTTGATAAGAAAAAAAATTGAGTATTAATTTTCATATATATGTAAAATTAATATATAATAGTATTTCTAAACCAAAATTAGTCTCAGATACTCTTTGTATCAGACATCTGCCGGTGGAGGTCTCATCACAACCAGAATAGACAGACAACTAAAACATGTTAAAAATATTCTATCATCATATAATTTATTGAAAAGCGGCCATTTTGTTATCACAAACGGTCACTTTAATTTTATTATTAATATGTTAATACATGTTACATGTCACAGGTCGCTGAAACTCGTTCCTGGGACAGTACCATCGAGATTCTTGGTGTATCAGATATCCGCACCTCCATAGAAGGCTTGAGAGATATAAACTCTGGTGAGATGTTATCCCTGGCCGTTGGTTCCACCGTTCGTTTGAAGTCATTACCTAAAGGACGGTGGTCTTCCTATCAGGATGGTATGTGTACATATTTATACGTAAAAAACATATATTTTATTATTGCTAATGATTACCGATGTTTGATTGATTTTGATATATAAAATTATTCTGTTTTAAAACCGGTATATTTTTTTCTTCAGAGGTGTTACTAATATCCATAGAAATAATGTCCTCATGTAATGTCTATAGTATTTCTTTGTGTTAATCCTGTTTTATTGTTGTTTTGTTTTAATTTCTGTTAAATTTCTGTACTAAGGGACTTCCTGTAACTATGGCAGCCACTTGGGGCTATTTATTTTATATTTTCATTTTTATACCCAACATATAACATTTTTTTATTAATGTTGCTTAGTAATTTGTGGTAACATATATCTGCTTCAAGCTACTTGCAAAACAATTGTGTTTGTAAATTTTAGCAAAGCTTTTATTCTTATTATTTTTAAAAGTTATTTAATTCTGAATAAACTTGTTATAAACAAATAAAATCTCTTTAGTCAAAATGTTTTTTGACTCATAAGTAATTTTCATAGACAAAGTTCTATAAAGATATGTTAAATTTAATTAAGACATTTATTTTAAAGTGGGAGATTTCTAAATATTATTTAACTATCGTTTATTTTGCAGGTTGTTTTGAGATTTTCGACAATGGTGATGTGAGGGCTTTGAGACCGGGACACGGAGTCATCATCACGACACACAAGGATGAGAGAAATAATATAGAGAGACAAGCGGTTAGTTCATAAAGATATTTATATTTAATAGGTATTATATATATAATTATAATACCTATATATATATATATATATATAATTATGAATAAATAACTATTAAATACATTTAATCTATATACAATATACATATATAAGAAAATGCTAGTTACACTATTTATCACTCAATAACAGCTGTACGGGCTTGGCTGAAAAGTGGTGGACTTGGCTTAGAACAACGAAAATGGCATAAGATACTTTTCATCTCATTGAAAAAAAATTAAAATAAGTTGATCACATCTTCAAAATCTTCTTATCTGCTTTCTTTAAGGAGGAATAGAATTTGCCCGTTCAGTTATAAATTTCTAGTTCTGAAATTAACGCAGACGAAGTCGTGGGCTAAAACTAGGCTATATATATATACACATTTATTCCTAATAACATACCACATATCAATTCTTATATAAAAACCAAATGAATGTTGCTCCATTTTTTTTATCAATGTCATAAAGAAAATAACTGATCTAATATGAATAAGATTTGATAATTTTATCTTTATGTATATGTACAGAGAAAGTACTTTTAAATCACAAATTTCTTAATTAACATCATTATGTTTGACAAAACAAATTGGTTGGTACCATTTTGTATTTTAATGTGAAGAGTCGGTACTAGACACACCTAGTTAATAGGGAATTTAAATAATGACAAGTCTCCAAAAATTATTATATAACCTGATCCAAAGGACTACTGGTGCTATATTGGATACTATTCTGATTTAAAAGGACTTTTCATGAATACATTACAAGCGACGTGATTTTTATTTTTATTTCTATACTGCCATTTGTTCTTTAGTTGTTACACAATTCAACTTAAATGAATACAAAATCAACAATCCATGAATAAAATTGTAATTAATATGTGGATTATATAAAATAGTTGTTTGCAATATAACAATAAGGCAAAATGTTCTTGCGATTAGATTTATTCCTTTGGAAGTACCTTATTTGTTGATAAAAATTCATACAACATGTATAAAGTCAAAAGTTTACCAAACAATGTGTACAAAATTGACCAATCAATTTTGATCATGCGGTCAAGCTTTAAAAATCAATCGAATTTACTTTGAAATACTTAGTTAATTTATTAAAAAAAAAAATGTCTACAGTTAGTATAATAATAATGTTTTAGATATTTTATTAATTACAGGTAATACATGTTGAGGTCGCCTCCCCCTACTACTGTACAGTCGAGCCGGCGGAGTCTTCGGAAACGTGGGAGTCCTTGAGGGTTGTGACGAGGAGCGTCCTTGGTAGGGAGCTGTTGTCACCCCAGGCCAATGTCTCCGTGATGACGTCACTGCCGGCGAGGATACGTAGGAACTTAAACAGGTATACGATTAGACTTCGAGAATTTTTAACGCGCAAGGACTATTGGCTTTTCTGTAATAATAAAGTACATATTTTGGACTCAAAATATTTTTATAATTTTATGACGTAGCTTATATTAAATTTTGATCTTGTTTTGTAAATCTGACGATTCCAGGACGAATGGAAGTCGTCTATAGATTTGATGTCCTCGAGAGTGTCAGAATATGCAAAATGAAAGCATTATTATACTATGTTATGTTCATAGAGGGTTTTTTATAATTTGGTACCTCGTGTTCCTTAGAATAAGACTCGACATTCTAATAGATGAAAAAGTCGCTATTTCTCTCCCTTTTATTCAAAAAAAATTGTAAATTGACTTAAATGTTTATTTCTAACGATACAAATTTTACAGTGCTCGCGGTAGCGAGATTACTCTCAGTGGTCTAGACTCGAATGGAGCTTTTATGAGCTTCGAAAGTTCCTTAGCTGGTGTTACCGTCTCAGACGAGGTCTTCATACCAGGATCCGACGCATACGCCAATAGGATAGTGGGTAAGCAGATCAAAGCTAATCGACAATATGTTACAGTATTTGTCTGATACTGAAGCATAGAATCCCAACTCAAGAGAAATATTTAAAAAAGCAAGATATTCATATGTAGCCAAAATTACTTTTTCTGCACAAGCTACCGAATACTGAATAGAGATTTTGGGAATATTAATAATAATAAATTAATCTAAAAAAATGTTGTATTTCAGCGACGGGAGGATCCGCTTTGTGTATCGAAGGTTCGGGTTGGACGGTTCCAGCGGGGATCCAGGCGGTCTCCGGCGCGGGGCTGACACTGGCGGTGCTGATGTCGGATGCACCTGCCATGCACGTTTTGCGACTCGATCGACCGCCATCTACCGTCAACATTCTGCAACTTCCGCTCTCTAAGGTGACGACTACGATCACTGACTGCAAATAAAGATGCTGTTGTTAGCGCGAGCTGGTGCAACGTAGCAGTTTAAATTATATGCGTTCGAAATAACATAGGCGTAACATACATTTATATTAAAATAGAAAATATTTTGTTTTGAATCCTTAGCCTTCAGTATGTTGTGATATCACTAAATATCAAAGCAACGCTGAATGTAATATTTTTTGATACAAATATTTTGGTTGCGTTACACCTTCATAAGCAATTAATTGATATAAGATGAATTTTTCAAATCGCTAAGTTTCATTTTTGTCACATTTTTTTGTATTAAAATTCATATGAGCAGATAATATAATGATATTAATGTATTATCAGATGGAATTTCTTCCCGGAGAATGGCCGGCGTCCCTCGTACCTCTCTCCATCCAAGCGGAGGGACTCACGTCGGGCCCTCTCCTGTGTACTGAAGAACAAAAGTATGCTCTAGCCGGAGTAGACGTTGATGTGCCATTTAACTGTCGAACGGCCGCCCCGTTTGCAGCGCAAGCTGTTCTGGATATTCCCAACGGTACATTACATAGCATGTTGCAGTGAAGCATTTCTTTAAATCTCACAATGCTGATGTTTGGTACTATTTTTGTTATTGGTATCCATGAATATGTAATTTTTGTTGATATGTGATTGTATTCTTCAGGACGACACGGCTGTGCCATTATCCCAGGAAATGAAATAAACGAGGCAGTCGAGGTGGAGCTGTGTGCCGAGTGGGGCGTTTTGAGCACTTGTACTAAAGTACAGTTGTTGCCGCCGATACAATTGTCACAAACACGAATATCACTGCTGAATCCCCCTTCTATGTTTATTATTAATGGACACCCGAACGCTCTGAAGGCGGTCAAAATTACACCGTCGCCCGGTCTGAAAGTTGAAACGAATTCGAGGGAAGGTCAAATAAGTGTAACGGTTAAATCCGAAAGTACGACCTGTGGCGTTGGATGGGTCAACGTTATATCGAAATTAACGTCTCAAGAAATCAGGGTCGAGGTCGAGAGAGAATGCGAAATAGCTTGCGGGACGTTGCTGGGAGTTTTATTTTCTATAATGAAACCCTATCTATCAACTCTAGTGACGGTCGCCGTTATAGCCGTTGGATATTTGTATGGTGAGTCTGCCAAATACTAATGTTTTTGTTTTTTTTTTATGATTATACGTTAGCAAGTGTTATGATTTTTGTTTGCAGTTCAAAATCATCTACAGCAAAAAGGTCAGATACAGTTGCCAAAGCCACCGCAGACTACTCTTCAGACTCCGCTGCCAGAGCCTCGGAGTCGGACGTGGTCGCGGAGTCCCTACGCCTCCAACCCATCAGCACCCGTGTATGGTGACACCAGCATGTTACCAGATGCGAGCTTCTCGCCGACATCCACTAGAATACATTCAAGACTACTTTAGTGTTTTTTGCAAGTTAAAATGTGTAACTGTGGAAAAAAAATAACTGACTTGAAATGTGAATTTGTTAGGCATATAAGGTATAGTACATCAGATAACTACACTGTCGCTTAAATGTGCCTGGACCGAGTGATTTTAATGATAATTATTGTTATTTAAAACCCCGAAGTGACGCAAGTATTATGTCTAATTGTAAAGAAATGTAAAAATATTAAGTAAACTGAATTCGACTAGTCAATATAAACGTGACGCATCTTCAATTGTCTTTAAGAAAATATTCTTAATGATTGTACATTATAATTCAAGGATTAGATGCTATCTTCTTCTTTACACTTGCTGAAACTATTTCAATTTACATGGATATATTATTAACAATACACGCATAGCTCTTTATTTAATATCAGAAGACTAAAACCCGGATATTTTAATAAATCATTAAAAACATATTTATAAAATATCTATAGTCTTCAATCTTTGTTTTATAGATGTTAAGTTATTTTTTCATTGAGAGATAATAAAAATATTCTTACAAACAACTACAATTAACATAATCCAGAACATATATATATACATTTATTTAATGTAGTAAGTAAATGTAAAATATGTGCAGCCCTTTTCCTTGTTCTGAGTTGTTCCAAATAATGCTTATGTAAGGGAATCAATAAGATAACGACTACAATTTTAATTGACTTATTTCGTTCTTGACATAATCAAGTAAATAGAACAACAATAACTAACTTAGAATATTTTTGTGAGTGACTTTAAAGTTTTTAGCTTTTAATATAAAAAGTTGTGATGTTAATAAAATATATTTTTCATAATATCTTTTATTTCACTAATTCAAGCCTAGGGTATTCGTTTTAAATACATTTAGTTAACATTTTCTAACATAATACAATCTTTATGCAGATTAAAAATAAAGGAAGATATGAATAATAATTTTAAAATGTTTCATTAAGCATTTCCAAAAGATCTTCTTGAGGAGATTTCGGAACATTGGCTGAATATGTTAAGTCACTGTTCCTATGTTTTATACATGCTGTTATGTTTTCATATTCAACGGTTTTAGTAATTGTTATTATTTTTCGTTTCTGATCTTCGTTTCGAAAATCAATTGGCAGTTTTAATTCTAAGACTTTATCTTCATTGCATCCTTTATCGATCGATGGTAATAAGCAATTAATTTCATTTGTTTCGATACAACGATGCTCATTGTCATGGTATAGGTTGTTTTTATTACTATAATCGTATTTATACACATTTTCTCCTAGATTGTTTAAAATTTTTGAATTTATTGAACTAGGTAAGGAGAATGTTCCGTCTTTTTTCTGTAAACCTAGTCTAATAAGAACTGAAATCTTGGTGTGGTATTCTGAGAACCAAAGTATTAACGTAGTGCACAAACAGTGAAAATCGTTATCAGAAAATTTGTCAATTAACTTTTCAAATTTGTTGAGTGCATTTTCAAAAATAAATTTCGAAAAGTACTCCGGCATCAAAGTCATCACATTCCTTAGATGTCGCTTGCTAATGTCAAAAACATTTTGAGTTGTTGCTACTGAGAGCTGCCATTTGAATAGCATTGTCATTAGGTCCCATAATTTGCTCTTGGAATAATCGTCGAGTTTCATAATGGATGTTTCACATATATCCTGAAGTAACTGTTTTATTACTTTGTGCGTTGCCACCGGCTGTGGCAAGAATAGCTCATCCAGCAACTTCGGGTGTAACAATACGGTAACGAGATCGGTCATTACTAAAAAAAAGCAAAACACCGTAGGTAGTTTGTGATATAAAATGTTGTGTATGTATCATATTAACATATTATATTTTTACCTCTTTCAGATTTCTCCAAAGGAACACTTTGAGTTTTTAAACGTTGGTCAATAACATAAATCATTTCACAACCTAAATTAATTACTATAAAAGGAGTCGCAAAGTGAGACATTTTTTGTTAATAGGCACAGAAATAGCACTTTACCATGAATATGATTATCGATTCCTGTTACCAGGGAGTGGTAGAAAAACTCACTAAGCAAGGTGTGATTAAAGATATATCAAAGGAATTACTAAAATTAGAAACAAATGATGAAAGAACACTTTTTGTGTACAGTATTTTAGAAGACTTAAATAGTTTCCCTAACGTTTTAAAACTAGGCAAATCAAATGACATATCAACCCATTATCGTTGTCTTGGCAACATATATTACCAACAAAATGATTTCTTTAAAGCTTTTCAGTATTACAATGTGTCATTGACAAATGCGCCATATAACTCTGAAAATTATTGTACTGCGATATCTAACAGATCCATTGTCTTGTATAAGTTAAAAAAATATAAAGAAAGTTTAAAGGATGTAGAGTATGTATTGTCATTGGACTGTCCTGAAAAATTATTGGAAAAGTTAAACACTAGAAAGAACATGTGCATCAAGGCTCTAGCTGGAGAACCAAAATACACCAACAAGATGGAAAAAGTAGAAAGTTTAGTTACAATGAAGGGGCCCTGTGACCCAACATATGTTTGTGCCAGTTCTAAGTTAGAGGTAGTCTACTCGGATGAAATGGGTCGACATGTATGTGCAAAAGAGGATATAAATGTTGGAGAAGTGTTGGTCATTGAGGATCCTTACTTCACATTGCTGTTAAAGTCTCAGTACTTGTTATGTTGCAGTTACTGTTTATTGTCTAATTTAAATCTTTTGCCTTGCAATAACTGTTGCTTTGCAATGTACTGTAGTGAGGAATGCAAAGTTAGAGCACTCAAAGAATACCACTCAGTAGAATGTGATCTAATGGCAACACTATTTAAAATGGAGTTCACCAAGTTAGAATTAAGTGCACTCAGGACAGTTATTAAAGCCCGTAATGATCATGCTGATTGGAAGAGTTTGTTTGAAACAATTAAAGAGGCTGACGCTAATATGAACACAAAACACCAGGGTCAAGTCAAGGTTGGGGATAAGTGGTTATATGATTCAAAGTACTACACATCAATACACACTCTAGCTACAAATGTAGAAAAGCGATCTATTTCTGACATATTTCAGAAGGCAATTTCAGCTGCTGTGTTTTTGAGGTTTCTCAAATTGAATACAACCTTTCTCCAGTGTGACAACAATGAAGAACAGGATGAAATTTTTAAATGTGTGGCGGGTCTCTTATTGTTACATCTAATGACAGTTCCAACAAACATGCATGGTATATCAACCAATGTTATGAATGAAAATGGTCTTCTTTTAAGTGATGTTAGTGTAGCCAGCGGTGCATATGCATTCTTGAGTTTGATTAATCATTCGTGTGCTCCCAATGTTGTTAGATTTAGTAAAGAGGGTGAGGGTATTATGACCCTTTTTGCTCTGCGGCCTATCAAGAAGGGAATGCAAATATTTGATAATTATGGGTAAGTGGTAAAATATTAATATTATAAAATTGGTTAATTTTGTTGCCATGATATAGTTTTTTGTAAATTTGGTGGACTTTATAGGTCCAGATGAACTTAAGTGTTTGAGAAATAAATTTTCATTTAATATACTATGGTTATTGCATTTTTATACATAGTAGTAATTAATTGTTACTAAGAAGTTGAATGATAAGAAATAGATTACTAAAAAGTACCAAACATAACATTCATCAATTGGTTTTCGATATTGTAAGGAATCTTAAAATTAGTTCAGCAATTTACAGGTATTAAGTTCGTTATTTTTCAATTTAGTGTTTGGCATTTTGACGTTAATAGAGAAGAAAAAAATATCTATGAAATCAAATCGGGATATCCAAATGAAGTTAATCTTGAGGTTACACATTCATAATTCTATCTTATTACCAGGTCGCATCACGCTATGGAAGATTACAGTAGTCGGCAAAGTTCTTTGAAGTTCCAATATAAATTTACTTGTGTCTGTGAGGCATGCGTCGACAAATGGCCTACGTATGTGCAATTGAATATGATGCCAACCAAGGACCTGCCAGTGAAAATTTGCCAAAAGAAAAAGAGCGTTTTGAACCAGCATGCGATACGTCAATTACAAAATGGCGACGTCTGCACAGCTCTGAATATTTATAAGGACCTATGTGTTTTATGTGAGCAATTTGACAAATATGCACCCTGTGTTGAGCTCTGCGATTGTCAGGAAGCATTAAAACAGTGTTTTATGATCTTCGAAGGCTTCCGTACATTTGGCAGCGATGACGTCATTGAATGGACAGAAATCACTACGAAGACATTCAATGGTCCTGAAATCGGAGCGCTCAACAAGTTTTTCTTTCCACAAGAAGTATAAATGCTGCTTATATAATTTTTATTGATCAACACAAATATTATATGCACATATTATATAAATATATTTATATAATCTGTGTATTTTTTATCACCGCTTAGCATATTTAGTTCAAAGTTATCGATTCAATAGTTTCGACTTTCGAGTTTTGACAGTTATTTATGAGCGCATAACGCTATAACTATTGGTATTAAGTTGAAGATGTAAACTCGTCCTAAGTGGAAAGTTCTAACTACGTGTGTACAATTCATTCGTTAACTTTAACATGGTAAACTTCATCGAGTTGATTTAGTGATTTATGAATCTTAAGCGTTAACTAGTCGTTAATATAATTAACGATTTTCTTAATTAAGCTCATTACTTTTATTGTCAACAACTGACACTAGTTCCTAAAGTTCCTTTAAAGTGCTTTTTATTAGTATTGAAAAAATATATTCGTAGATATTTTTATTGTTGCTATAATTATTATAAAAATATTATATTAATCGTTTTATTTCGTATGATTCTCAGAATACCACAATAATTATTTTAAGATTTGAATCTAGATATATAATCGTATTTTTATAATGGAAATGACTATTGTATTTGTTTTTAATAAAGTTTATATATTGATAATTTGTTTATAATTTTATACAATTTATGCCAATTATGATGCCATGTGGGATGGAAGATGTGATTATACCTTCAGTGGTAAGCTAGGTTAAATACTAATCAAAGGGCATGTTTTACTGGCAGAACAGCTATCTAATCCTTATCATTCAAGTTGGCCAGTGATTATTGTTTCATTTGGTTTTACTGATTCTTTGAAAATACTAAACGGGTAACAGAACATTACTCACATTCAGGAGTAGACATATCAGGATATAAATATTGTAAGGAAAGAAAGGTATAAAAAAACCAAGGTGTCCTATGTGTTATATAAATCATAATTTTAAAATACAAATTATTTTGCAGAACTGAACAAAATAACAGAAATTTTGTATATAGCTTTTCAACATCCATGGATATTAAATGATTATTAACTATTAATAAAAAGGATAAAATTTGGAGAAGAAACTTTCTATATATATTTTCTTCGAAATGAACTGAAAATTTTATCAATTATATAGAATATTCCAGATGAAAGGCAGTACTAAATTTCATAAATCTTGACTAGTTTTATGATAACATATTTTTATTTCGTGTTCTTAAATTGACAGAGCCGATGATGGTTTTGGTTGGTCGAGGTGAGTTTGATTCCCGGATAACTGCTCTTTTTATTATTGAACAAATATAGTATCATTTTTGGCAACACTCATTCTTCAAAATTTATTCATTTGTCCCATCCTGCTCAATAAGTATTTAATAATATGACATCTATTTTTTTTAATATGTTAATGAGGTTGTTGTTAAGACATTGTAAAAAAATATTAGATTAGTATACTTTATTTGTCATGAATAACATTTATGTATTAAAACTTCTCTTTGTAACATATTAAATAGAATAAAATATTAACTAATAATATAACTATTTTTCCAGCCTTAACATATAACAATGGCAGGTAATAACAAAAAAAAAATAAGGAATTTTAATTAATTAAATAATACATTATCTAGCGTCATTATTGGAAGTCTGCCTGTTGAAGGACAATTTTGGTAACAGCTCGCATTCCACACTTTGGAATGTAGGTGGCGCTATTTGTGACTATATCGAGATTAACGATTAGTGACTATATTTAGCTAGTCTATCTTCTCCCGTTGAGCGATAAATTCATAACTAATAATAAAAAAAACATCGCTGTATGTGCTTTATTATGATGACCAGTTGACGACAGTTGAGCCGTTTTATCTTTATCTTCATTTCTATGTGGAATGCTTTTTAATTTGTCATCGTTAAAAATAACTATCCTGTTGCTAACTACTGTATTTATTGGACTGTATTTACTTAAATAGTATAATGCACTTTCGACTTCATTATATGGCAGGACATCTCTCGGTAAACTTTCGAACATTGTGTAATTGTCCCCTCCATCTGCTAAAAATGTTGATGTTATTATTTTATACTCATAGTCTTCTTTTATGGCTTGAAGTTCTTTGCAATTAGAGCATATTGCTCTAGCACGTATTACTCTTGAACCCACTTTTTTTGCTAAGTCATAAGTCACATCCATTCCTGACATTTGTAAAAATTGTCCAGGTGCGTCGAGAAGACGCCACGACGCTACAGAATGCTCCAGCGCTTGCTTCAGTATTGTACCATTCATAGTTATAATACATAGCGAATCACTAAATGGTATGACGGTAATTAAATCACCTTTTGTAATATTGAACGGTTTAACATTATCGCTTATAGATGTTCGTATTCTGCCGCCAGCAATCACTGCTATGTTAACGTTAGAATGCACATTATCATGTTGTTTTGTGTAGTATACAACAGCGTCAGTGAAAAAATTTCCTAAATTGCATTCCTTGAGACGGCACGAAACTCCATCAAGAAACACCATCGAAGAACCGACAACCTCACTGTTGATTTCATTGACTTCCAGTTTATAGCGCTTGACAATTTCTAGAATAATTGGGTCTTGTTTGACGTTATGATTTAAAAGGATTGGGTTTCCATCAAAATTAATTATTTCTCCCTGAGCATTAAATACCAAATGTAGTCTTCCTAGATATTTTGTAAAAGCATATGCTTGCACGACTAAAACCGTTCGTCCAGATTTTTGACGTACCAAAGTGGGATAGGGACCCTCTGAATATTCTGGAATTTCACTCGTATTTGTATTCGTTAAAAATGTATTTGAATGCCCTCCTATAACTAGATCCAGATCTTCTACCTGTTCTGCTATTTCCAAATCTTTTACGAATCCGGAATGTCCAAGAGCAATTATTATTTGCACACCCAGTCTCCTTAATCTCAATGATTCTTTTCTTATAGCATTGACCTCTTCCTCGTATTTAACATCATTTTTGGGCGCCAGAAATCTTGTATCTGGCGTCAAATAGCCGATAATTCCGATTTCAACACCATTTTTAGTTAGGACAACAGATTTGTGTAAATTAGATTGTTCTTCGAGTATAGGTACATCGTCCAGAATAAGATTAGCAGCTAGAACCGGACAGGAGAGGTTTGCGATGAAAGGCACGACGCCGTCGACTTCTTCATCAAACTCGTGATTTCCAAGAGACTGTAAAAAATTAATGGCTGTTAATAATTACATATATTAAAAAAAATTCACAAATTTAAGTGTTGTTCTAACACTGATACGTTAAAATGAAATCGATTAAAATTTCAGTAGCGTTCAATATGGTACACATTATACAGTTTCAGTGATACGTATGTATTTCCACTGAAATTGATCTATTTATAGATGATACAAAAAGGCGTTATGTAAAACATGACGAAATCGATTAATAATGAACCTTAATGACACATTTTTGATATCTCAGAGTATTATTATGTAAAATATTTGAACTTTGTATATATGTATATATATATATATATATATATTACGAATCAGGTGCTACTTCGTGTAATAAATATAAAGGGAATGGTGATTCCAAATTTTCGAGGTTATATATTTTGGAAGCGTACCTCAAAATGTATTGCATATATTTTAAAAGGCTGCTAACAAGGTTTTAAATTTCATCATATATTCAATAACCATTTAGTACCGTATTTAAAATGAATGACTTCATATACTTTAATGCCAGTGTTTATATTATTGTGCTATATATTATTTATGCAATCAATATTTTGAAATTTATTAACGTCGTTAATGAATATTTTCGTCAATTTTATTCAAATTGGTTAACAACTTCAGCAATAGCTTTGTTATAGGAAAAATAAAGCTGAAGGACTAAAATTAAAGAATATTCTCAAAAAAGTTTATTTCCTTCTTACACGTAAATCACATTTACAATACACAAACTTAAGTATTTAGTCACTGTATTCGATAACTAGTAATACTTCAGTTCAATTTAAAGTCTACTTTGTACATTCAAGATCAATATTTTAGGACTTTACATAATTGAGTTAAAAACTATTTAAACTAAATAAACATGCTATGGACAGGAGAAATATCGTTTTGTTTAATAATATTCTAAAAGCACCGTTCGTCGCCTTACGAAGTAATTTCACTCTGCCTTCAACTGCTGGTAAAATTGGACTGTGATTTTGTACATAGTACAACGTAGCTGTTAGCTCGCTGTAGTTTAACGCGCGCTTTGGCAATCCCTCTAACATATTATAGCCATCTCCACCATTTGAAAGAAAGTTAGGCATGATAACATTGTACATTTCAGTATCAACCACTCTGCTATATATTGGAACGCTGCAATTCCAACATCTTGCGTCAGCTTTTGCGACTCTTGAACCAGCTGGTTTACTCATGTCATATTCAACTAGGATGCCAGAAACTTGTAGAAATTCTCCAGGATAATCTAAATGAGTTAGGTTTTCTACAGAATGTTCTAACATTTGCAATAATATTTTACCGTTCATGGTGACCACGACAAGTGTTCCTTCAAATGGCAAAACTGCAATAAGATCTCCTTTAGTCACTGGAGCTGGAAAATCAGCGTGGTCTATTGAAGATCGTATGCCACCGCCTTGAATAACAGCAATTGGGACATCTGACCATTGTTCTCTACCTTCATAATCTGACACATAACGATAGATCATAGCGTCAGCTATCAAGTTACCCATATTACACTCCTTATGTTGACAACTTAGACCATCTAACAGTACCGAAGTATTGCCTATGACTTCTTCGGTGTAATTTAAGACTTTGTTTTTGTACTTATCGACGATGCTCAGCATTTCGGGATCTTGAGGAACAGTTTTATCTAGAAGTATCGGCCTACCATCTGCACTAAGTAATTCTCCTTTTGAATTAAAAACCATATGTAATTTACCAAGATATTTCGTGTAAGCATATGCTTGAACTACAGGAACTAACTTTCCTGACGATTGTACGACATACGTTGGGTAAGGTCCCAGCGATTTTTCTGAGTCTGGTACTGTGCCATTCCATAGGAATGTGTTTGTATGACCGCCAATAATCAAATCCAAACCGTCCACTTTTTTTGCTATCTCTAAATCTTTCAAATATCCAGAATGTCCAAGGCCAATAATTATATTAACCCCTTCTTTTTTTAATTTCTGCACTTCCTCTTGGAGTGCTTCGACTTCTTCAATATACTCAACATCATTCTTCACAGCCAACACTTTTGTGTCTGGTGTTAAATATCCTATCACTCCTACAGAAACACCTGATTTATTTAAAACAACTGATTTTCTCAAATTAGTTTCCTTTTCTAACTCAGGAACTTTATTTAAAATTAGATTAGCCGCCAATACGGGACATGTTAGATTTTCAATAAAAGGCGTTAGTCCGCTAACTCCATGGTCGAGCTCGTGGTTTCCCAGAGACTGAAACAAGTTAATAACATAGCAAAAATTAATATTATACCTATAATATATAAGGGAAACATAATGTTAAAATGTATTTTGTTCGTATTATTCTTTCTGTTCAATATTTTTTCGCGCATTTTCAATTTGAAACAGTGTATTTTAAAAAATACCACTGCTGTAGTAGGTGTGTATGAAATTAAAAAAAAAGTTCAAAATGTATTAATTTCTATATTAAATTTCGAAATTTATAATAGATACATTTTTTATTCAATCGAGGGCCGTTAATGAATATATTTATTGTTCTCTCATTTATGTTTGTATGTATCTATACGAGTATACCTCAAAGTATTAGCTGATTAGCATCATTGTAATGGCAAATTGATTATTGATACATTTGTTTAGGGGGGCGAGTATATGATTTTATTAGCAGTAGTGATTTGTGGGAAATCAAAAAATATTTTACGTCATTTACAAAAGTTTAAATTTTTTTTAATGTTAATGGTGATGACACAAATGTCTATACAGATATGGAATATCGATTCCCCCTTAATCGTTCTTTTATGAACTTGTAAAAGATTGAAATAATGTTTCTTAATATAACCAAAAATCCATGCATTAAAGCCTTATTCCATGCGGAAGTAATCACGTGTAAGGGCTTGTTAATAGGTTGAGGATTAGGTATAATCAGTATGTTATTTAATAAAGATACAAGTATATACTGATTTTGAATGATTTCAAGCGTTTTAAATTAAAACTTTACATTACTTCAATTATAATAATAGCTTTAAACCGGACTACAAAATGCAATAAAGTCAGTGCATAAAAAAGCGAGTGAAGAATGAAAAATAAATAAATTACTTTTCTCTTCAACCATTTTGTACATTTACTTTTAATCACAATTATTAAGTAAATGTTATTTTTGTAATTAATATGTTGCATTCTTACCTTTTAAAACATCAATAAGGTGTGACATTTCGTAAAACAGTAGAAGTAATAAGATGCTTAGAGAAACTTTTAACGGTGATTTTATGCATCAGAGAGTAGGTACATATATAATGATATAAATAAATATATTTTGTCAAGTGATACATTCTTTTCATTTATGGCTTAAATATTTTCTGTATTAAATTAATACGTTACAAATAAAACTAAGACTAAACATATCTACAATTTTTATAGGAACTTCATTTAGTTTTTAACACCTTTCATTCTTTCAATGTAAAGAAAACCTTAAAAATACTAACACGTATGCATAAAGAGTGTCTAAATTTCAAAATTAAGATACTCCATATACATATATATAAATAAGCAACTATTTAATACTGATATTTAAGTAAACCGAATTACGTATATTTGAGTTTC
This sequence comes from Danaus plexippus, assembly GCF_018135715.1. Lineage (NCBI taxonomy): Eukaryota > Metazoa > Arthropoda > Insecta > Lepidoptera > Nymphalidae > Danaus > Danaus plexippus. Next base: position 5,505,545 of record NC_083548.1, on the reverse strand, counting down.
TATTCTGTGATTTGTGTTTTAAAATTTTACGTATTATTATAAATAAATTGCGCTGAAAAAAGATATTATCAACATAATATGTGAGATTTTCGTTGGCATAACGTTGTTGACATTCGCCATAATTATTCGATTTTCAATCGAGGGACGCACAGGACTCATTTTCTTTAAATACTCAAAAGTACATTGAAATTCATTATATGGTAGAGGAGTTGCTGGCAAATCTTTAAATACTGTATATCCATCTCCGCCCATTGAAAGAAAGCCATTCAGAAGAATGTTGTAATTTTCTGTCAAATTTATATTAGAGTAAATAGGAATATTACATTTTCCACATAGAATTTCGGTATGTTTAACTCTTTTTCCTGGAGACTTAGATAAGTCGTACACCACTCTCATACCGGACATTTGCAGTAACCTTGCCGATCCACGACTTTTTCCAAAACTGGCAACAGAATGCTCAAGCATTTTTACAATATCAGACCCATTTATAGTAATCTTTACAATACTACTGTCATATGGCATGACAGTGTACAGATCGCCTACAGAGATATTAAAATACTGGCCCTCATGAATGATTGAGGAACGAATGCCTCCGCCTTGTAAAATTGCTATTGGGGAATCGGTCCAGCCACTTCCAGTATATTCTTTTGCGTATTTATTAACTATTGCATCAGTTATCAAATTTCCCATATTACACTCAGACATCCGACATGATAGACCATCTAAATATACTGATGAGTTACCGGCTATCGTTTCTGATATCGCGTACACTTCATCCTGATATCTTTCTACAATAGCTAAAACGTCGGGGTCTTGTGGTATTGAATTGTTTAAAAGGATAGGATTTCCAGTTACATTGACTATTTCCCCGTCAGAGTTGAAAGTTACGAGTAACTTTCCCAAATATTTCGTATAGGCATAAGCCTGCATGACCGGAACTAGTTTGCCTGATGCTTGTTTTACGTATATGGGATAAGGACCCTCTGGAATTTCCACGTCCGAAGTCAACCCGTTCCATAAGAATGTATTAGTATGACCTCCAATAACAAGGTCTATACCGTCTACTGCATACGCTATATCTTTATCTTTGGTGAAACCTGAATGTCCTAAAGCTATCAAAATATTTACACCCTCCGTCTTCAAACTCTCAACCTCGCGCCTGATCGCTGCAACTTCATCAATATATTCGACGTCGTTCTTTATTGCTAAAAATTTCGTATCAGGAGTTAGATATCCGATTACGCCGACTTTAACGTTATTGATATTAAATACAACAGATCTCAACAAGTTTTCTTCCTTTCTCAACTTCGGAACTTTATCAAGTATAATGTTTGCAGCTAAAACTGGGCAAGTTAAGTTCGTTATAAATGGAGTTAATCCGGAGATTCCATTGTCGAACTCATGATTGCCCAAAGACTGAAACAAATTGAAATTATAATTTTGACAATGTGTAAAAAATCATAAAAAAGAAATAATGTTTATCAAACGGAGGAAATACTTTAAAATTTAGTAAAAAAAATATATTTTTACATATAGTATAAAATATAAGAAAGTATATTTATTGTATTTTATTTAAGAATTATTTATTAAATTAAAACATTTTGATGTTCAAGTGTGAATCGTTAAATTAGTGGCTAGATATGAAGCAGATACATGGATTTGTGTGGTGTTATTTGAGAACATTAACGATAATTGAATATAAAACAATTTTAAAAGTGAAGAGAATGATTAATTACACATTATATACATTTCTTTTTCTTTATGGAATGTTGCACTACTAGGAAGCCGAACTAGAAACAATTAAATAACGAAAATATGACACTTACCGTAAATTTTAGTAGTGATTTGGAAAACAAAATGGTACATATTATAATTAACCACTTTTGTTTGAACACAGAGCTACTCAAATAGGTACACACGTAAGCACATGTAACAAATGATTTGACAAGTGGGATTTCGTAAATGGGTAAAAGGGTTTTGAGTCAATAAGACAGGATTGATTTATTTAAGTATAAATTTTAACGAACAACAGCAATTGTAAATATTGTATATATAAATATTGCTAAAGATATTTTAGTTGAAGCAGCAGAATCGTGTTCGTTGAATTCTGGCACATTTAGTAAGACTATTCTATCAGCTATTTCCGGATACACCGGACTTCTCTTTTGAATAAATTCTGTTACCGTTGCTACAGCATCATAGCCCAAATTTTCTTTTGTTAAGTTCACTAACATGGAATATCCATTACTAACACTTACTAATGTCGAGGGAATTATAATTTTATACAACCTCTCTTCTTGTAACTCAAAGAATTCTGGGATATCACAATCCCAACAGCGAATTACTGCACTCATCACTCTAGAACCAGGATCTTTAGAAATATCATAGATTACTCTTATTCCAGAGAATTGGAGAAATTGTCCTGAAGTATTGTTAAGTGTATAATTTGCTACCGATTCTTCAAGCATTTGTTGAAGTAGTGTTCCAGACATTGTGACCGTCACTAAGTTACTTGGTCCTGGTAGAAAGTTTATTAAATCGGATCTTCTAACTGGAAAAGGCCTAATCAATGGTGATAACGTGCCAGATAACGATCCTCCATTTATAATAGCAATAGGGGCATCAGTCCAGTGTTCACCTTCATATCTGGTAGCGTAATAAAACATCATGGAATCTGTTATTAAGTTACCCAGATTGCACTCTTCTTTCATACAATTGCTACCATCTATGACCACAACCGTATCGCCAATGATTGTCTCTAACGATGTTGTTTGCTCATCAGAATACTTTTTGATAATTTCAGACATATCAACACTTTGTTTTATAGTTTTATCTAGCAATATTGGGTTACTTTGTGCGACTTTAAGATTTCCTTCAGGATCGAATACAGCGTGTATTTTCCCTAGATATTTATCATATGTAAAGGAATGAAAAATTGGTATTTTCTTACCACTTTTCTGAGTAATTATTACAGGTTGTAAGATTTGTTCTAATTTCATTTCCGTGTTTGATCCATTTGAATAAAACATATTTCTGTGCCCGGATATAATTAAATCTATATTTTCCACTTCTGTAGCTATTTCTATATTTTTTTCGGGTATTGAATGCCCTAAAGCTACAATTATTTTGACTCCTTGTGCTTTCAGTTTAGTAGCTTCTTCTTTAAGTGCTATTACTTCATCAATATATTCAATATAGCCAGTACTATCAAGAATGTTTGAATCTAGCTCTAGATATCCAACGATAGCTACTTTTACACCATTCATATCTTTTACAATCGATTTTTGTATCTTTTGTTTAGTTTCCATAGAATTTACAATAACATTACAAGCCAGGACCGGGGAATTTAAGTTATCCAAGAACGGCGAAAGTCTACTTGATCCTTTCTCAAGTTCATTGCTTCCGAGCGACTGAAAAATAATAAAAACGTATATAGAGCTAACTAAATTATCTTTTATCGAATCATATAAGAAATTTGACAATAAACATAGAGATACGATATCAAATAACCTGGATAACGTACAGACAAGATATAAAAATAATGTTATTTTCAACGCCTACATAACCAGACAACTTGTTTAAAAATCAATAAATGCGATAATGAGGCGAGACAAAATATGTTTTGCATTCGACCTTATTGATTTATATTATAAAATATTATCTCTATGTACTGTCTATTTCTTACATTGTACTCTATTTAGCAATATATAATTTTTTATATGGACATATAGGTTTGTAATATTAAATGTTCATGCTATAAATTAGTATGGTTAATGTAAATAATAAGGACATAATTGATTATATTAAGTGTTATTAATTCAATGTTACTATGAAAAGATTCTGTTTATTAATTAATATTAGGAAGGAATTTACTACAAAGCTGGAATTAAGAAGTATACAAATTTATTACTTAAACATAAAAAGGCAATGCAATCTGTTAGATATTAATAAAGCCTTTGTTTAATTTTATAAATGAATATAACGAAACTTACATTGCCAGGGTGTCTTCGGCGGTGTCCCAAACTTACTTGCTCGGCTAAGCATTATTTGTTAAAGCCAGACATCAAAGTGCAAACAGTGTACGTACATGATATATCAAAGACATTAGAAGCTCTATACCAACACTTCAAAACACACAAACAAAGACGGGCTCAAACACGGATAGCGAACCAAATAAAGGGTCTACTATAGAAACATACTTGATTCGGCGTATACAGAAGCAGTGTCATTGCATATTATATACTAGGACATGACGCAACAAGTATTGATTTTCAGCAATACATAACGCCCTATGTACAGAGCCTGTAATATTAAATATAGCTGCAATGTCCACGATAGAAAATTTCGCTATGAACACCCACACTACTTGATTGACTTATTTCAGCTTTGTGTGCCGGCTTTATTAATTCAGAAATTATTTCTGCTTTATGCCGCGCTCGCAGAAATATTTTGTACTGTTTTTATCATTTTATAATTGAATGTTAACAAAGTGATGGAAAATTCCTTTAACTATGAAGCGTCATCTTTGGCATTTTTTATTAAAGGTTAAATCTCGTTTCTCATAGGTATGGATGTTATATGAAATGATAAAAATTTCATGCCTATAATTACTAAGAGTGGATGTTTCTTTTTATTGGTAAATGCTAACTCATAAAAGTCATACAAAACAGGTATACACAGCTTTGTCCACACGCCACATCTTAGCGCCAGTACGTAACGATATAAAGACATTCAATGTACCGACTTACATTTATATTGAAAACAATATTGACACAGAATAGAGGCTTCCCATACTTACAACAGCATCTGGTTGTAGAGCGTTCAAGAATTCCGCAGCAACCTTCCATTTGTAGATTGTGAACCAGGCCGTGCCTGTGTAAGTGTCACCAGCGTTTAGATATAAGACGGGTGGACCTTCGCCGGATGCTGCTTTTCTTCGTGCCTCTTTCACTCTGCAATAATCAAGCTAAATGTACAATATTCATACCATGAAAACTACCTACACATATCCTCTCGAATACACAAAATACGTGTATAAAATTTTGATAAACAAAAATTAATTAAATATGTTTAATCATGCGTCACAAGAGAAATAACGAACAGAAATTATTTTCCCGTTCATTTACGAAATGTTTCCATGAAACAAAATTATACAGTATATATGTTGCATATGTATGTAATACACAAAAATTGTTAAATGAAGCAGCAATAATTCCAAGCGGAAACAATGTGTTTTTTTTTAAATATTTATTTGGTTTGGCTTCCATTACTCTGCATTGTCAATGTTGTTACTGTTTTCAAAACAATTGCATTGTATCCTAAAAATTTTAAGATGTGTTTGAAATAAAGAGACTTATTCTTTTGTCAGCTTATCCGATTCACTTGTGTTGCCGTAAAATGTCAACTGAACAAAGAAAATAAATCACAACTTAAAATGGTTCTATAGTAACGTGTGATATATACTTTCACAAAGGAACTGTTTATTATAAAGTTATTTTATTCATTGTTCACGAACATAATAATCTCGATCTATAATTAAGTTATGGAATACAATGAAGCTAAAGTTTCTCATAGTTAAAACGGTTCAAATATCTCGTATAGAAGGTGCAACGTTTTTCAAAGTAATTCTTACTTACACAGTCGCTACTCTCGGGAAGCCTCCGTAACATTTTCCTGCTTCTCTATCGAGTGTGGTGCAGGCCCCGCTAAGCTGCGAGGTCTGTTCAAATCGTGCATGCATATCATTGTTGTGAAGTATTAACAGCTCGAAATTTTTGCCATCATTCGAAGGAGGTTTCACTATACTGCTAAAACTCAACGTAATAGTGGCCAGTACCGTCGTCAGGTGAAATAATATCTGAAAATTGCGAACAATACTGTGTAATCATAGCTATGAAGCCGACTTAAATTAAAATAATCCATTATAATTATAATCTCTCACAAATTACGTTACGATTAATAAACAATGGAATAATATAAGGTGTATTATAATTATAGGTCATTAAATTAAAGAATACATTAATTGCCTTCTCCAATTCATTTATCGCTTAACCGTTAAGTCGATGGTCTTATAATTATTCGAAGCCATATTAAATGGAATGCATTATGAGTTAAGATTTAAATAGTATTCTTAGATTTAAATTGTATATTTAACGAATTAGTTTGTGTATATTATAAATAATTTCAAAGTCAACTTCGAGTAACTTTTATTTAAGCGCAAAACAATTCTAAGTGCCTTCACTCCTGATCATAATATTGATTTTAAAGCACCTTGTATATTTATAAACGATATGCTTAAAACAAGTTTGTATCGTCAAACTGTGTACTAATAGTATTAACGTAGGTTATTGATTGAGAAACGGGTAACGATTCGTATGAATGACGTTTGAAACTTGTGTTAAGCATACCGATATTTCAATAAAATTATGATTGACATCTTGTTGCGCCTCAAGCATAAATAATTTAAAGTAAGCGACCTATGAAAAATATATTAGCAGTATATACATTGAAAATTGTATTAAATAAAAAGGACATTAAACTAGTATAAATTGTTGTTATGTTATTGATGTGTAAATGTATTTTATTTGTTAAAAAGTACTTAAGAAGAATCCGAGTATTTTATTTTACATATAAGGCATGGTTGTTGACTATTAGAAATGTAGAAAGATTGATATTGAAGTTTGGAATGTAGAAGAAATTTTAAGGGGAAGCTATTCGAAGTAATATTAAAACACAAAAGAAAAGGGTAGAGTAAAGGTACGACTTATATTATGCAATATAATCCCTTGAAGAACGGTTAGGTGTGTCATTTTGTCTTATTTAATGAACATGAAAATGTTGTTTCATTAAAAATCATAAAAACATTAAGCAAAGTAAACAGTACACCCAAACGAATTGGGAATTCCTTTTACCTGTGCCTTTCTTCCATGAACTTCATCCGCTGTCTTTGAAACAAGTAAAAAATACAATAGATATATCTTAGTTGAAAGTCACTTGGTATAGGGAATAAGGATATGCACCAGTGCTCTTAAACGGTTAAGGGCGAGATTGAAATTGAATTTCCTTTAGAGATCTGGCGTGTCGAGAGGGTTTAATGGACAGTTTAGAATGTTAATTTGTAAGAACCGAGATGAAGATATCTCTCAAGCAAGGATTTAATTTAAATGGAAATTTCAAAGCAAAGTAAATAGTTCAGCATATATTTTATAATGTACATTTTTATACTAGATTGGAAAAGATTTATGAAATAACAAATATCTTTGGAATACGTCATCAGGTCACTTCTCTTATGATATTTAGAATTAATTAATTATGCGAGCGTTTGAAAATAAAGGTGAAAAATATAGTAGCATTATTTCTGTTGTCAAAGCATTTGTTTTATTAAACAGGAGTAAGATAAAGTGTCATACAATTGTGTTTTAAAACAACTCGATTTCAGGTTATCTACCAAATATGGTTCCACTAATGTTTTATAAGGTTTTATGTTGATTGCAATATGAATTTTAATATTAGTGAATGATGTCTTAGAGCGTTATACTGAAGAGGAAAACCTGTCATATATACATATGTATATATCACAAAGATCTCAATCACGTTTCAAGCGATGGAACTTCCTTTCGCATTAATTAATATTAGTTACGTGACTTAGGGATGGCACAAGTAAGTTGTTAAAAACAATAACTAACATTATGTATATATATTCATATTCTTTATGTCATCTGTATTATAAATTTTATAATTATTTTGCAATATAACGAATTGGTAATATCTGGTATGTAATTTAACGTCTGCCTTTGTTGTCTTCTCGTATATAAACTGTATAGTTTGACAAGTTTACGCAAATACGACATAATAGTTTCACTTTATCTTTTCATATGCAAATATTGTTCATCTAAATATAACAAGTACTATATCTCGCTGATGTTCTCAAAGGAATATTGTTTTATACAAACACATATATGTTTATTAAAAAGCTAATATATAACTTGTAGAACTGAGATTATAACTATTACGTTCGCTGTACGTTTCTAGTTTATTTAGTGTTTATATTTAGGACGTGAATCAAATTGAGTACTGTAGTGAAACATTTCGTTTAAGAATCGCGAACGCTTGGAAAACTTCGAATCGATTAGAATCGACAGTAATTCAGCTGAGGCGAAGTAAGTTGTCTAAAGCAGGTCGAAGTATATCGTTACAGTCTCGTCCTAAAAAAATCGATTAATTTCTTGAGTAATTTTAAAAATAAATAAACGTAATATATTTTCATCGAATTGTTATACTAACATCGGGGCTTTTGTCCCTTTTTGATCTATTAAATTATTATCAAAAAAATTAGTTTTGGATCTCAATAGACATTTTAATTTAAACAGTGATTTGGTCTTTTTATGATCCTTGGTTGTTAATTGTATTGTATTTAATCGTGTTTTGAATGAAGCTCGTGGTATTCACTTGATTATTTGTTCAAGGTTTCTGTGATGCCGATATAAATTAGGAGTTGCCTTCAACCTTTGCGAGATTTTATCTCAATTAGTTTGTTCTTGTGATTAAGAGGGACGTTTTATATAAATTGTATAAAACAATTCTCCATTTAAAACAATTCTCCATTTATAAAAGCATTAGTTTATACATGTTTTCCTCGATGTTTTTTATTTTAATTGATGTTATTCACATGTGCCTTATACATATATTATTAAAATAACTCAAAGATAATTTAAATATTGTGTTAGAAGGAATATCTTCTATTTTTTTTATTCAAATTTGAATATCTCCTTTGAATGGCGTTGGTTAATAAATATAAATTAATTCTTACCTGTAGTTAGAGGTACGATTCAAAAGGTAGTTTTAATTATAAGAAGTTTATTTTAATCGGAGTAGTTTTCCTTAACTTGTTTATAAATAAGAGAGGCGGCTTGCTATAACTTGGCTCTTAAGAAGATTTCTAGAAAGTATGGACGAAGTAGGTCACCCGGTGCTGAGTGAAATAGATCGATCTCTGACGGACTACAACACATAACATCTGGGTGATAGTTATTGAAACGGTTTTTATATGTCCTTCTTATATAATGTTTTGTGCTCAAGCAAGCGAAGTTTTCAAGTTAATAATATAAATGATTTATTGTTTGTGTGACATAATAATAAATAAAATATAACTACAGATTCTTAAACTTATTACCTTGAATCGTAAAAAGAACGAAATCCCACCGTGACGACCGTCTGTCATAAAAAACTAAAACCAATGTCACTGGGTTCTTGGTTACTCTGTTTTATATAGAATTTAAAAAAAAATTAATACGTAATCAAGATATTGTAATGATTTTTAAGGAAATGTTTAATAAGTATTCCAGTCTTATATACAGTCATATAATAAATAATATTTATATATGAAATAAAGAAAATCACGATAAGTGAGAAATATTTCCTTGTTCTAACTAACAAGGAAATAATTCTGATGATGAATTTTATTTATTTAAATAATATTGATGAAATTAATTTAAAATCTTGCGTATAAATTTCTAACGATCTCGTCCTATACAGCTTAGTTTTATTAATAATATTATCATGAAACGTCCTTAAAGTATTTCTGTTTCATAACTAATTTAAGGTAAAAAAGCCTTCCCGTGGGATCAGGGCGAGTGGATCCGATGACGTGAAAATTAAGTTTGAACCCGAACGAGGCTGGAAATATGTGGGCTCTTTTTATTTTTAAACTCTTCGGCTATAACTGAATCTTGGCATAAAAAAAACATCCATACTTTATTTGGATGGTGAACACATAAATGTAAATTTTGACAGTTATGTAATATTATAATTAATTATTTTTCATCTTAAATGTAATATAAAATAAATAAAAAAAAATGTCCTTGTGAAAAATTCAGTGAATTTAAAAATATAATGAATTAAAAGTGAAGAAAATTATATTAAAAAAAATTATTTATCAAGGTACAGTAGATTAGAAAATTATCAGTGCTTTTGATGATTATTTGATCATTAACATAATAAACATGTGTTCCCAATCGTTATCAGGACAGATTATAATTAATACATTTTACATGTCACTGACGTCGTGGTGGCCTGGAGGCTAAAGGGCCCGCCTCTCGGGCGCGGGTTCGAAACCTAGCAAGTACCAATGTGATCTTTTCCGAATCATATGTACTTTCTAAGAGAATTTAGACAGAACTGACGGACGGTGAAGTAAAACATCGTGAGGAAACCTGGTCTTATAATTTCAAATTATATGATTGAAATCTCCAACCCTTCTTAAGCAAGCGTGGTGATTAATGCTCTAACCTTCTCCATGTGAGAACAGGCCTTTGCTCAGCAGTGGGCTCCTATAGGCTGATGATGATGATGATGATGATGTCATTTCACTGTTTCTTTCTATTTCATTAATATATTCTTAAAATTTTCTTAAATTATGTCTCACGAATTTTTTTAATTAATCCATTCTGAAGTCTAATTACGTATTATTCTGAAATAAAGTACGTATTAAAGTTGTATGGATTACTTTAAATTTATATATGTAGGTATGTATACAATAAAATTGGTGAAGTTATAGGAAGTCAATGTTGTAATACTCTTAACCCATTTAGTAATTCATAAAACAAAAAATACATGACTACATGGTCAGAAATGTTAAAAATAGAAATAATACAACAACATCATTCAACATCATTTTCAAAGGAATTGTAAAGATTTAGCATTCATGACGTAAGCTTTGGTATGGCGATATAAGAATTGATGAGTGATGATAATAAAGTTAAGAGAAAAAGAAGATTTATACGAAATAATTAAACAAATTTTCACTTAACAGAAAGACAATTAAATTGTTTTCGACGATAGACTTGGACTATTAGTTACTTATTACCTATAATTTAAATTTATTCAAATAGGTATACGTGGATATTATTTTAGAGGCTTGACAAATTCATATACTAGTGTCCAAATAAGGAAATGTTAAAAGAATACTATGTACTGTATATATGTGCAAATGTATCTAATATAAATGCAGTAATTATCAGGCAAATTATCATTTGTTATCTGCCAACATTTAAATAAATACTATCATTTATATACTATTTAAGATTTACATTATTGTTCTGATAGACATTGAAAATGTTTGAAATATCACTATCATGAAGTTAATTGTATAGAATTAGACAAACATACTTCAATGTTGTGATAATTGTGTGGAAATTTTAACGAACCCTGATGGCTCAGATAGTGAGAAGCTAGTAGTATTTTTTATTGATCCTTTGTTTGGCTGAGGGTACTTAAACATACATACGAACGAATTAGGTAGAAACTATATCGTTTTCAATTTATAAAACATAAACTATATTTTAAAGTAACATCTAACAATGAGTTTGTGTTTTTATTGGGAAATAACATATGGAAAATTTGAGAAGATAAAGTATCCACGGCCCTTTTTTCATACTCCATAGCAACTAGTGCTTTCGCTGTAAAATTAATCCGGCGCTGACATCTCTCTAACAAAGTATAAATGGTGCATTGATGTTAGTAGTGTTTTGTATGAACTAGTTCGATATTGTCCTTTTAAAGGTGATTTATGTTGAGTGTTATATGGTCTTCGTTTTTTTTTTTTTATTTTATGAACTATAATTTTTGTATGAATTGGACTTATTGATCCAAAATATTAAAAGGTCGTTATTTTTGTTCCAGGAATGAGATTTCGATGTCTGTTATTTTTTTATGTTGATTTTTCAATGTAAAATTCTTTTCTATTTTTGAAATCGAAACGGTAGGAAAATGTAATGCATTAATTAATATACTAATATTAGGTGACCGTCGTTTTTTGAGTTAGGAAATAGAATTTTTATTATAAAGTTTTTCATATGCTTACTAAAATATCTTCACCCTACGGGCGAAGCGTTTCTCGTCTCTCACTCAATAACCAACGCTAATACTATAAAGTGCGACGGAATATTAATAAAAAACTTAAAGTCATCCGTATGGATCGAGACTATGAAAACTTGTGGTAAAAAAGCAGTGTATTTTATTCCAAGAAATTTGACCATTAATAAATATGTGCCGTTTGCTGAGTTATTTACTGTTCGAAAATATATTTAAAAAAAATGCTGTACTGCTATCATGTCGTTTCGTTTTAATATAGCAGTATTTCAGCGTATCTCTTGTTTTTTAGTAAAATCAGGTTTCATCATTTTATATCATCACATTGTTTGCATTTTTTTTAAGACAAATATATATTTTTATTATTATATTATTCATAAATTAGCAACATGAATGATTCAAACATTTCGTTTGATCAAAATGTGAGACAATTAGCAAGTTGTTATAAAATAGATTTCTATAAAACTGAGCTAAGCTGTGATTTTATATATTCAGAAAAATTTTAAAGCGTCGTATTTTAAAATAATATACATACATATCAGTACTACCATTATGATAATTGTTGCATTGTTACATAGGATTTGAATTGGTCCTTATAACTTTTAGTGTCATAAAGCACTTGCTTTAATAAACTCTACATTCTCTTACTTCCTTCTCACTTTACTTGTCCATCGATGTTGAATAAAAATATTGTATTAGTTCCGGCTCTATTGTTATGGATAATTGAGTCAGACAGGGGCTTTGTGCTTTACATAGCATGGAAATAAATCTATTGGATTGTTTAAGAATAATCTTATCAATACAGGGTATTCAAGTATAATTAATCATTAGTGAAAACACGTTGACAGTGGAATAAAAGGCGGTACTTTTTGTATATTCCTTGCTCCCTGTTGTTAAAAACTGTTTATTTAGCATGAACGCTGAACAACATGTAATTTGAAAAAGAACAGAAGCCGGACAGAGTTAATGTTGTTGGCAACGTATGAATTTCAAGTAAAACAACAATCCACGTCGCACTATGACTGAAACTTTAAATGGGCTGTTGTTGTTGGTTGTCGTTATAAAATTTTTGTTTTTATAAGTTTTAATCACATTTACAATATTAGATACGTCTCATTCTTGTGTTAATTATAAAACCACTGGTACTAAAAGAAATTTCTGTCTAAATAGGTTCTTTCACAAGTTTTTCTATTATCGTATCTGTTTTGTGAAACAGTTATTCAAACAGATTTTCATTTTAATATGTTATTATATATTTATATAAAATCAGCGTTATTATTATCCGCTATTGTTGCTTTCAAATGGTCTCTTATAATGGAAATGATGATCACGATAGTTTTTTTTGTATATAGTATATTTATAGATGGAATTGATATTATAAATATGATAAATAAATAGATTTGAGCAAATTGGAGGACAATTATCGATATAACTAATACAAAGCGTGAAAGATAATGAGGTCGGCGTGATGTTATGAAAACGAAAATTATAAATACGAAAATTATAAATACGATAATTATATAAATGATAATGATATGTAAATGATAAAATATAAGCAAATGCTTACTGTAAAGCTATTTAATATTACACGTAAGTAATTTTGGTACGTATAACTTCAACGAAATACATAAATAAGTATTTTTAAAGCAGGTTGCGTTAGGCTTCATTTCTAAAAACACGTGCTCATAAATAACATCTTATATTCATGATTCTTAAAACAAGTCGATCTCAATCTATACATATAAATGGTGCAAATATTTGTATTGCACTCACCATTTTAATAGTTAGTTATGCAGTTTCACCACAAGGCTCTATAGACTGCTAACACGTGCGTCTGGGACGGCGAGTGACGCTATACTACGGGTTTCAACTATGAAGCACCTCAGATATTAGTTATTGCGCGTGCGCATCTTCCTTGATATTGATAACCATAAACGCTCAGACGTTATCTTTTAATAGTTGAAAATAATATTTTTTTTTTATTTTAGTCGCAAAACCTTGAGGGTTTTTATATGTGTTATTTAATATCTAGCGTTTTATCGTCAAGTCACGTTAGCATCATGATAAGGATTTTAGTAAAAAAGGTTTGAATTGAATTTAATATTGTTTGCCTGTGAGAATTTAGTTTTCTCTACGCATTTCTGTCCCGGAATTTTTCGTACTTTATCTTTTGTCTAAATGATAAATCAAGTTAAGTAAATGTGAAGAAGTTTTAAAATATTTCAAAAATTTTTTAATAGCATTTTACAAATTTTAAACCAATCACAGCAAAACAAATTGCAATGCTATCGTTTTTACGAAAATTCGTGATCTATCCGTAATCGAACGACTGTATTTAAGTTTCCTATATGAGGTCTTTTCCGAAAATTGTCATTTGTTGAGTCCAAGAATTTTCCGGGCAGGCCGCTTCCGACCGAACCGCTTGGAAGTCGATGATAGAGGTCTATGTCCAGCAGTGGCCTCACATGGCTGAAATAGTAGCAGTAATAGTAAGAATGTTCTTGTTTTTTCTTATATTTAAAATATTATGTTTAATCAACTTCAAAAAAAGGTCACGTTTCTACAGTTTTATGCAAATTGTCACCACATATCTGAATTTCATAAATAATTTAATCAAGTCTCGATATTTTTTTCGACTTATTATTATTTGACTTCATATTCTTAAATATACTTTGTTTGATTAATAGTTATTCTGTTTCCAGAATAGAACTTTATCAATTTCATTTAAATTATAAGACGGATTTTTAATTTTTTTTTCATATTTTCATTAAAACCGTAACAGAAACTCTTCATTACATTTTTTTGGAATTATCAAGGATGATTATTGTACATTAATTTAAATTAATATTAAATTATCATCATATCAACATTTTATATATTTGGTAAATTTATTGATAGAAAGAAAAGAAAATTAATGTTAATTATATAATATTTTGAGTCACCATATTTGGTAATGAGGATTTTTGCGAAAAATGTACAAATTGTTTATGATAGTAAAATTTTATTTTATTTGTTTTGTTTTTTATCGTTTGAGCAACATTTTTTTATTTCTTGTGTCCATTGAAAGTGTCGGTTATTGCATTATTTGTATAAATACGTAAACTATCTATTTTTAAATCATACGTGAAGCGGTTAGTCTATTTTGTGAGAGAAGGCACAAGGGCTATAAAATCAAACGTCAAGCCTTACTCTATTATTAAAGCGGCTTCGGATTGGACTATAATGAAGGATACGTATGAGAAGCAATATAAAATCCCAGAGGATATTTGTGCGTCGGCCTCCAGACCGGACATAATTTTATATTCGCGAATTTTAAAACGCGTTGTACTAATATAGCTCACGGTTCCTTGGGAAACCAACATCCCCAAAGACCATGCCATCAAGGTCAACAAGTATTACGAGCTCACTAACGAACTCACTAAGAATATATTCGTTGTAAATTTGTACGCAGTAGAAGTAGGAGCGAGTGGTATAACAGCCAAATCTCTCTACAGCCTGCTAAAAGACTTAGGCCTGTCAAGAACTCACAAGAGTTCATTCTCAGAACGTGCGTCGAACGCAGCCCTAGCAGGTTCGTTTCAAGGTTAGGTAGAGAGGAGAGCTTGGACAGTGGAGGTGAGCCTTTAACGCGCGTTAGATAGGGGCCCCTTAAACCTACACCTGGGTCGCAAGTCCCAGGCACTGTTGAAGCTCCTGTCCCTGCAACGCGATGGACCCGGCACCCGAACGGTGAATCCATGGAATGCCGAGAGGTCTCGTCTCGTCTTCTATTTAGGGAATAAAAAGTTACCTAATTTATTGAAGGGTTTGGTATAAAAAGACTGTAAATTGTAATCAAGAGAAAGCACTATATAGATGAAGTAGATATAAATATTCGTCACTAAATATATACGTGGTCTAGAGGTTAAAAGCTAGCCTCTCGTGCATGAGGGTGAGGGTTCGAACCTGGCAAGGACCATTGTGATTTTTCCAAGTCATACGTATCCTCTAAGAGTATTTAGACACCACTGATGGGCGGTGATGGAAAATATCGTTAGGAAACTTGGACATATAATTTCAAATTATAAGTTTGAAATCGCCAATTTGCCTTGAGCAAGAATGGTGATTAATGCTCTTAGCTTCGCCATGTGACAAGAGGCCTTGCTCAGCTGAGGGCTCCAATAGGCTGATGATGATGATGAGCAACGATACATTATATACTAAAGGAAGTGCCAGGTTTTCGGCATAAATTACATTATTTTTAAAGTAAAAATAATATACCTTTATTACGTTTGACAGTCAGTTACAGTAATGAAGGTGGTCTCATACGGAAGGTTGTACTCAATTACACATCCGAGTATTAAAGAAAAAGATGAAACATTAGAAGTCCTTAGTTCCTTATAGCTATTTAGATAAAGATTTTTCTTTGATTACTGTTCATTTACATTCAAACAAGTTTGTTCACTAAAATAAGCGTGTAACCTTTAAAGATTTTAACGATTTTTAAAGATTTTTTTAACATTAACCTTTAAAGAATTTTAAGATTTTTGCCAATGTAAATGTAAAATAAAAAGTAAAATTACAACTCGAGTGTAAGCACCATATTTTTATATAAGAATTTTTACAAGGTGACTACTGAACTGATAAATTTATTCTACATACTTTCTTCTAAGTAGTTTTACTTAAAAACTATTTTATAATCTAAAAGTAAAAATACTCTAACTGTTAAAAGATAAGTAACAGCTGATTAAGCAACGTCGAAGTTTCATGTTTACCAAATGTGAACATACTTACATTCTTGTTGTTTTGGTTAGTGGTAAGTTACAAAATTAATGTTTCTAACTTTACACGAATTGAGTGGTTTTTTAAGCGTTATACGAGTTTGTATACAATTATAATTTCAAACTAGTTTCAATATATTTAATTCTTTTTTCAAATTATATAGACAGGTTTATTCATAAAATATTTACTTAAATTAAAATTACAATGTTTTGTAATTTCATATATTGCTTTGCAATTAGTACGTAAGGACACTTCAAGAAAATTATAGACTATATTTTGTAAATATATGTATCTACTTTCCTCTTAACAGAACTTTATTTCGCAATAGATTAATTTTATCCCATCAGTCTCCCAAATAAAATCGAACGACTATTAGATGGAGAATAAGATTATTTATCTTATTTATTCTGTGTTCAAGAATTCAAGCTATTATAAGCAATTTTTTAAGTATAACTGTTACTCGTTCTATTACATTTCATATTCATTTGTATTCAGAATTGCAGCATCATTTGACAAAGATATCGAGGTGTTTAGGATTCGATACTTTTTAAATTGACTTATATATTATATTATATCAAAGTGATGAACTAAATTTTCTGGATGCATCCCATCACACCCAAATAATATTGAAATTATATTAAAAAACGATATATCTTTTGTACTTATTATATTTGATTATTATAACACGTGACTACGATATAGTTCTAATTTTTTTTTATTTCAAAAGGTTGTGCCAATTAACAAACATATTTCTAAAATATGAACCAGGAATATATCGAATTTCATAGTCTTTTTCACAAAAATGAATACGTTACCGAATCGAACAATCGCTTTCTGATATAATTTTTCAATATTCGATGGCACAAAACAAATGAATAAATAATTTGGCAGTAATGGCATACATATACCGCTTCTCTTTCGAAATTATACTATTAGCTCTAGTAGGTTCGTTTTAAATTTTGTCAGGTAGAGATGAGGTGCTTAGACGACAGAGATGAGCGTTTATCACACGTTAGATAGTGGCCCCTTAAACCTACACCTGGGTCGCAAACCCAGGCACTGCTGACGCTCCTCTCCTCCAACCCGATGGACCTGTCACCCTCACGGTGAATCCACGAAATGCTGAGAAGTTTCGTCTCATAACGAAATTATTGCAATTATGTATCGTAAGAATTTTTCAGTGTCATGTTCCTTTTACAGATAATGTATTTTATTAAACCGAACATAAGCACCTGAAATAATATTAACACATATTTCATGACAAATACATTAAATAAGTTAAATGAAGTAATAAATCAATAATATTAATTTATATTCCTTTATTGTAAAATTTAGTCTGCTTTTTTTTTGTTAACGCTACAAACCGTCTTTCCAGACAAAATTAGTTTACAAACTGGACAGTTTCTGCTGACTTTGGTTATGTTTATATTTTTGCTTCATATATAATTTATATCTGGATACTCTTTAATTTTACGTATATTATTAAAGATTCTGCTTAAATAACATTATATTTATGTATAAGTAAGTAGAAAAGCATTTGTGTGTTATGCAATATAATATCAACAATATTTCAAATACAAAGTTATATTGTTTTTTAAGATTCAGTAATAATGCTTAAATTGAATCGTGTATTCGAAGTCTTGTTTGTCAAAGATGTTTAAAACAATTATTTCACTTTGGGCCATTACACAATGTATTGTCAAAAAATTTTTATTAGTTTATTGATGGAAATTATTGTCTCTTTTCCCTATCAAGTGTAGGAAACATAGCAAGCAATTCGAAGGGGAAAATATTAGAGTAAGACAACTTGATCACGGAAGGAAAATTTATGCTATTTCTATAATTCTATTGCACAATTATATTCATATAACTATATATTATATACTTATACATACATACACATGTAGATATTTTTTCAATATGCTCCTTTCTAGAAAGGAAAATAACTAAAATTATGAGTAATCAGGGATACAAATTTTAGCGTTCGATTGTATTACTTCATATCTATAGAATAAAATGTAATTAAAAATAAAATTCTAGTTCAGTATCAGTATATTTAATTTATTTTCTGTAATGCTGTGTATCTCTATAAAAATAAAAGTGTCAAAACGTTTCTTAACCTTATTCCTCATTATTATCGGAACAAAGCCAGTGACAATAAGAGAAGTCCCAGCCTAAACAATGCTTTCTTTTTTTGGTCGCACTACAATATGTGTCCGTCCACTTTGACTTTGCTATTCTGGCAGTTTGTGACTAGAATTATCTGACGAATTTTTGAAGTTTTTAACTGTACTGTTTTTATTTCATGGCCAAGTTAACGCTAAGCATTTAAAGATAAAACCTTGATTGTTGTTAGCGTACAATCTAATAGTGTGCCTTGAAACTTAGGTGTATTTCATTTAATGTTTTTATTATTTCATATGGGGAAAAAAATTGTAGTAATATAATCATCTGTGACAGAGGTATACGACATATATATATATATATACTAGCAATTTTTCTTAACAATACAAGGAGTGGACGATTACACCTGATGCAATCATTGACACAACACATACACGAAGGAATATGAATCAATCTTATATATTTTTTAATAATTAGAACATTTGACGGCTTATTATAAAGAAACAACTCATTTATTTATTAAAGATATCCCCGCTACTTATCTCTTTTTTATTTTTATTAACACTGTTACTGTCACTGCTATCAATTTTCAAATTCATTTTAGTTGAGGTTTTGGGGACCAGTTTATATTATGTAGAAAATCTCTATATTCTCTAATAAAACACTTAAGATGTATTCCTTATTTCTTTTTTAACACGTGCTAATTATTATTGAATGTTGTTATCAAATTTTTGTAGGAAAGCTGTAAAAATTTTGTTTGGTAAATCAGGTTCATATAACGATGGAAATAGTTTATTAACTTCTTTGTCTCATTTTATACTTCTGCCATTATTAGATTTTTACAAGTCATTTACGATTGTTACATAAAAAGACCCAAGAAATATGAGCGGATTCAGAATTGATGTATCACATAAGTCTTCGTATTACCCGAATTCGACCATGTGTCTGAATTCTCATATGTTATCCCTCTTTATTTCATTTTCTTCAACTTGTTTCTACTTACTAATGCGAGGCTGCTAGTTCTTGCTAGTTTTTAAATCCGATTTTAAAGTAAATCAGTGATCCTGTGGGAACAATAATTTAAAAAAAATAATAATTTCAGTTTCCCAAAATCTTTCAACCCCTATTTTATTCACAAATCAATTAGATAATATAGAAAAACTCATAGTTAGGTAATTAATTTATTTTTTATGAATCATTTAAAAAATTATTACTGATCTTTTTGAGGAACAACGTTTTTTTATTTCGTAATTAAAAAGTATCTGTGTATGTTGTAATATTTTATATGTTTTTATGTGCAGTGAACTATAAAAAATATATAATCAAATTAATAGTGTTTTTGAAAGAAGAACTAGAGTAAGGAGTCTTCCTAAAGGCAGATTTAAAAATAAAAGTAAACAGAGAAGACAAAAACAATGAAATTGGACTTAAAAGTTATGTGAAAATGACGAGTTGTTGTAAATTTACAGAGAAGTCCATTTAAATGTATGTAGGTATCACTAAACTGTCTGACCAGCCTACAAATATATAATTTTTTTTTACTAAAGTCCGTTCAAGAATTCTTTTGGTTTGTAAGAAATGTACTACTGTATAAAAGAATAACTTTTGACCATAGAAAACTTACTATTATATAAAAAATCTAAAAAGTTTATATCTCTTTAATATACTGTAATCCAGTATGTCGTTGAAGAAGATTCCTTGTTTATTTTAATTGTAGGTAAATCTTTTGGTTTCTAAAATATAGGTAATGCATTTAAAAAGCCTGATTTCCGTAGTTTTATTTTACTATTTCACCCCTTTCACTTTCCCCAAAATGGCATTTTGTATATGATAAATAGATAATATAATAACAGCATTTTTCCTCTCATTGGAAATCTATCATACCAAGCCTCTAAAATTGGACGTTATGCTTCAGAGATATGCCCTTCTTCGACAGACAATATTTTTGTATTTTTTCATGGCTGTCAGTTAAATAATTGAAGAGTGAGATACAAGTCAATATTGAAACTGTTTTTATTTATTTCAGCAAAAAATAATAATTCATTTGATAATAATGTTAAAGCGAGATAGCATAACGCCTATTTAATGAGGTTAAGCTTATTCTCCTTAATCGGTTCGATTCCAGCTTCCGAGTCAAATTGGTTTCAGATCAATCCCTGTTACTTTCAGTTTAACAAAGAATTGTCTAATGGATATTGTCATATACTCCAATCCAATACAGATAAAATTTTTATTCGCTCCGGCTCCATTGTGATGGAAAATTAAAATGGACGACGAATTTAAGGTTTTACGCAGACGGGGTATAAATAAACTCTTTTAAAAATACTTTTTGCTCAGTTGAATCCTTTTTTATTTCTAAAACGTGTAAATCGTAGATATTTTTACAGGTTTTAAGCAATCAATACCAATGTTATGATTCTGCTAATATAGAAACTTTTTTTAATTGATGATTGTTTTATGTCCCATAATCTTTGCTAGGATTTGATAAGTCGTATTTTGTTTTTTCAAATAAATACAGTGTTAGCTTTCCCATTTTTCGTCTGATGGATATCTGAAATTACGCTTAAAATATCTAAAGATCCATCCTTTATATTTAAGTAATATAAATAATAACTGCAGACTAGCTTATTAATAGATCAATAATAGATGTATTTTGAGTACTATTTCCAATTTATTTGCTTAATCTGATTTAAATTGCAGTGATTGAATGTTTTAATAAATTTTTAATTAGTTAAGTAATTAATAGATAAAAATATTTTTATTATTGCTTCGTTTTGTGTGCATTATATGAGTACTTTAATAAGTAGATTTTCCAATGTTTTTATATAATGGCAACATAGGTTTTATTCATACTTTTAATGGGCTCTGATGATACAAATGAGGCTCTTGAAAGTATTGTATAAATTATTAGTATTTTATATAGAAAGAGTTGTTGAACAAGTGAACAAGTTCCGAGAATAATATGATGCTGATTTAAAGTGCTCTAAGCGTTTTACCATTTTATTTAGAAAAATGTGACTGTTTATTTAGTTCCTCGTATATATTTTTTTCATAATTCTTTTTTAGATTTTATTAAAACGTACACGATGGTATTATTATTACATGAACTGGTTTATATACGGAGTGAATTTTACATTTGTACGGATTTTTTAAATTCCACTAGTGATGAATGAATTAACATAAATTACAGGTTAATACCATTGGAATTGTTAGCACAAAAGTTAACATGTTTTTTTTTTGCATAACCATAAAAGCAATTTAACACTTATAATTGCAATTAGACACGTGGTTGGAAAATACAATTATGGCAATATAAGTTCGTATGTAATTAAACATTACTTAGTATTCTAAACAATCGTCATACGATGAATATCCGTACTTCACTTACCATTTTTAAAGTTGGTTATACAGGCGCACCACGAGGTTTTTGAGACTGACGACACGTGCGTCTATGTCGGCAGCTGACGCGATACTGAAGTCACTCAGATACCTTAAGAGTCAAATAATTGCGCCGGCGCATCTTTAATGATAATGATAAGTAAAGAAATTTTATATCATATTTTTGTCTATCAAAATAGGATACTAATAATATTAGTTCACATGCCAATGTTTACGTTTAAGCTGTCATGTCATCTTTAAAAACTTTTCGAAAACTGATACTATTTCATTGAAATGTTCAATAATTTTTATTTAAATGACATAATGTGCAAAAAAAATTATGATTCAGTTAGAAAACAATAGCATTTATTATATTCGTTACATTAATTTAAAAATCTGCACTATACTTTAAATAGAATGTAGAGTTTTACCAAATAACTTTCATAATTTTTATATTCTAGTTTTAATGACAAATACTTCTTAATAAATTTTATAAGTATCGTCGTTATTTGCATAAACAGCTTTGATTGTACAGTCTTACTATCGTTCATTTATGTTCGAAGAGTCAAATAGTCATTTGATTTTGACTTATTCACTCAATTAACAACTCCAAACGAAATAATAGCAGACTGTGTTTTATAATTTCTGTATGTATATTTTAATGAGTTTGTTTTTCACATTCTTGCTGTCAAAATGCATGAAAAAGTTCCTAAAAGATAAGGCACACTTGTGTCAACAAAACCTTAATTTTTGATATTTTTGTGTAAAGATATTTAGTTCACGTAAAACGGTTACTAAACTTAGTATTTGTATAATATGAGAGTGCAACAGTTATTGTAAATTAATACTGTATACTTTGTCAATATATTAACGAAGGAAGAAAATAAATCTAGTTTAATCGTTTGATTATGGCTCGATAATTTGGTAAAAATAGCGAAATACCATACTTTCACAAACGATTGACATTAGGTGACATTCAGTCTGTACCTATATATTTCAGGGACATAATACAAAGCCATCGTTTTATCGAAGGAGGAAAAGTATGTTTACCTTTTCGAAACCTTATAGTGTAATTTAAAAAACTTAATAGTTTTTTTTTAATTTCCGTCAAACTTATTTAATGTTGCGTATAAAATAATGCATTAAGTTTCTCTACAATATATTTTATTCCATAATTTCAGTTTATATTTTCTAGTTAATAAAATTTTAATGTTTTTTATTTTCATATAATATAATGTATTTTGTTTCATTTATGTTCTTTATTTAAAATGAATAATTTTAGCAGATATACGATCAAAGGAAAAAAATGTACTAATGAAACACATTTAATGAAAGTATTTGATGCAGATCTGTTAAAATTTCACTGAACGAGTAGTTTTACAAGTCTAATGTTTGTTTAGCTCCGGGCGCTTCTATTCTACACTGATAAAATGTTTCCTACCTTTTGTTTGAATATTATTGTACAATGGGCCGTCATAAACGTACAACATTGATTTTAAGCAATTCTGTCGAAGGTTAGTTCGTTAAGACCAAAATATATTTAAACATCTTTCTTTAGTCGTTAAGAAATTGGCAATTCCATATCAATAGAAAATCGTTTAGTTCGATACTAGCAAGAATTTGTGATATGCAAATAAATGTTAATTTTATTATATTTTTAAATTCATATTCGTATTAGGTTATTAAAATTATTATCTTTTAGAAATATCAACAATCATTAAATAGAAATGTGATTTTTTAACTTATAAGCTATACCAAACTATATACGTAGATGTATATATGTATATTCTTATTTTAAAATTATACAAAGACGTTATAACTAAGTCGTAAAAGTATTTTGTGAGTGATGTTAATTTTATAATATCTGCCACGTCTTCAATTTGTTCGCGGCAACTCATTAAAGATTTAATCTAGCCGAGACGATGTGAGAATAGAATACGTTCGTTGTTTTCTGATGTCTCCTCACTAGTTGGCGTTTTTCTCACTCGTCTCTCTTAAAATAGAAAAAAACAAAACTAAATTTCAGCCTCTACAAATATAGAACTCACGTCAAAGTCGGAATATTTGACGGACAGATTTCTTTCTAAGCAAATATATATATGTATATCACTGTGAGGTTTTAAAATAAATGTTAATAAATTGTCGTAATAAACTTTATGATACCTAAAGCACCAATTTCACTCTCCATCTTTAAAATATACAATGTTGTGACAATAAGCTTAAAGACTTCAGCATGTTCAGTAACGGATAATAATAATGTCAGCGACAACTACAGTTCTAATCACAAGTGTGTTGTATTTTTTTATTTTTGTCCATTTTTGACTCATCAATCATTATTTCTTCCGGGTGAATGATCGCACGCAAAAAGTCCGACAGACGCTTGCCAACGCTTAGGAACAATCATTGATTTTTAAGATGTTGTATTTAAGTTTTAGAGGTGTTTTTTTAATTACCATATTTTAAATGCATAACTTATTGTGATTATTATAATGGTCTGACCACAGCTCGAAGAAGTAGATTAGTAAATAATTATAATCTACATGAACGTGTCCATGATAGATAAAGTTCGTTTTCATTTTAGCTGAGTACTAATCAATACACAGTAATGCCTCCAACCTCAGAAATCCTAGACGCTACTTGCTAGGAATGTTGACGAGATTGTTTGCTATCTCTTTGAGGCACATGCGGAGACAACTTGGAATGATATACATACATTCATCGTATTTGGTAAATATTAAATATTTGATATACGACAATAATAAATTGGTATAATCTTAAATTAATGAATTTTTTGGTGATTATGGAATTTCTATGATTCATCTCAAGTAAAAACAAATCATGTAAAGATATGCCACGGTAGGTACCTACGCGTTTAATTACATATCTCCTAATCATAGGTATTCACAATATTTATCTCTGTACATGTATATAAAATAACCTATTTATGGAAAACCAATTAATATAGATGATTTTTCTTGTCCGTTAATGTTTGATCATTAATATTTTTTGCTGCTAAATATAATTTGTTCTCGAATATCTCGTATACGATCAATTATATTCTCGCGTTGTGAAAAATTAATAGCTTTATAGCGGCATGACCACTGGTCGGCTTTCATTTTGATAAAATCGATATCGAAACCCGATACAGTTGATGACATGTAGGTATATTTGCTGTAATTCAGCCGTGCTGCAGTAAAAATGTGCGTTGCTTTTCATGTTTGTAAAATACATGCTACAAAAAATATGCGTGTTTCACTCTGCTATATACATAAACTTTGAATTTTTTTTGTAATATTTTATATGTTGTCGTTCTTTAATATTTTTTAAATGATTTATGTATAATAAAATTAAATGTGAAATAACGCCTGCAGAATAATATTATCAAAAGCCTTAAATAACTACATTGCTTCAATTGTCCATATAATTCAGTATCGTAGCTATTAAACAAAATTAAAATTATTGTAAAGTGATTTGTCACGTAAATTTTTTTACTTCTTTCTTTCCACTTAAAATAACTTATGAAAGCTTCATTTTTTGTTAATTGTAAAAAAAAAAAAATATTTATAGTTTTTATTAATCTTTTGAAATTTGAGTTTCAATATAATGTACTGTATTTCTATTAGTTCAAAATATATAATCAGTTAATATCACATCCACCGACCAATTAAACATTCACGTGATAATTAGGTTTGTTAAATAAAAGTCATTTTAGGTACTTAAAACAGTCTGTATCATTGTTTAAAACTCTCAAAATTTGGTATTTGAATAGTAATCTACGGAACTCAACTAAGAAGAATTAATCGTCTATATATCACATGTGTTCTTTTCGGCCAACACAAATTATATTACCCTCTCTGTTCGTACAAAACATTAATTCATGGGGTGAATCCGTCCAGCGCTTAAACGTAATTAATTGAAGTTTTAATTCCATTATGCAATCATCCGTTCAAATAACGTGAACTTTTACAATATCATTTTACGTTCGAAAATTCGCAGTACGATACGCTATTCCTTTATTGCTATATTTTATTGTTTACAGAAAATTGCTTCAACATAATCAGTAGATATATGCGTAACGTTATTAAGGTCAGTTTATTGTGAGCTAATTATTCGAAAAACGTATGAAATTAAATAGCACTGCCATAATAAAAACATTTTAAGTTTGCAGTATGATAATTTGATAATACCATATACATATTTCATTTTACATTTATAACCGACAATTATGGTAAATTTGTACATTAAAGTACACAAAATTTATTTTGTCATTTCGATCGTATTATAAAAAATGTCGTATTTTTTTTTTATGTTCAAGTTGTAATGTTTCAATATTAAATGTTATTGTGAGTGGAAGTAAATAAACAACCTTAGTAAATATATTTATCTACCTAATCTTTTTGTATGGCTGTATATATTTTTGAGCGAGGATTTTAGCACTTAACACTTATTACGTTACCGTATTTTTACTTGCGAAAAACTGTTTTGTCCGAGTGTATCTTTAATATTCTTTTTTTCTTATTGTGTTTATTTACTATTAGAATTAAGTTATTATAGAATTTGTACTACTTATTTTCCGTTTTTCTTCAAACGTCGACATCAAAAAAAGGTAAAATCTGTACGCCAGTTTCGGCTGTCAATATGTCAAAATACAATTCCCATCTTTTTGCGATGAGAGTCGAAAAAAGGTTTATTTTACTTAAAATTTATATAAAGCACGTCACTATATAATTGACAGGAAATTGCTAGTTGTAATGAAAAACCAAGTTGACTTTTGATTTGTATATAATTTAAAAAAGACCTTAATAACTTAAAAACTTTATTAAGCTGTATGAATTGTTTTGTGATTATTTAAATAAGAAATAAGGGAATGCTTTGTCAATTCAAAACCAGCTATGGTTTCTATGGGGACAGTTAGCAAAGATAGGTTAGGAAGAATTTATACTCGATCCCTTCAATTTGTACATATTTGCGTCGTTATTAACTGACTAGGCTGATTTTTTTCTTATTATTAAAACGATTAAATATGTATCCCACTTCCTTGTATCTTACGTTCGATGATAATCACACTAATTGTGAGTGATTGACTAAGTCAATTAAAATATCTGTCACTATTATTTACATATACATGCACGTTGCAATAGCTATATATATAAATTACATGTTATTAATTAATATAGATGTTTTTTCTTTTACTTTTTGTACTTTGCTCGTTCACTTCTGTCTATTTTAAGAAATATTTAAGGTTGAAATGTCAGCTTATTTTTTTATTTACTCACGTTTTATGTGTGTGCGTGTGTGTATTACATTGATGTGTGAATAAGAATCGTTAAAAGGATCAATTAACATTGAGAAATATTAATTATAAGCGTACATACACACATACATTATTGATAACATTGCGATTGTCTGTTTCATCATCATTTAGTTCTTTGATTCCTCTCATACAATCATTGTGTCTAATCGCTAATCTTTAAACAAAACGATAGCATTGTAATGGCAAATGTTCATTAGATTAATTATAAAGTAAAATTCCAAAGTATTAAACTAGGAATAATCTTTGGCAGACAGAAACCAAGCAAGTCAAACAATGGGAACTATCTACCGCGTTACGTGACTGACTTGTTAATTTAAAGTCATGTTGCAATTGCGGCTTCTCTTGTTATATTAGATTTGGACACTTCAACAGGTATTTCTTGAGGTTTATTACAAATAGCATGACACAAAATAGGTTTTATTTAAGACAAAAAAAAAAAACTCATTGCTACTGGCTTTTTTTTTTTTTTTTGTATTATTTTCGTACATGATGTCTTTGATGCGGTCAAGGTATTTCTATATTTTTTAGCAAGAAACGATTTGATTGATTCTGAACAATACATAAAAAAGAATCTATCAAAGAATATCATGGACGCTTCTGTTGCTTTGTGTTTTTTTTTCTGATTTTGGAGGCGATAGGTGAGTTGGCGCCTTCTACGTTATTTTCATGTCTTCATGCAAATATTAAGCAGTCTCTTTTCAAGTTGAATGTCGAATGAAATATTTTCAATCGTAACGTTTTGAGTTGGCTGTAAAAGAATAAAATGTAAACGTTTCAAACAATGAAATAAATCCTTTACAAATATAAATTTTTCACCGGCCAATAATTAAGAAACGCTCAAATAGTTATCTATTGACATAAGACTTTAAGTATATACATATAGGTACATACAATTAACTGGAACTGATGTATATAAAGTTAGTCGAATAAGTATAGTAAATACAATAACAAATACAAAAATCATGATCCTTTTTTTACTAATATTATTTTAAAAAATCCATATTAACTTTGATATATATTTAACAACGTTGGTATTATGTCAAAAGACTATAATTTAGATCTTGAAAAACCTACAAAAGCAATTAAAAATTCGTTACAATGGATAATTGATTAGCAATTGTTATCAGAATACGAAGTCAATGACTTGAAAAATATCAGAAACAGGCTTAAAGTACTTATCAAGTTATGTCAGTTACTTGACAAAATAATTTCTTTGATAAACGACACTTAGTGTATAGCATTCAACATCGTTTGTGTATGCGTGTGCATGGCTGAGTATGTACGAATACGTGTGCATGTGTGAGTGGTTCTTTTGTTTAATATATTTTATTGTATCAAGATACAAAACATGCAATAATTCATATAACATCAGTGCCCATCATTGTTATAAAGATACCAGTGCCCTTTTGACTTTGTACTGTAAAATTGAACATCGTCTGTCTCAAGGTTTTTCATTCATAAATCTTCGTTTATAACCATGTCACGATTTTCTATTGGAAACATAGGCTCAATTTCAACCGACTCACGATGTTAAAAATATAGTAATGTATTTAAATTATACAGCATATACACATACAGTATACAGCATATACACCTACAGTTTGCGAAAAAAAAAAAATTACATTTCTTCTCGATGTAACGAATGTCAGCGGCTACATAATATATTTTAAACTAAAACAGTAATTTAGATTCAAATAAGGCAGGATTCAAAAACTTCTGTTTAATCCATTTAGTTGGTGTAAGAAAAAAGCATTTTATGGCGTGGTATAAAAAAGATAAGATTTTTTTTGCCTTCAACTGTGATGTCTGTTTTATATTTTTGGTATTTTATTATATAATCGAAATTTATATTTTTAAATGGTTTATTTATTGTGTAACTGAAACAAAGGTATAGAAATACATCAAGCACAATCAAACCATTTAACAATGTATGACAAATCTCTGTCTTGGGACAGAAAAACGATCTTAACGGTCGAACTCTCGAGAGTTTTCTCTCTATCTCAAGTTGAAACTCCAACGGGACTTTGATATTACACGATTTTCATATAACTAAAATTATATTACGAATATTACTCATAAATTAAGATGGATCATGATTATCATAAAAATAGACAAAATTTTATGTTACACAAACTAACTCAATCAGCGTTGGTGTCCCATCTAAGTAAATTCGTTCCCATATTCCGTTTGAATGAAGTCACAACCATGGAATTCGTTTTTAAACGACGAAGGATTTATTACAATGACAATGTTGCCGTTGTATTTTACTTTGAAATGTATTCAGTGTAAAAAAATGTTAAATAAATTTTCTAGATTTAGATTCTGATTGGAAACATTGTATAGTATATAATTAACTTAAAATATTTAAACTACGATAGTGTTTATCAACGCCATAATATTTATGGTTGTTATAATAATTATACAATTAGTAGCTTAAAATTTTCCATTGAAGTAATATTTTAATGAACTGTGTAATGTTTGTGTTATTTTACTTGCGAGTATTATTGAATTAAAGGAGAATGTGTTTGGAAATTCTAACAATATAATTAGAAGGTCGCTTTAAAAATATGTCATAATTGTAAAACTTCAGAATCGTTTTTTGATAAAAAATCCGCATTTTTTGTAAGTGAAATTATTGTAACATTACAAATGTAAAATTTTTGTTGGGTGTTTGTACCACAATAAATCAAAACTACTAAAAATATTTGGACCAAACGATTAAGGTACAAACAGCTGTAGTGCTATACCAAATAATACAAGAAGCTAAATACATAAATGAACTAAAAATTGAAGAGCAAATCCGAAGCAACATGATTTTTCTTATAATCAAGATTTCTCAACCATCTTTCCTTTATGTTGAAGTCTCACCAAGTATTCTCTTGTTCAAAGTAACAACAAAACTTAGAATAAAGTTATCAAAGTCGGTTTTAGTTTTTTTTTACAATTAATTCAATTGTTTTCCGATTCTTCGAATGCTTACCGCAGAGCCAAAGATGCAAAGAACCGTTAAAAGTAAAATGTATGAAAATAATAATAAAAATTTTATTTATCTAAAAGCCTATAATATTATCTGAAGATAACACTCTGACATAAACATTACAGGTACGAAAAGATTTTCAGCCTTCACAATAATCCCAACTCATAAAAACAACATAACAAAAAAGTTACTGACTAAACAATATTACAATGAAGAAAAAACAAACACTTAATTTTATAACTTAAAATAATATTTCAGCTCTCTATTAAAGTCTCCATTTTCCTTGCTTTTGTAACAGTACTGTATAAATGGAAGAACAGATATAAGAGGAGTCCAACGCAAACTATGAAGAATAAGATGCAAAAGCAAACTATACATTCGGATAGATATATTCGAAATCTTTCGGTCCGATTAACGCGATTGGATGGTAGCTCCACGCTTGAATACGTCCACATTTGATTAGGAATTGAAAGACATCTGGAAAGGGATAAAAGTTTATAAAACTCAATCAATACATTTATATTTACTTTTGTATTTATAAACATGTATGTAATTCGATCCATATTCGATAAGATATTGTTCTTATTGACATTATACATAAAGGTTCAATGTACTTGTAATTTAATTATATGAAGATCAAAATATTTAATGTCAATTTATGTATACGGATATTAAGTGAAGGACCGTTATAATTTTATTGCTTATTGATAATATATTGTGTTCATTGCGAATTCAAGCTTAATATTATTATAAAACAGGTTATAATTTGGTACATTGATGTGCTGTATTTTAAACACATTTGATCAATATAATATGAACAAATTAAAATGTTTTCTCAAATAATTATCAACAATTGGAATAGTGTTCGTTGGAGGTATAGTGAAAATTCTTTTTCCAGGAGCGGCTATACCCAATTAGTTTAATTGTATATACAACGAAAAATATTGTCTCCTTTGAAAATTATTTTTCTTAAATTGGCAATGAATATATAGACAGTTGACCTTCAGGGCTATGTTTTTACTTAATAGGTAGCCATAATAAACATTTATGTATAATCAAAAATGTTTCTAATTTTATATGAGGTTTATGTAATTTTTAAACTCGTCTTAGATCATTTGACACTAACTAATCATGTGCTGAGTGTACGTTAGTGACATGTACACAATATAAATATGTTCGTGACAGCAAATAAGTTGAATAGAAGATCACATTTAGAATTATAAAAAAAAAATTACCATTTCAAACGACTCAAAATCCGGTATAAGATGTTCCATACAGATAATAATCGGTAGTATTTTATTTAAAATAACTTTTTTATAATTCACATCACTAATTAATTCGTTTGATATGTGTAGACTCTAGTTTGTTTGTGTGACACGAGCGGTCTCCCGCGCAGAACAAAACCGAGTGTCGGTTTGAAGGATAACAATATACTCTTACGGCACTATCATTGATATAATTGTGACTTTTATAGCGTTGTGTAATCCTTTGTAGATTGCGTTCACGAATGTTGCTTATTTTGAGTTTATGCTTTGTTTACTCTCTCTCTGTTCTGATAAGCGATGATTTACATTAAATTATTATTAATTAATTAAATTAAATTATATCATATGACATATACGCTATTATTTCATGTTATGTATATGAAGGTTTTTACATATTGACTGTGGTTGTTCACTGATTTTAATATACACTATGGTAAATTGTATGTGTATGCATGAATTAAGATAAATTGTTAGGCGTAATTTGAGGTGTCAGTTTTAATAAAACAAGGAGGTCACTCGTGTTAAAATAGGAATACTTTATTTTGTATCACCGTTTGTTCTTTATTTTCATTGTTTATGTTTGGTAATAATAGTCGAATAAAAATATTTGTATGTTCCTCCTATGTGCCTTCGGAATTCATTGTTCAAAATGTGACGAAGCTTTGGAAGGGCGTTAGCCACGCCGTTGAGGGATTTACGGCAAAAAAACGGCATGTTAATCTTTTTTAGAAATTGAAATAAGAGAATTATTAAGCACTTTTTATTTTTTTTTAAATACGCTATATTAACTGTACGATAATTATTAAAGAATTAAAAGAAATTAATAATTTACAGACGATTAACAGATAAAACGCGACAAACGAATCAAATTTTTTAACACGATATTAATTAACAGACTGGAAATTTAGTATGCTTTATAAAAAAAAAATATTTAAATTTGTTAATACCGTAATCAATTAACATAACTAGATTTTAATGTTCGTTGAAAGATACATAAACTAATTTTCACATCGACTGTACATCGTTTGAGATATTGTTTTAACGTTTTTATCTCAAAAGTCTGCAGCCTCGTAAAATCCGATACTCTATCATTCATATCGGTACGGACTGTACAAACTACACAAAAGTTCGTATTGAATCAAGTCCGGAACCCCACTATGCCACATGTTGGGGTAAATCACACAAATAGAGCCAGACGGCTCCCAGATGCACCCTACATTATGTAAGCACGAAACAAAATGAACTTTACCGTTCAAGCTTAGAATTCATTTCACTTTGATGGAGAAATTTGTAAAGTATTTGAAAAAAAAAACCCCGATCGCAATGACTGCCAGGCGGTCGTTCTTTGGGCATTTTGTCGACAGTTCCTGTGCGATTAATAGCTAGAGTGAGTGGTTGTGAGTTTTTTTCCAAATATAAACTGTAATTGTAAGGTTTGCACAAGATAAAGGAGGGGAACTGCAGGTGGGTTATTCACTGCCTTAATCTTGGCAGGTTTCTTTGAACATGTGCTTTTTCATTGATGGTTTTTTGAATGTCCTCATATCGGGAATGGATGTCTGGTTTTTCAACGTCCGTCTTTAATGAAGGGGAACTTCTGTTGTGTTTATTTGTGTTTTTGTTCTTTTTAAAGTGATATATTTATGTATTGTAAACTAAATTAGGAAGAACATAAATATATCGGACAAAAGTTTTTTAAACTCTGCCATTTGAAAGGTTTAACTTTGGTAAAACTTCTATTAAACACACGGAAATTCTGAAAAGAATTTAAGTGGTAAAGTGGGTCAATGCATTGATTTTCCGTGACAGAATATCGGTGTAATAAATTCTAACAATTTCATAGAATTTTAATATTGCATACTGTGATGGGTTTTATTTGAAGATATGAAGTAAAAATCCTATAATTCAATCACACAGACAGTTATATCACGATGTGGTTAAGCGTCCAGCTTTGTAGAATAATAGAATAAGCAATCGAATAAACCGCACTAACGAATAACTCTTTAAAATATTCGATTCTGTTCTAAAATAGTCTGTTTTAAGGTTGAAATATTTTCTATATTAGATCATTTGAGTTTTGTTTATTGATTTAAAATTATATTTCAATTTATATCTATGTATATATAAAAAGTATCTAATATTAAAGTGGATCTTGAGAATCCAGATATTAAAAATAAATGATTTCACAGTCAATATTGAAACTGATTATGGTAAAGATGAAAACATTGACAAAGTATTTTGAGATAATCGGTAGTGTTTAGGAGACGAAAATTTCATCACAGCATGGCAATTTTTCAGAAAAAATATTAAGTAATTATATACCTACTCAAAATTATAAAAATATTTTATATACGATGTTAATAATTGCTGGTTATATTTTTATATAATTCCAATACTAAGGAGATTACGATTTTATTTTTTGCAAAATGCAATGTTGAAATAAAAATAGAAAGATTTACACAAGCTTTCACTGTTTTATAATTAAGTGGCATAGAATAAATTTCAGTTAGATGTTACATAAAATATATAATAATTTGGAATACATACTCCAAAAAATTAATATCTCAAAAAGTTTATTTAAAAATAAATTGTTCATTCACTTATGTGAACAGTTTAAATAATCGCTTAAAATTATTTGCAGTTTTACTTTATAAATGTTGTCTCAAAATTAATAAGGCTATTATTCTGTAACTGTGCACAGTACATGAATTTCCTTAAATTTGTTTTATAAAAGCTTAGCTTGGTTGAAGAAAGTCTTGCAATTTCATGTTCCAGCAATTTTTTGCGTTTTCACACACTAAATGTAGTTCTGTTTTTTAATTAACTATTATTATTATTTCTTAAAGTACCTACTGATCTGAGTTTTTTTTGGTAAGCAGTAAATATATTCTGGATATTAGTTGTCACGAATAAGTTATTGGCGTTTGTTTCTAAATTCTAAAGTATGTATTTCAAGCATCTGAAATATAATCATGTAAATTTTAAAATTTCAATCTAACTAGATGAGAATTATTTTTAAAGTTATAGGAATGTAAAAGTAATGATACCAACGGGACGAATACAAAGTTTTGTTGTGAATTCAATATCAAATCTCCATTATCTTGCTCTTTGGGGATCGCCGCTTATCTCCATAACTATTAATCGCCTATCGTGCGCTTTAGAGACTAAGAATAGCTATTAAATTTAAGTCTTGAAAATGGATTAAAATATTTATATACTGTAGCTTGTGTTATTTTTAAAGTAAGCTTTTATAGACAATAACAATACCTAGCGGCTTAAATCTTAGGGCAAACCTAGTTAGTAATATGATTTGTGATAAATAAAACTTTCATTATATCTTATTGCGTTATAAAGGTGAAAAAGAAATGTTCTAAGTTTAGAGTTTTGATTTTGCAGGATGATCCCAGAACCAACATCACCTTTGCAAAACATTAAAGAAGAAACTACACAGATCACCGCCTACGAGGCTTACAATATTTTATCATCAATAGTTCTGTCACAATCTATGAGTACAGTCGAAAACACGAGTGCTGCAAATCGGATGGAACTG
The DNA here is from genome assembly GCF_018135715.1 of Danaus plexippus. Lineage (NCBI taxonomy): Eukaryota > Metazoa > Arthropoda > Insecta > Lepidoptera > Nymphalidae > Danaus > Danaus plexippus. The sequence continues at coordinate 5,470,308 of NC_083548.1, read as the reverse complement.
AACGACGAACAAATTAAGAGAATCCTCATAGAGTACGCTTACAGAGGCAGTGATATAGCTTATATCATGGACTAGTCAATGCAAAAAGTTGAAATTGCTTTTTGTTTGTCATTGTACTCGGCGTTCGTCACTTCAAAATTATAAATAATATCTTACTTACACGCGGCAATATGTAAATTTACTGGTGTTATATATAAATGTTATTAGAAAAAAAAAATTACACTATTCAAGTATACTTCGAAAGTTTCATAATGTCAGTGATATCTTAATTTTAAGACGCCAAATAATAATAACAATAAGCATATAACGACGATTATTATAATTATTGTTATAATATTTCAATATTAATATTTTATTTTAGTTTATATTTTTTGATGATATGAATATAAAAAGTACAAGCTAATGCCTTGTATGTTTTGTATTCGGTGGTCGTACCTGGTCTCAAGAACAGGAAAGAAGGTAGATATTTTAATGGGACCTTAGTTTAATCTAAGATTCATATATACAATTTGTTTTTACTAGCAAGCCTTGATGCTCAGTATAATATAAACCTTATAAGAAGGTTAACTATTTTTTTTTCTATTAAATAATGTCTATTCAATGTATCTAATGAAATAGTTGTAGATTTAATGCCAAAGTCTTACGTCTAGTTTTATTTAGAATAAAAAAGCTATATACCTATGGAATTATTTAAATGAATTTTACAATTATATATACATATATATTTTTGGATGTGTTTTATTTCTTATCACATTTCTGAAAAGGTTTTATTTGACATATTTAATTCGGGTACAAAAATTTATTTACAATTTGCTAGAAGAAACATTTTTTTCTTAAGTGCAATATAAATAAGTTAAATAAAATTTTAAATCCGTATCTACAAGTGTTCCGTTTAAAGAAAAATTACAAGTTTATCAATAGTTCTCCATATTCAATATTAACTACGGCTTACGTGTGTACAAATGAAAATCAATTGCCACAAGTGTTTGTCCGCGCATCACTTCAAAGGGGATGCACCTATTGCTAATGCTTTTTCTGTTTTCATTCTTCGCAACGTTTTTAGGAAAATATGCTGTAAATTTTTATGAACATTTAAAAATTTCCGAATGAAACATATTTGTGATGTTATGGTTTAGAAAAAATGAGTTGTTTCGAACTATTGATTGAAGCATATTGCTGCAATACATTTAATGAGCCTCATTTCAAGGATATATTTGCAATTTACTTTTCAAAGTATCAGCCGCTTTTAAATTTGAAATATTATTTAAATTGATTGCTTTTAAACCCCACTTAATTTTTGGATTCACAGAAAATTGTAACTTTGAACAAACAACAAGAAAATAAAATGTTTACTCGGTAGAACTGATAGTACTAGATTATTTTCTTTCCTTTCATACATAAAGAGAAAGTTATTCTAAGGAAAATGTTAGCTCAAAGCACAGAGATTCTTTAATATACTTCGGCATAAAATATGTTTACACAAAGCATTCTATTTATAAGAATTCCATTTATTTCTTATTTCACATTTTAATTCACTACGGATGTATTCTCGCATATATACTAAAAATAGTAAAAAGATTAAGCAATGAAGGCCATCTCAAAATTTCTGCTGTTATTATGGATTTTCCTTTTGGGAAACAAATTGGTTTTAAACTTGCAGGATGCTGTCAAATATCTTCAAACTCTGTGTTACGGCGTCTAGGCGTTTTTCAAATTACATGAATAACAATTCCATATATTATTCAGCTACTTGATGTCGAAAATCGTATTTAATATTGAAAATATAATATAATTTAAAAGGTAAAACCTCTAATTAAAACCAATAAGTGTAATTATCAAAATATTCAATATGTTATTATTAGTTGTGCAGGAATTTAATTTAAATGGAAAATATAATTAAAATTATCTTACTTTATTAAGCACATATTATAATTTCAATAGATATATTAGAAGTCTTTTAGAATTGTTTGTGATGAAACAGATTCAGATAACATTATTGAGTAATGAATTTGCTTAGTAAATTAACTTCGGTTTTTAAGAGTATTCCAGTTTATTTTTGTATTATTTCTTGTATATTTAAAATTTTAATGTAGATTGTAAAAAAAACGAAAAGAAAGGTCGCTTGTCAAGCAAGGCAAAGTTGGGTTGCTGGAATAAGTAATAGCTGTAGTTTAAAAGTTTCGATTAGCTTTCAATATTTTGAATATTTAATGTAATTTTCTTTTGCCTTTGAAGTTAACTTGGTTTTGTTAAAATAATATTATTTGAAATATGTATTTTAAATTAATATGTATTTTTATTATTTCTTTTGGAATACATCTTTTTATTATCGGGTAAATAAAAAGGAACACATTTTATTGGACGAATTTATTACAATCAATAATATAGTAATACTTTTTTGTTTAACAAATATATTTATTATTGACTAGTTTATGACTAGAGAACCCTCGCGGGCCACCTGAAGTTTCGTTTGATAGGACCGACTTCACATTTAAATGCCTTAAGCACTATCCAGAGCCCGGGAGTTAGAAGTAGGAAATACATTGTTTGGGGAATTCACATCGATCGACACTCAACAAATAAACACTAGCAGGAGTCCGAAGTAAGGGTGTAGAAAAATTTAATATCGTG